>NC_045714.1:21628958-21935296 GCF_009834535.1 Camelus ferus | reverse complement strand
GTCTCCCTCATGCGTTTTTCCTCTGGCTATTTAGAATTTCATAGGCTGCCCCACTGTTACTCATTTTATCATTTACCTTTAATTGGTCATCATGGGCCATCCTGCATTGACTATAAATAACATTTAAATTATTACTGAATGTAAGTTCACATTATATCCACGGGTATATCAGCTACCTTCAGATATTAGCAACTGCTTGATGAGCAGCGCAATGAGCAACAGGACCTGTCTCTGGCGACTAGATCTTTAGGCGAGTGAATAGAAGTAAAGATGCTTGAACCACGTGCTGCATAACCTCACGTGTCACTTTACGGTTGAGCCGACAACATTACATTGTCAGGCAAGTAGCCACTGTTTGTGTTAACATGCCAGGTCTGAGCTAGTGTGCTAGGTGGTGCAGAATCACAGTGAAATCAGACACCAGCTCCAACGACAGTGTTTCCTGTGCGCTCAGGTCCTGGCAGGTTTTGATGGTTCAGGAACGTTGGTCTTGTGTCCATTTGTGGAAGCCTGCATGGGAAAGACTTGCCCTTTGGAGCCAGATACACGACGCATGAATCCTGGCTCCAGCATCTACTGCTGGGTGACTTAGGACATATGAATATCCCTGAACTTGAAATTTCTTCACCTGCTTAAAGGAGATAATAGTATTGCCTCATTATGAGGTGACTGTGGGGACTGAGTGTGATAATGATGCAGTGAAGGTCTTTGCACAGTGCCTGGCGCATGGCAGACAAGAGTTCAGTACATTGCAGTGGCTTCCAGTTCCAGTCAAAAGCCCAGAGTAAGTGCCAGACACCAAAGACTACACACAGAGAGGTTCCCTTTATACATAGGACAACAAGAAAATGACCGCTGCCCTTAGAGGTGATGGAGGAGGCTAGCTTCGGGGGGGCAGGAACCAGAAGGGGGTGCAGGGGCTCCAAGGGTGTCGATGTTCTTTTCCTTCATCTGAGCTGGTTACACGGGTGTGTTGAGTTTCAGAAACTCACTGAGCTGTACATGTATGAATAGGCACCTTTCTGTGTGTACTTTATACTTCAGTGAAAAGTTAAAATTGAAAACAAAATTTTGAAAAGCAAACAGAATAATATCAGTCTTATTCCTAGCAATAAGACACGTGGCACACAGTAACACAGTCCATAGATAGATGGATGGATGGATAGATGGATAGATGGATGTAATGCTAGATGTCATTTTCAACTCGAATTGTTGCTTTCCTATTAAATTTTAGGAACCTTTAGTTAGAATAATGTTGATTCAAGTCACACATTATATACTTTTGGAATTGGTTTTGTTATACTCTTCTCATATTTTTGAGAGAACTTTCCATATTTAACTTGGGGGCAGATGCTTGCCTTCCTTGCTTCCTCTGCATTTTCCTGGGGGAGCTATTCCAGCCTCATCTTATCTGGCTCGACCTGAGCCATGATGCTGTGTCTTTGAAGTGAGTTTTGGGAAGCATGACGCTGCCTGGGGAGGTGTGGCCCACCCAGTAGCAAGCTCAACTCATCAGGTTGTCCTGAAGAGTAATTCCATTCTCACAACCCCTCCAAGGAGTGGCAGTGGATTGATGACCAAAGGGTTATCTCCTTTCTTTGGGTGGTGACATTTCAAAGGCTCAGAAGAACATTTGAAGTTTGAGAAAATAGACCCAAGGAGCAGACACTTGATTGAGTTGTTCTTAGTCACACTCGTCAAGCAGAATGAAGGGAGCTCGGCTCAGCGCTTTGTAGGGTGAAGCCTGCTGTTCTGTGCAGCTTGAGTTGCCAAACTGAGGGGAGCCCTTAGGATCTATATGTGGAATCTGCTCTGAAGAAAACTTTCAGTTCTCACTGCTGTCAGTCCTTTTGTTTCACAATCATATGCGTGTATTTGAAAAGCCTGAGAGGTAACATGTTTGATACCCCTCCTTTTGAAGTCCAGTTGTATACAGTCGAGTCAGATAGATTTCATAAAAGTCACCTGCCATAGATATTTTAACAACAAAAAAAAATAGTTTAAGCAGATGGATCTAAATCAGTATTTTCTAATGTGAATACGAATATGGAAAATATAATTATAAGGATGTTAGACCCTTTTTTTTTTTTTGCTGTCACAGCACACAGCTGGAAATTGCGTATTATTAGCTTGCAAATCCTACAGGAAAATACAGAATTATTTTTAGTATTCAGCAAATTTATGGTGGTAATTATTGGTACTCACATCACTTCCGGAATTCGAGAGTCCTGTATCTTCTTTTGCCATACCGAGAAGATAATTTTTATCACTTGTGCATCCTTGAATATTGATTTTTGTGACCACTGGAAATCAAAAGTGCTTTTCTGGTAATGGTATGGGTAACAATAGTCATTTTGCAATGTAAATTGTTTGGAGGCTCTCTGGCCATGCTTTTTTTTTTTTTTTTTAATCATGAAAATAGATAGAAGTTTAAAAAATCACCCATCAGCAAATCCCCTACCTTCCAGCATCTGTATTCACTCACGCTGCCTCCTTCCCTGTATAGCTGGAGTCGTGCTCCTGGTTCTGTTAGAAGCCAGATTCTTCCCTGGTGCTCTGGTCCCATGTTCCTTAGCCATTACTCAGGAACCTCACTGTCACTGCCACACCTACGTCCCTAGGATCATCTGTGCCTCCGTCTGTCCATCTACACACGTGCCTTAACCATTCTGCTCTTGAAAATAAACCCCCAGTGGCCTCATTCAAACTCCTTAGAGAATTAGCTCTCTTAGACACCTCTGCCCCCTCACCCACCCTTCTGTCCCCAGCTAACTCCACTAGGCCTCCAAAATCATCCAGCTTTTCATAAATGACATCTCATCTACCATTTCCTCAGGTCAAAAACACTGGAGTCATTTTCTAAACTCTATCTTCTAAGTTTTCTTATAAACTCAGTCTCCAGAAGGTCTTTGTAATTCACTTCTCATCGTCTCCTCTGGGTTCCCAGTCCCCTCAGTCCACACACAGCATGTCATTGTCACCAGAACCTTCTCGCTGAGTCTCATTGGCGGTCCGTTACTTGACCCTTTCTCATTTTACTTCTCTCACTGAAACTTGCCTTTTTCTCTAGGCTTCTGTGACAACCAGTCTCCCATTATTTAAATAAACAGACCGTAACAAAAAAGAATATTAACTAGGTAAAGAAAAGGGGAATGTCAAATTAAATATCCTTATATGAAGAATTGTGATGATTCCAGTTTAGAAGCTTAGAGGAGGGGCCCCAAGGAGCCGAAGCCCTGACCTCCGAGGAGGGCGGGCTGGTGGGTGCTGGAGTGGCTGAGCGCGGTGCTGTGAGACCTGTTCTGTGAATACTGGAAACCTCCTAAAATGAAATGAACAGCTGCTAAGGAAAAGCCCTGCCACGGCTAGGATGAGACCTCAGGGCAAGTGACAGCCCAGGCGCCTCTGACCACCTGCCCTGCACGTCCCCTCTAGCGCCCCCTAGCGCCCGAGCTGAACGGGGAGCCGCTGGCCAAGCAGGAGAGAGGCCTTAGCGCCAGGGCGCAGAGCAGAGCGAGGGGGCTCAGTGTGAAGGTGAGACAGGTAGCTGGATATAGTGTCGCATTTGCCCCTTTTCACTCTTTCCTGGCTCTGCATCCGCTGCCGGATATTTAAATGCTGGAACGCCCTGGGGCTTGGAGCGGGCCCTCTGTCCTTAGACCTCTTCTCCCACCCCACCCCACCCCCGGCTTTCAGTGCATCCTCTACACTGATGGTCTCACGTGGACCGCTACCGCCCTGGCCTCTCCCAAGGTCCAGAGTCAAGCAGCAAACAGCTTATGAGGCAGCTGCACGTAGACATTCCATAGGCATCTCAGGCTTGCTGGGTTGAAAACAGTGCTTTTGATTCCCCAGCCATCTCCAGTCTGCCCTTCCCGCCGTCATCTCAGTAAATGACCCATCCTCTGTTTCCTCAGGCCAGAATCTCAAAGTCACTTCATAAACTCAATCTTCGAATTATTCTTACAAACACAGTCTTATAAATTCAATCTTCACATTACAGTCGTCACCTAACCACTTTTTATTGTCTCCATGGCTGCAGTTATAACACACATCACCTTTCCCTGGAATCCTGAAAGAGACTCTGAACGTGTCTCCCTGTCCTCACCTGCGACCCTCCAATCCACATGCCACAAGTGTTCATGGGTCTTTATAGAGTCACGCAGATCTGTCACCAGCCTGCCTGAAATCTCAAAGTGTGAAAACAGTACGTGTGCAGCGAAATCAAGCTTTGAACTTGGAATTCAGATCTCTTCCTGGGCTGGTGGTACTGGGGCAATCTTCTCTCACGATGTGGGGTGGTGGCAGCGAGCTACAGCTCTGGGCAGCCACAGGCTCACGAGTGTCACCAACTGGTAAATGTCCAGCCATTCTGCATCCAGATAACTGTCTCGTTTCCACTTGCAGTACCGTAATACATTATATGAGTTTCGATGCTTTGTTATAAAATAAACTATGTATTAGATGATGTTGTCCAACTAATTTTGCCTAATTCAGCTAATGCAGGTGTTCTCAGCATGTTCAAGGGCGGGCTGGGCTAAGCTACAACCAATGCTGAGTGGGTTAGGTGTATTAAATGCATTTTCAACTTATGATATCTTCAATTTATGTTGGGTTTATCAGACTGTAACCCCATTGTAAGTCAAGGAAAATCTGTATTTACATGGTGAAATCAAATGATTTCCAAAGTCCCTCTGCATTACTCAGTCCGCCTGCTAGAATCCTACTTTTTATGTATATTTTGGAGCCAGCTGTCATGCTGTGACCTGAAAAACCCGCTCACTTTCTGTTGATTTAGATGGTAGCCTTTTACCTTGCTGCCATGTGGAGGTAGGGTTAGGAGAGAAGCCGAATTCTGCAAACCCCCACACAGCACCAAGGTCTGCAAACTTCACCTCTTTACATCCTCAGGAGAAACATCCGTTCTGACACTGTTTAGTCCTAAACTATTGTAATCAAGTTCTGTCAAGGTTGAGAGATGCTTGTTACCTAGCAGAAAATATCTCCTGGAGTCCTGACTGCTGAAAGCAGCCTCACCTTTTGCCTGAGTTTCCCTGCAATCTCAGAAAATTCACCTTAGAAGCTACAGTGACTGAGTTGATGGAATCTTAAGGCAAAAATGTCATTTCTCAAAGAGAAAAGAAAAATAAGTGTGGTACAACCTAACAGTTCATCTCAGTCCTGTTCAGGAAACCTCTCCAAATGTGCGGACCCCTTCTAAGCACGGGGAGGCACCCGTGCCCTCCTCTTCTGACCCTTGTCCCTGATTCACATCCCCACTCTGGCTTCAAGGATCGATACCCCCCCGGCACCCCTCTATGGAGCCAGAGTCCTATGACCCCTTTCCTCCTGTTATCCCCACAGCTTCTGGCCTCAGAAGCCCCCATAACAAGACTACAGAAAGGGATGTGAACAACAGAGAGTGTTTGGGAAGGACGTTTAATGGGCACACTCATGTTTCTCACATCTCTATTTTCGTCAAGACTCTTATCATCATCATAAAACTCATAGCAAGAGCAGTAGGAAAAGCAACTCTGTTCCTTTTACTGCAGGGAGGCTCTGGTTTGGGGACCAGGGACCCAGAGGTCTTGTAATCTCCACATACCCCTCCCTCCCCAGCTCTGCCTCTTGTGACAAAAAGCCTCTACACTCCCACGGTTGCATCCCCGAGCCCTCAGTTTTCCCGCATGTCTTTGTTTGCAGCCGACATGCTTTGGGCCTTCTGTGATCATCTTCTCCACACTTGGGGAGGACACTTTCTCAGCCACGCTGGTTTTTAAACAACCAATCAAATATTAAAAGTCAAGAGTAATTTCCTGTCTGAGTATCACCTTCAAGATTCTTTCCAGCTCCTTCAAAGACCTTACACAGTAGAAGTGTCCCTCTAAATGCCCCGAAGCAACTTTCTTCTCTTTACCTGGGATATCTGTTAAGATTTAAGTCTTCTGGATCTTACAGAGGGTCCTTTTAAATCAGAGTGTCTGGGAATGGAGATCAGGTAACTGTGTATTTTCAGAATGTCCAACAGTCTGTTTTTACTCAAGCTAAATCTTAAAGACTTCCCTATTGTCGAACTATTTGGAATAATAGAAAGCAAGCAAATTATAGAGTGAGTTTTGCCAAAATTTTGCCTGCTTTACCCCTCAAAGTAATTGAGACATTATGGAATATATTTTTAAAAAATAATTATGTGTTAATGATGCGGAGGGTATAGCTCAGTGGTAGAGTGTGTGCTTAGCATGCAGGACGGAGGTCCTGGGTTCGATCTCCAGTACCTCCATCAAAATAAATACATAAATAAATAACCTAATTACCTGCCCCCCTAAATAATTGTGCATTAATCTTTATTGTTTTAGAACAAAATGAAGCACAATCTCAAACTAATGATTTCACTGCTATTACAGTGAGGATGAAGCTGAAGGAAAATGAAGTCAATCTTTAAAGAAAAATTGTAGGCAGATAAAAATAAAGGGAATTTGAACAGGTGACAGGGTCCTACTGTTTTGTTCAAATCCCTGTTCAGTCACTAGTTACTTGAGTCATATCAGACGTGATTCTTCAGGTCCCACTTCCTCGTGCGGTGCATCCATGGAGGGTGTCAGGTCCCCATCCTGAGTGCAGCTGCCACCTTCCTGTGCTCCCCGTGGTCAGGAGCAGTTTCCTGCAGTGCCCTTGGTCAAATGTGATGTTACTGCCTTCGGGAGTGTCTGCTTCCACGTTCCTCCTCACCCTAGTTTCCCTGGTGCAGGGTCTTTTCCCTTGAACGCCACACTCTCCCTGGCTGTGTTGCCCCGTCCAAGACAATGAATGTAGCATTGACAATCCTGTTGCTCGACTGAAAAGAAGAGCAGTTTTTATGGATTTCTTGACCAGAAGTGCTGGTTGGTGCCAGACTCTCCAAGATGGAGTTTGCTAATTCGATACATGTGACGAAGCTGGCATGCCAGCACAGAGGGCGACACCGTCACAGTCTCGTTTCGGGTGGTGATGGGTGCAGCAGGTGCCGTGAGTGCCCTGCCTGTGCCCTGGACCGCTCTGTGTGCTCCAGCTGACTTCCAGCTGTCTCTGCCTGCAGCCCTGTGCTTGCAGGCTCCTTTCCCTGGCAGCAGGAAACCTCGTGGTGTTGCAAAGTCCCTCCTCTATTTTTGTAACTCAGATGAGAACTTGTGATTGAGATTCCAATTCAAGTAAAAACGGAGAGTCTCTTCCAGACTGGAGAAGGGCAAAGTTTGGGGCGATGAAAGCTTTCTTTATTCACTTGGCCCCCCTTCAGCTGTGGCCGCATATGGTCATGAATTGAATGTCAGTTCTGACTCTTTCCTACCAAAAACTCTAAAAAGCCCTGGTTCATCCTCTATTTATCTTGTTAATCTGGCTGAGCCAGTGTCCGATTTTAACTCACGTCAGAATCCTTGGAGGGATTGCTAAAGCACAAATGATCGGACCACTCCACCGCCCAGAGACTCTAAGAGTGGCGTCCTCGAATTTGCATTTCTTGTTAGTTCCCAGGTGATGCCAATGCTGTTGGCCCAGGGACCTCGCTGAGAACTGATCATTTAAGAATGCTTTCACTGAAACCTCTTGAAATATAGAGCCAGACATTTGCCACTGAGATAAAGTATTACTTGATTTCTCTTTTAAAATTGTATCTGCTATTTCTGATTATATATTTACATGGCTCAAAAGTCAAAGTCTGTAATGATGGATGGGTTCTCCCTTAGCTAGATAAAAAACACGGATCTCAACACAAAAGCCAGCTTTATGCTTAACAGGAAACACTGGAAACATTTCTGTGAAAGGAATAAAGCAAAGGTGTTAATTACGTCTACCATAATTTATTATTATTCTAGAGAAAGTCTGGATAAAAGCTTACTATACATGAGCAATAAATAAGGATGCTATATAATGGAAACAGAAGTACCATTTCAAAAAATATACAATATACTGAAAAATAAAATATTTTAAAAATGTACAAGATCTACATGAAAGAAAAAAAAATGTTTAACATGTCCTGAGGACACAAAGAAAGGCTGAACCAATGAAAGAATATACAGTGTTCTTGAATGGCAAGGCTTAACTTCATAAAAATGTTAATTAAAAAAATAAGAAATAAAATCCAAGATGAATTTATTGATATGGAATAAAATAACATGAATTTTTGACCTAAAGATGTTATTCCTAGGGTGCACATGGAAAAATAAACCAAAAAGTTTAGCCAGGAAAATCCTACAAGGGTAATAAGAAAGGACTTATGTCAACAGATACTAAAACACACTGTAAAGCCATAATAACTTAAACATTATGGTAGCAGATCACATACATACATAGGAGAAAGCCCAGAATTAGTCTCCAGTACATACAAATGTGAATCGTGTGACGGAGCTGACACTTTGGTTGCTGGTGAAGGGATGGAATGGATTTCTCCAATCCAGAGCCTGTGGTTGCTGTGTTATTAGTGTTGGTACTTTGGGCTCTGCTTCAGATTCACCTACAAGCAGCATTTATTGAGAACTCACTACATGCTTGGTGGGTATTTCTATAGATTTTAACTTGTTTAATCTTCACAAAAATCCATGAGCAAGAACCCTTATCCCCATTTTAAAGCTGAAGAAAACAGAGGCCCAGAGAGATTATGTATCTTGCCTGTAGATACACAGCAGTGAGTGGCCTTCTGACTTGCTCTCGGGGGCTCTTGCTGTATGCCAAACTTCAAACCTTGTCCACCAATATTTTTGGGCATTTCTTTTGTAACACGTGTATATTCTCTTCACTGTCTTTGTTTCATATGTGTCCTCTTTTTCTAGGGTGATCAACACGAGTTTCTAATTAGCGACTTAAATCAGGAAATTGGTTTTTAAAATATTTGTCTTGTTTCTCAGTTTGGACCATCAAGACAGCAGAGGATTGATGGTCTATGTGGTCTAAGTAGCTAAGAGGTGTTGAGCCTCATTTCGATGGTATGTTTTCACCAGGCCTCAGGCAGGAAGAAAAACTGTCACCAGCTCAGGACATGGGAGGCCAGGTCTGGGCAAGTCCCAGGAAAGTGATCATGTGAACCTCAGGTCTCTTCCTGGAGCCTTGGCACCCCCCTCAAGGAAATGTGGATGGGCCTCAAGTCCCCTCTGCCCCATGAAGACTGACTTTCTAACAACTCAGGGTGCCTCAGAGGCACTCCCTCTGCTCCTGGGGTAACCGTGCAGCACCAAGATGCCAGCAACCTGACGGACACTTCAGTGTGTCAGCCTCTGGGCTCTGCCCTGGCCCCTCTGTCCCAGGAGTGACAGTGGATGGCTGCTCTCTGTGGAGCGGGGCCTTCACAGCTGACTCGGAGCTCGACCGCTGGTTCCAAGGGAGGCCAGTAGGTTTTTGTTAAAACAAGCAAAATCCACCTGTTGGGGAAATTCATGATTTACTAGTGATTTATGACTTTTATTTTTCCCTCTTTAACCAGAATGCGGCCCTTGTTTCATTAGGCTTATTATGTTTTTAATTACCTCAGGGACCTATTTGGTGCCTAATTATCTGTATGACAGGAAATTAAGCTAAGCTTCTATTTGTCTGTAGGCACTGAGTAACCTTCCCCCTCCCTCCCTTTCTTTCTTTCTTTTTTTTTTTCTTTTTTTTTTTTTTGATAGCGTGCATTGCAAATCCAGACCGAAGTGGGTTTGCAGAGCATTCAGACTAGCTGTGAGTTATAAAACATTTGAGGAATGTTAGAAAGGATAGTCAATTTTTTCGTTACCTGATTGCTAATTGACTCATCACAGCTGTTGTAGTGGATGCTCAGCCATCACGGTCAAGTTTGAGGTCTCTCTAGTCTGACTTCTGAGGTTTACATCCTGATTGCTAGTTAGTGGCTACGAGACTGCCCAGTGACTAAACCTTCCCGTGCCTCAGTGTTCTTACCTGTAAAATGGGGACAGCTAAGAGCTCACAAGAGTGGCTGAGAATTAAATGACATAATGTGCATTACTACATGGAAGGCACTTCAGTGCCTGCTCAAAAACTGATGACTGTTGTTACAAAGAGAGAGCCAAGATTTGTAGACAGGGGTCAGCATTTTCATGTACCACAAGCTGTTGTCTATTTCAGCTAGGAGATGAGCATTTCAAGAAGTTGCAGGTTTCTGCCAACAGAGAAAAACACAGAGGCAGAGTTGGCCCTTGGTCTGAAAACAGGAAAACCTGTGGCTGCTGGACTGTTGGATGCCCTAAGCTCTGATCATGTTGGTCCCTGACTTCTCAGATTGGCCCAGAGATGCCTTTGTTAAAGCTCATGGTCATCAAAGATTCCCTTCCTGTCTTGTTTTACCTTCCACTGTCTCACTCTTGCAGGAGCTCCCAGGAATGAGTTCTACAAGCAGAGTGATCCCCTCCCAGAAAATTCTGAAAGGAAGAGAATGAATGAAACAAAAGCTTCCCAGTTCCCTTAAATATTATTTATTTCTCCATGGCAAAGCTGAAAACACTCTTTATTGAGAGTCATTGTCTAAATTGTCTTCATTATTGAAAACGTATGCTGGGGGAGCTGGGGGAGTGTTGAAAAAAATCCACAGTATGCTTACAGACCTAAATTCATTTTGCAAAGCTTCCTCCCTTTCTCGTCAGCCTTTGTCATACGGATCTGAGCTTTCACCAGGAAGACTGGAATATTAAACCGGCACACTTCAATCTCTGTAGTTCAGAAGGAACCCCCCTCCTCCCCGGGGCTATATCTACAAATCTGAGCGACATATTTGCCAGGAGGTAGTACAGTGGCAGCGACTGGGACACGCATGCACACACAAACCCACCCAGGCCAGGATGATAATTGTGGTGTGGCGTCCCTGGTACCCTAGGAGTAGTTACTCTGGCGTTCTTTATCACTGTGTGTGAGATGTGATATGAGCAATTATGCAGTCGCTTTTTGGAATATGGTTGCTGGGGCCGTCTGTGCACATTATTCTCATCTCAGGCTGTGACCCTGCAGGACTTTATTCTGACACCTTGAGTCTCTCGTGGCAGATTGATAAGGCGCGCCGGCTTAATCTTCCCTTTCTTAGGATGAGACGTTGGCGCTTACCATGTTATTAAGGAGAAGTACTGATAACAGGAGGTGCTACCATTTTCTGTTTCCGCCTGCAAAATTTGATCCGTATCTCAAATTCTCTAGTGCCCCGTCCCTTACTGCACGGATTGGCACAATGGCATTTAGTGCTAATTGTACAGTACCCTCCTAACAAAGGCAGACGACATTGTTTTTCCCCGTAATTACTTGCAATCGTCCCTGTGTTCTTAAGAGGCACTCCCTGTAACCCTATTTTAATAGTAACCTAAGGAATATGGAATAAGATTTATTAAGACCAGGTGCATCAGGACCACCTTCACTCTGTTGGGGTAACGCCCGAGGGCAAGGAAATTAGCCCCTCCAAGAGGTGTCCGCTTTTCTTAAGTTGAAATTGGCATTATGTCAGCATTTCTCTTTTATCTGAATGGCTATTTCTCAGCCTCTTTGTTGGTAGATTTCTTTCATTTTCCTGAGAGCAGATTTTTTTTTTTTTTGGAGCAAGTTTCGGCACACTCACATTTTAAATATTATACATGGACTTGTCTGTACCACACATGATAGGAGGCATCTGGTGTCTTTTTAAAAGGCTGGAAGAAGCCGCTTCTCGATGCAGTGAGTGGCTGGTCCTCCTCTGGCCCCCACGCCTGAGGTCTGTGTTGAGGTGGGGGTGGTACAACCACTGAAGGGGCGCTGGCCAAACCGTGCTGCAGCCGTGACGTTGTGGTGGCCGATGCACACGGCCCTCGTGTATGTGCTCCTCTGTGGTCGGCACTGCCATCCCTGGGAAGAGATTTCAGCAGGGCACTTTGTGAGGACATTGAGGGCTTAGGCATTTGAAGATGGGCTGCCCTGATCCATACACATGAAAAGACCCCACCACGTAGCTTCCCCCCTGTGAGCCATTCTGTCACCATCTGAGGAGGAAGGAAGACCATAAATGAAGACCTTGTGCAGCTGATACAAGAGGTAAATGAGTCGCTGGACATAAAACTCTAAGCACAGGGTCTGTAAAAAGCCATCTGCCTCAGAAAGGCAGATACCGTATGGTGTTACTTAGATGCGCAATCTGAAAAATAGAACGAAATGGTGAATATAGCAAAAAAGAAACAGACTCACCAGTCTAGAAAACAAACTGGTGGTCACCAATGGGGAGGGGGAAAGCAGGGGGTGCAATATAGGAGTAGAGGATTAACAGGTACAAACTATGGTACAAAATAAATAAGCTACACAGATACATTGTGCAACGCAGGGAGAATAGCCAGTATTTTATAATAACTATAAATGGACTATAACTTTTAAAAATGATAGCCTACTCTGTTGTACAGCTGAAACTTATATAATATTATACATCAACTATACCTCAATTGAAAAAAAAAGAAAGAAAATTCATGGAAAAGGAAGTAATAAATGGCTTTTAAATGAAAAGTGAAAGCAGGTAGTCTCAGTAAGCATTACCTCTGTTCCATTTGTCTATTTGTCTGTTGATACAGAAGGTTCCGTGATTAAGACTCCTGAATCTTTGGCCCACTGTCATCCTTGGTCTGGGAAAGGGACTTCTGGCTTCATTCATCATTCAGTTCCGTCTTATCCATGACCAGCTCCTGTTCTGCACCCCACACTCTCCCCACATGCAAACATTCTGATATGTCTGATGTAGTTACATACTTGGGTGTATTCTGTGAAAATATTTTTGTCCTATCTTGTGAATGTAACTTTAATTTACACAAATCTTGTTCTGCTAGATCTCACAGTTTATCCTCTCTCTCTTTTTAAACTTTTGCTTTGGTCTGAATGTTTATGTGCCCCCAAAATTCATGTGTTGAAACCTAATCATCAGTGCAGTAGTATTAGGAGATGGGGCCCTCAGGAGGTGATGAGGTTGTGGGAGCTCTGTGCTCGTGAGTGGGATTCGTGCCCTTATGCAGAGACCCCGGAGAGATACCTCCCCGCTTCTACCACGTGAGGTTACAGAGGAACTGTGTACACAGGAAGCACGTCCTCATCAGGCACTAAATCCGCCAGGACCTTTATCTTGGACTTTCCAGCCTCCAGAACCATAAGAAATAAAATTCTGCTGTGTGTAAGCCACTTAGTCTATGATTTTGTTTTAGCAGCCCAAATAAATAAAACACCTTTACTTTTTTTTTAATATATTTTTATTGAATATAACCAGCTTGCCATATTGTGTCAGTTTCTGGTGTACAGCACAATGCGTCAGTCATATAGGAACATACATATAT
Source organism: Camelus ferus (assembly GCF_009834535.1). NCBI lineage: Eukaryota > Metazoa > Chordata > Mammalia > Artiodactyla > Camelidae > Camelus > Camelus ferus. Next base: position 21,922,010 of record NC_045714.1, on the reverse strand, counting down.
TTGTTTTCATATTCTTTTTAACCATAAGTTACTACAAGATATTGAATATAGTTCCCTGTGCTGTATAGTATAAACTTGTGTATCTGTTTTATATATTGTAGTTAGTATCTGCAAATCTCAAACTCCCAATTTATCCCTTTCTACCCCCTTCCCCCTCTGATAACCATAAGTTTGTTTTTTATGTCTGTTTCTGTTTTATAAATAAGTTTGTTTGCCTTTTTTTTTTTTTGATTCCATATACAAGTGATATTATATGGCATTTTTCTTTCTCTTTCTGGCTTACTTCACTTAGAATGACAATCTCCAGGCCCCTCCATGTTGCTGCAGATGGCATTATTTTATTATTTTTATGGCTGAGTAGTATTCCATTGTATAAATCTGCCACAACACCCTTACTTTTTTTTTTTTTCTTTGCTTAGCATGGTGTTTTCCAGTCCTATCCACGTTTCTGGGTGTGAATCTAGCCCATTGCTGCTCTCTTCTCCCTGGACCTCCGCATGTGGACCTGATTTAGCCATCTCCCCAGTGACAGACACTTAAACTGGCTCTAGCTCCCAGTTTCCATAAATGACACAGCCCTTGCAGAGCCATGTGAGAATCTCTCTCATGGGTACCCAGGGGTGGAACTGCAGGACTGGCTTCCTGAATAGCTGTACCAATCCTCCCTCCCATCAGTAAGATCCGAGTGTTCCTGTGGCCTCTTCCCCATGTCTCCACTCTTACTAGACATAACTCAGCTTCTTAGTATCCGAGCACAAAAATATCGTCTATTACTATTCGAATTTCTGTTTCTGTAATGCCAAGGAGTTTGAGCATCAAATTGCCCTCTGTTGATTTTTTCATGATTTCCTTTAGTGAGCATGAACTCCTAATTTTGAAATAATCAAATTAATCAATTTTTAACCTTCTGTTTGGTGCTTTTGAGTTTTTGAGACCACCTTCCTCACCTCTAGGTCATGATGATATTCTTATATATTTTATTTTTTTTAATGTATAGCTTTATTTTTTTGCACATTATTTCTTTTACCCATCCAGGGTCCACCTCTATCTACAAATGGTACTAGGAAGTGGCCTGGTTTATTTTTCTTTATATAGATGATAACATTACTAAATAAGTCCTTTTTTCTCTATTACGTTATGGTCACCTGTACTGATTTCTTCAAATGTTCTTTGTGATTCTTTTAAAACATGACTTCATCATCTCCTTGTTTCCAGCTCTAGGTAAGAAGTCTGATACCAGTCTTATTCTGCCTGCTCTGTCCGCCCCACCCAGTCTTTCTTTTATATTTTCTCTCTTTATCTTTTTCTGATTTAATCTGAGGTAGTTCCTAAATCAACTCCCCAAATTGGTGATTTGTTTTTCTATGATGCTCATTTGTTTATCCCATCCACTGTGTTCTTAATGTCAGTTCCCATATTATCTGTAGCTAATAGGTCAGTGTGGTTTGTTTTATGACTTATTGCTCTTGCTTCAGGTTGTTTATCTCTTCTGTATTTCCTTGCGTTTATTTATTATGTTTATTTAAATTTTTTGGTCTCTTCTCAGTAATTAGGCTTCAGGTTGTATATGCTGTTGAGTGTGTTACCTTTTCTGGTCATTGTGCTACTTTGTTATCTGGTCAGTCTGGTCTGTAAGGTTCTGATGGGGAAGCAGAGAGGGTTTTCTGGAAATATACAGGAGAAACATGAATGTCACAAAGGCCCCACACCATGGCCACACCAGCGCCATCCTTCCCGGGACACAGCAACTCCTCCCAGATGATTACACTTCTTAAAAATTGGTTCTTTACAGCTAGGCTTTCCTTTCATGTCTCTAATTCTTTCAGGGTTGATTTTGGGGGAAGAACCCAAAATCCCATGTCCATTTGTCCTGTCAGGTTCTGTAAACACTTTAATTTCTTTTCCCATCCCCACAGCTGCCTCCTCTCCCCCTGGTAGTTGGTTCCCTCTGGAAGCCACATGCACATCGAAATGACAGACTCAGAAGCCTGGGACAATCCGAGGCGAAGATAAACAGCTGCCAGAGTGTGTACAAACCCACGAACGTAGCATCTCCTGTTTGGCCAAACTATCATCAGACAGTGTTTCTTTTGGGGAGAGATTATCAGAGTTAGAAAAATTGAAATCATAGTACTGGATTAAGTTAAGTGAAATAAGCCAGTCACAAAAGGGCAAATGCTGGATGCTTCTACTCATCTGAGGTACCCAGAATAATCAAATTCAGAGACAGGATGTAGAATGGTTGTTGCCAGGAACTGGGGAGGAGGAGAAATGGGAAATTGTTGTTTAAGTTTTGCAAGATGATAAAGACTCATTGTACAATAATGTAACACTACTGAACTGTACACCAAAAAATGGTTAAGAAGGTAAACTTTGTGTTACATGTGTTTTATCACAGTTGAAAAATATAGATCTTGCAATTAGTTGAGGAAATAAATTTTAGGTTATAAAGTTAAGAAACTGTACAAAAACTTAACACTGGAATAAACTTTCTAGAAAGTAATTTAGCAATATATCAAGAGCCTGAAGAATATGAATACCCTTTTTAGGTGTGTTCTAAGAAAATAATCAGAAATGTGGTCAGGGATTTGTTTAAGTTTGTTCATTGCAGCATTATTTATGATATTAAAAAAAGGTATACTTTATCTAAGTGTTCAACCAGAACACTAATTAAATGAAGGTCTGTCTGTCCATAGAAAGGAAAATGCAGCTATTAAAAACTTGTTTTGAAATATACTTAATGATGTGAGGAGTATTAAAATTATATGAAAGAAGTAGATACATAACCGCAAATTCATATGATTCCAGTTCTTAAAAAAATACACCTATTTACAAATCAACTAAAATGAGGGGAAATACACTAAAATCTGTTGGTCATGGGCTTGTCTGTGGTGTGTGTGAAAATGCTTTGTGAACTTGGCACACTGACGTAGGCAGTGGTTATAAGCCACTCAGAGTGGAAGACTTGAGCTATGCTAGTACAAGTAACCGATTTTAATAGGAAAATAAAACATATTTAGTGTGTAGTAAGCATTTTCTGGAGCTTTCTGTGTGTATTGCCTTACTCAGTTCTCCCAAGCAACCCGGGGGTAGGCACTGTTACCATGCCAATTCTTTGACGGGAAATAGGGAACCAGAGCAGTCATACAACAGCTAAAAGAACCATGACGTGTGGACTTCCTGGCATCGACCCCTACTGTTTAACCAATTCTGAATCATCTGAATGAAGGAGAACAAGAAATGCTGGTCATAACTGCCTCCATTTTGCCGTCTTGTTGGGCTGTGGCTGGGCCAGCTCTGCAGAGAGGTAGCTGGCGACGCCCAGGGCCAGCTCCCTGGTGTCACTGACTGAGAGCGAAGATCACAGCAGAGATGGCTGATCAGAACGCCTTCCCATGGCAGGTGTCCTGATGCATTTGATTTGCAGCCTCCACTGGGACCAGTCAACAGTGAGGTACTGAAGTTGGTCGTTCCACATGTTAGCTGCTTCAAGTCATGGCACTTGGCAGCCTCCTTGAGGGGTGTACTCAGGGGTCCATGGCCATTCCTTAGAAGCATATTGACTTACTGATTAAAATGTGCTGGACTTGGTCAACTTTTTCCATAGCAGGTCATTTATAACACACATTATTTGGGAAATCCAGAACACTCTGAGAGCTAATTTACATTATAAGTGCTCTTGAAAGTCATGGCTGGAAATGACTCCCTCAGCCATTCAGGCTTTTGTGGTGATTTGCAATATACTTTCAAGGAAGGGCTTTTAAGTGGTTTGGTTCATTATATGTGCATCCTACAGCAGAAAGAGCCCATGCATGACATAGGGGAATGTATGAGGCCAGAGCACTCCTGCTTATTAGAAATGTCAGGATCACAAAGCCTTCCCCAGGTCAAACAGCCCTAAGTCCTTTGAAAGGGTCCACTGGCTTGAGATCCCAGCTCAGGGCACACTCTGAATGTATGTGTTCTCTTAAAGGCGGTACCTGTTTTCCCAGAGTAACAGGGTGTTCAAGTACGGCTCTTTGTCTCTCTATTTTGGCTAAGACATAGGTCAATGATGTCACATTCCATGGAGCTCACCCTGTGGAAAGTCCCAACAGGAAGGCTGTGACCCCTTAAAGAACACTTACACCACTTCTCCATGCTGTTAGTCTAAAAGAGGGTGAGGAAAGTTGTCTGTTTCTGGCTTGTCTGTGTTGTGAAAGCAAACTTTTTGAAGACAGGTGCTGGTATGTGGTGAATCCCATCCCCAAATAGTAGGGGAAGTGTTTGCCTCTCACCTCAAGCCTACTGAGAAATGCTTCAATAAGACTATTCCAAGAACTTCAGAAATACATGTTTTTACAGTTAGGGGATATATTGGCCTGATTTTTTATTTTTTTGCATTTGGGGACTACATTGGCCCACCTCAGTAATGAAGGAGATTAGAAATGTGGTAGCAGCTTGTACAGTGAAGAAAAGAGAAAGTTGTTGCTATGTTAGGATTTGGTTTGTTGGAGGCAAAGAATATAAGAGTGGTACATGGACCGGAAATTGGAAAAGAACTGGAATAGGATTATCTTAGGTTCTGTCCAGTGGGGCTGCCCAGAGGCATAAGGAGACCTCGGCAGAGAGGATCTGAAGGTCCTGCCAGATTCCTGGGTCAACTGAGGGAGCAACTGATGCACCAGAGGGAACATCACCTATAAAAGGGCCACCACAGGTGGGAGGTGTCCTGTGACAAGGTGGGGTCCGAGGGTCTTCAAAGAATCCAGAAAAATGCTTTATAAAAAATAATTAGTTATGGATGAGCCGGGTTCAAGAGCACAAAGCCATCTTTCCTGTCTCTCCAACTTCTCCCTCCTCCCTTCTCTTTGACCAAAAGACATCAGAACCTAAAATTAACAAGAGGAGAGAGGAGGGATGAAGGGACGAGGCTGCCCATGCCCCATCTCTCCAGCTGCCCACCTGTTAAAAAACAAAAAACAAAAACCAAAAAACAAACAAACAAGCAAAAAAACACCAGCTGGCAAAACAAAGAGGTTTTAATTTTAAATCACATTTGAAGTTTTCACTATTGTATAGGCATCAACATTCTAGATTTTAGGAAGCAATACTATATCTGATGACTTGATGTCTCTTTAAGACATTTTATTTCCTGAGACATCTTATTTACTAGAGAAGGAAAAACATCCTTCTCTAGGCAATTTTTTTTCAGAATATGGCAGGAAACAAAAATTAAGTTGCTTTGTGTTCATCCCTTGAGCTGTGTCTGCTGAATGGAAGTAACACACTCAGAAGCCCCATGGGTGTCCTTCTGCCTCAGCCTCCAGCCGGCACCTCAGATCTCCTTCCCAGGGTGGGAACTGCTCTCAGAACGCGAGGATAGTAGGATCTGGGAAGTGAGATCCCAGGGTTCTAAAGAGCAATTACCTGGAACAGACATTCTGCCCCAGGAACTGGATGGACAGTCAGCTCAAAGCGAGTACCCTTCCTGTCACGGAGGACCAGACAGAATCTTTTCCAGGCTGCTCAGAGAAAAGGTGTACAGCTAACATTTTTTGTGAAGTTTACCAGAGCAACTCTGTCATCAAATAAAAATGTAGGATATTATATATTTTTATATGAATATGTCCTGATTATTACCAGGGACAGAACCATACTAAAAATTTATTCTCTGTTTATCTGAAATTCACATTTAATTGTGTGTCCTGTAATTTAACTGGTTACCCTATGTGAACCCTTTACCCTGCTCCTGCATGGATTTCATTTAGGTCACAGCCACTTGAAAAATGGCCAGAGATGGGGCCATGTACATCTGTAGTGATCTGAGTCACCAAATCAAAGGTTGGCACAGGTAGTTTGATGTCTGGTCTGGCCGCACAAATGAGCAGCTTAAATTGTTTAAGTGAAATTATTCCTGAATATTCAGGCCTATGATGACTTTAACCTTGTCCCCCACGTGAGACAGGGCTAAAACTGAAAGGATTGTCTAGGGTAACTTTTTTTTGAGCTGGGAAACTTCTCTAGGAGTGCTGTCTTGGGCAAGTTACTTGGCCTCTCCGAATTCTCTGTCTCATCCTCCACAAACTGGGGATATCACATGGTTGTAATGAGAACCAAATAAGCTAGTGACAGAAAATTGATATGCAACACCCTGAAAGTTCTTACAAACGCCATTATTCTTGGCAGTAGTGTAAGAAGCCATATGTTCAAATTAATTTTTTTTTCCATTGGCATTCTATTTGCACAGGAAAATTTCATGAAAATTATTTTTAAAAGTAACACGCAGTTCCAGAGGACCTGACTCTCTCATGAACTCAGGCTTAGCCAGGGAGGTTGGAACCACAACAGATCCAAGAACTCTGGTTCTCCAATTCAGATGCCTTCCCCATTGAAGACTTTTCCAGAGCCCCCTCCAGGCAGACAGACATATTCAATGGCTCTGCCTCCCCCTTTGGCTGCCAAGTCTAGGGTGATGCTCACAAACTGAGAAGCAGCTCAGGGGTGAGAATGAGAAACAGCTGATGAGGAACAGCTGCACATCAGAGTCGATGTGCCGCCTTCTGCGGTACCTCCATTCTATCACGTGGATGCTTTGCCGGGAGTTAAGGATCTGAGACTCGGACTTCATGCTGCGGGGGCCAGGACAGGCTGGGCTGCTGCAGGAAAGGCAGCTGTCTCTCTAGGTGACCCTCCTCCTGCGCTCACTCACCCACGCTGCTTCCAAGTTTCTGGTGGCCTGTCGTAACTTCCTTTTTGATTCATTAATTTTTGCTGTTGTTTTTGTTGCTCCAACTAGCAAGTCACAAGAAAGGCATATTTGATCTTAATTTTGCCTTGCTCATTATCAGTTCTCCTTTAATCATCTTCTTCTGATCTTTATCAAAAAGTTACTTGTAAAACACAGGATGGGGAAAAAGTCCTTCATCTCTTCTCCCCACCCCCTTCTTCTTCCTCTAGCTCTGCTCTTTTAACGACAAAGTAGCCAGCGGCTTCCCAGAAAGCTTTAGGAAGTCTAACCAAAGACAAAATAGTTGTGTGATGTCCAATATGCTGAAAAATGTCTTTACAGGAAAACCTGTAGTTAAGAGCCTGGGGAGGAAGGTAAAGGCATTTTAAAAAAAATCAGAAGCTCGGAGGAGACAAACGGTGTTGATGAGCTCTTGAGATGAGGACTACAGGCTAGCACAAGCAATCAGCAGGTTTGTGAGGAATACGCTGATACCTGCAAAAAAAGTGCCGTGGCAGAGGAGAGCTCACAGATAAACACAGGAGCTCAAAAAATATTATTGCTGGAAAAACCTTGACATTCTGACCATCTTTCATGGAGCAGCTAGAAGGGAAATTAAGGCTTCAGTGTTTTGCAACTGACTATTCTTCCTGTAATAAGTGCATTCAGGGTGTTGTTTCAAGCCTGCTCTCATCCAGCTCCATTACACAGCACATCACCCAAGCAGCCTCACATTACCAGGACTATTTAACCACACAATGACAAAGGCAATCAGAAACATACATTGATCGTTTTTTTTAAAAATTTGAATCAGAGGTTAAATACGTGAAGGTAACACAGTTCAAGATCGACATTGTTACTTTCTGTTCAACACCCTCTTTAGTAACACCCTCAGCCTCGCTGGGTTTCCAGTTGCCAACCTCCATCATTAAGAAAGAAGTTGGCCACTGAACTGTCTGACTCGTGTAGCACCTGCCTTTTAACACCTCTCAGGAGCTCTCCCTCTTCTTGTAAAGCCTGCATTTCTCTCTTTCCTTCTGCAGAAAGCTCAAGCAATGAAAAATTTTTTTCCATTTAAATTTGTACATCCATTCACCCATTCCAAATGGCATATGTTCTGTCAATAAACCTCAACTGAAATGAGCAAAGAAAGGAAATTTAAATTCATATCTACATGCAAAAATACATAATCACACTTCATTCTTACAGAGTTGGTAATAAAAGGTATGACTAAATAGTTGTCTGTTGGATTTCAATACTGTGCTATTCTGGGAGGTGAGTCCTTCAAGACCTGACATCCAGTGACAGGTGATCACATTGTGGTCAGGTGATTGGCTCTGAGTCCTCCAGTTAACAAGAATAAAGCAATGGCTATTCTGACTCTCAGACTTGGCTCACTCATCCTTCTCATTAAAGTAAAGCACGGTGGACTACGTACATTTGCTCACAGATGGGCCTGAACAGTTGGGCTGTTCAGTCATCACTGAATCACTAAAGATAATGCAGTAGATAAAGGAAGACACTTCCAGGATCCCACACTTAGGAATGCAGAATCCATATCTCCACTGTGCTTGGGGTGCTGGGGAGCAGAAAGCCTCAGCTACTGACCCCTACAGACACTGCTGCAGCTGGAAAGCCCCCTGTGCTAGTTGGTGCACATCCAATGACCCGTCAGCCTAGGGGACAAAGCCCCCTCCCCTGCGCTCCCACTCACACACCAGAGGGCACCTTGGTTTCAGACTCCCTGTGGGCTTGTCTGCCACCTCCTTCGAGACAGCATCACAGCTCGATTTCCAGCTTCTGTCCAGTTTCACGTCCCTCATTTCCCTTGCTTCTATAGGTTTTGATCCCAAGAGCACTTCCTTCTTATCTTCCTACCTGCAGGTCTTCATTTCAGAGTCAGCTTCCTGGGGAACCCAAACTGTGATGGCTACTTCATTTTGTTTTATACCAGCGGGTTAACACTGAAAGACCCAGAGAGAGCTTTTTATTAGCCCGGGAACTACAAAGAATATAATAAAATAGTATGCTTCTCTTCCAAATTTTCATGCAGCTTTTTCATAGTTTCATCCAAAAAACAAAACAAAACAAAACCAAACAAGAAACAAAAAGACAGAAGCCTCTTGAGGAGAGATTAGCAGACAATGACTGATAAGAGAGGAGGAATCTGGGATAAACATGCCTGTGTAATAAAGGCAGAGGTAGGAATGGTGGGAAATAGATTATTCATAAGATATTTGCTTTAAATCCTTAACTATAACTGGGGACTCTGCCATTTGACTTCCTGCAAGAGAACCAGGTTTATTAATGGCCATTTTTTGAATTCCTTATAGATTGCTTTTTAAAACTAAATTCCAGAAAATTAAGTCAATGCCATTTTCTTAAAAAAAAAAAAAAAACTAACCTATTTTTCAGTCTAAAAATTACCCGAGTGTGGGTGTGCGAAGGGAGGGACTTTATTTTGTCTTTCTCAATGCCAGTAGCTTCTTCTGACTGAAAATGACTACAAATGTGACCAGCTCAAGACATGTGGCTATTACATGTAGAGATTCTTTGCTCAAACTGAAACTCTTATTAATTTTCTTTGATTAATATCCAAAATATCAGACCAAGCTCTAGGGGAAAAAAATCAACAAAACCAGCCTGTATAAATTGCAATCTGAGTGGAGGAAAGTAGACAGAGTAGCACTTGGCCACTAAAGGTGGTTAAGAATCACGTAGGCAGTGCAAGACTGCTGAATTGTTTTTTGTTTGTTTGTTTGTTTTTTACCATTTTTGGAAACCAATTTATCCAGTATTATAAGATAAATCAATAAGTTCATTGGCATAAAAGGAAAATAGGAGACAATTTCACTCACTTCCCTCTCAACCGAGAGAGTCATTGCAGGAGAGGACGTTGAAGAAGATTTGGTCCTGAATGTTTCGGGAAACACAGTGTCTTAAACTGTTTCGAAAGTCGATTCAACAAGCCATGTTCCTGGAATTGTGCTGTGGAAGAACTCACCACTGCCTACAGTCAGTTTTCACCCTCTGTTCTTTTTTATTTCCCAACCTGCGTGTAACTCTTAACTCCAGCAGAGTTCGGATTTAGGCAACAGCTTTTTGTGACATACTGCTTACAGGTAGCGCCCTGCATTCCTCTGCTTCCATTAAGTTGGCGAGATGTGGTACGTCAGACCCACGTGGGCATGTACTTACCACATGGGCTTCTATTTAAGGATGGGAATGGAAAGGAAATGGCCCAGAACAGAGTGCTGCCCGGAGTTTGGAGCAGTCTCACTACACAGGGGCAGGGATCCATCAAAGTGGGCTCACTTGCTTCCCCTCCTCCTTCTCTCCTTCCTCCCCCTCCTTTCCTTCCACCTTTGCTCTTTCTCATCTTTCACTCTGGCTGTGCAACAACACTACCTGTTGAGTTTTCTGACTTGCCGTTTATTTATTTATATTTTTAGAATGCATGTGCTCAAACACTGCAACAGTTTCTGGGAATGGGGCCTGAGCAGCTTTATTTGTAAAGAAGCACCCCAGGCAATCCTGTAGCATGCCCAGATTTGAGCAGCACAGAACTCCCCCATCCAGAGGGAATGTGCCAGTGGACGAGAGGACAGAAGGGGACATGCCAAGTTGTGGGCCCAGCCACCAGTTGTCACCCACCTCTACTAAGTTGTACCATGGAATTTGTACGCCACCTCTGAGTCACTGTCAGCTTTCCTAAAATCTCTCAGGAAGACATGACTCTTCTGGGGTTTTGTCCAGAGTGACAGAGGGCTTTACTTGTCCACAACAGAGCAGTGTTTACTCTAGGGTCTTGATAACTCATTAAAACTATTAACTTATTTTTTCATATTTGTTATAAATCTCAAAAATCATAATGAAATAATTTCACAACACATTTTATAAATATCCACCCTTCTTGCATGTTAGCAGTTCATGTTTCTTTTTAAGTAATGACCCCTTTTGAAATAGAACCATAAGTGGATATACTGTGGATGGAGTTTTACTGGCAAAAGGCATTTGTTTTATTCCCAGATGATTCTTTAGGTGATTTTTTTTCCCCTTGGAAACTAAAAAGCAAATGTTGAATGATTCCACTGCCCCCCTGTACCTCCGTCCGTGCTGGGATGCCCTTCAGGCCCTTACCAGTTCTCACGTCTTTCCACTTCCTGCTTTTCTCTCTGCCTGCAAGGCAGCACACGTGTACACGACCTGTGCTCTTTGATTTCCTTTGTATCAGGAGAAAAGTGTGTCTGAGTAGGAAGTTGTGAGTCCTCCCCTCTTTGAGCATGCTTGTCTCTGCTGTCCTGGGGCATCCTTCTTTGTAATACAGATTTTTTTTTTCATGTTTTCCCACAGTTGCCAGAGAAAGAGGCAAAATGAAAAGGGAATATTGATTCTCTCTCTTCTATGGGGCACAGACCATTTCAGAAGACTTCAGTTAGAAAAACAGGATGTGTGTATATGTGTGTGTATTTCTCAACCCTGCTGTTTCCTTAGGATTAAACCAACCTTAGACAGACTCAGAAAGCAAAATCGAATAGAGTAAATAAAATACAATACCAATTATTTGCTAGCTAATAATAAATATACTGTCTTAACAAAAACATAACATTTACACATTTGAAAATACTAGCTTGGAAAAATCTGGTGATAATTTAGGTTTAATTTAAAAGCAATGGTTCTACTAACTTCATAAAAGAAATGGATGTGTCTTAGAGGAAGTATCTCATTACACAGAAATTTCATGCAGAGCTCCCGGGAACTCACCTTCCTTGATGTCCGCGGAAAAGAACATCTCCCAGTTCTAGCACCATGTCAGCCCTTGATGTCGTTCAAGGGATCTTGTTTTCCTGTTTCTTAACTACAAGTAGGTGACCATGCTCACTGGTATCTCTTCTTGGATTCTCCACTAACAAGTCAATTCAGCATGTCCCAAAGTGAACTGATAACCTCCCTTAATTTTTTTTTCCTGATTATTCATCAGCCTGTTTCTTCTCGCCATCCCTAATTTTAATGTCTTTGTTTGCATTCTTACAATCTTTTATTTGTTATATTACAATGGCTTCTTACTTGGTTCCTCTGCCTCTGGCTTTGTACTTTGTAGATCTATCCTCCAATGATGTGAGCCATCCAAAATTGCAAGCCCACCGTGACACCTACTCAGAGTGCCTCGGTGTCTCACTGTTGACTCTTCAGCAGAGCACTGCTGACTTCTTCTCTAGGCGAGTCCCCAACTGAGACTCTACACTTAGGATTTCCCACACACATAAGGCCTCTCCCTGCTTCCATTCCTGTGTTGTTTCTGCCTCTACCTGGGATGCTTTCCCCCTTCCTCCGGTGATTAATTGTCATCTATCTTTCAGGCCCCATACATGTTTCATCCTGCCCACGGCCCTGGGCTTCCTTCTCTGACCTTCCCAGGCCTCCTAAATATTTCTCCACTTTTCACATCAGATTCATGTGATGTGTTTTGCATCCTCCCCCCGTAGATTTTGGGCTCCTTGAGAGCAGAACCATCACTTCTTCATCTTAGCATCCCCAGTATAAAGTCACAAGTATACGCTTAACTAAAGCTTCTTTTATGCATAAGCCAGAAGCAAGTGTACAGATTAACTAGTAGAATGACTTTATTTCAGAAATTGGAAACTGAGGTGCCAGAAACTGAAGTAACATGCCAGAGACTAAATGTTAATTTTGTAGCTAAGTCAAAAGTACAACCTGTTGCCTCCTGATACATCGTGAGTTTATAATTTGGCGTATCCTTGAGAAACATTGGTATCATTCGATTACATTGATTTTCCCCAATTACATTTACTTTCAGAAGTTGCAGGGATGTTCTCTTTGCTGTTCACAATGACCCAATAGCTCAGTGTTTTCAAGCCATTGGCCCATTTCCTTTTGCCTATGCTCTGCCCTTGATTATACATAGCTTGTTTTACAACCTTACGAATCACATATATTACCCCTCCTAAAATATTTCTACAAGCCAACCTATTCATTATAATTCTACATGCTGCATTCATTTGCATGGTATTATAAATATGTCTGATGATTAAATCAATACTTAGAGACTAAATCAAAGAAACGTCATGAGTGGGAAAAGAATTGTATAATATGGTATTTCAGCATGACCTGGCCATGGCTTGGCCCAGCTTAACACAGGCTCATGTTTATCCAGCACAAATTAATGAAGAAAGTGGGAGAGTAGAAGTCCTCCTCTCCTCATACTGGTTCCAGGATGTGATGCTCTTTGACCTTGTAAGTCTGCAGTATATAATGTTGTGTCTCGGTTCTGTTACACATGCACTATTGTTGCTCGTTCAAACTTGCCACAGTCTCAGTGTCCTCTTGTGCTAACTTCCTAATCCTTCTTCCTCATTTACTCCTGTGATTGACTGGAATATTCTTCCACTGTGTACTCCCCTCTCCCACGTCCATGGGAAGAGAGCACTTGCCCGCACAGTAATCTCGTGCTTGGTAGTGAGACAAGGTCTGGTCACTGGTATGTTAGCAGATGAGACGTGAACAGACTTGAAGTGGCTGGACACTCGGGCCCCGCCATTGCCATGCAAAGACCTTGCTCTGGGGAGCTACTCCCCCTGTCACTCTGGGTCCTTGAGGAAGCACGTGTGGAAAAAACCTGAGAGCAATCTGTACTAAGGAGCCAAGTCTACGTGGACCCCAGCTTAAGGCAGAGATTCCCAGACAAGCCCAACCCGGATGAACCAACCACCAGGTGACCCACACAGGCAAAATACACAATTGTTCTTTTTGAAGCCATTGACTTCTTTGGGGGTGGTTTGTTTTGCAGAAGTAGCTAACTGACATCACTCCTCCCCCACAGGCTACTGGACTTTAAAGTCTTAATTAAGCCTTTTGCATCATTGACCCCGCTACGCTCCTGATGGGCCTCACCTCCTCCCCTTTCTCCGCTGTCTTGGGCGTTCTGAAATCCCGTGGGGTTCTACATACCTTTGCTTGTGTTCATTTAGGTTGCTTTCCTTCAATTCTTATTCCTTTCCTCCTCCTTTACTAGATTTGCTACTTCTTCCTAGAATATTTATTTCCAGGTTTTATTTCATTTTTGTCTTTTTCTTCTACTACTCCTGGAAATGCTTTGCATTCTTTCTTTCTGCCCTTCTGTGCCCCCGCTGCCCATTCTGGGCTCCTCTTCTTGTTTCTCCCCAGACCCCGTCCCTGTGGGGTGATGCCTGAGTCCATCCTGCTGTTCTCTCGCCCACTCTGTTCCTCCAGAAACGGAAAGGCAGATTAACAAACGATCTGAAATCCTCCCTTGATAATTCCACTTTGCTTTTTGGCTCCAGTGGTCCACCTTCCCCCAGCTGCTCAGAGACGGAGCTTGTTAATTACACTCCTTCCAGACTGCGCTGTCTTTGAACAGCGGGAGGGGAGGGAGGAGAGGAATGAGATGGGCCAGGTGAGGGAAGGAAGAACCATGGGGAGCTTGTTAATGCTATCTTTGTTTTCTGAAACGAGATTTGGAGAAAACAAGGCATAAGGCATACATTGTATCAGAACTGAGAAATATGCTTCTATTTGTCTTGCCAAATTTTAAAAATGTGTGTGATTCCTCTCCATTAGCTCACAACAATGTTGAAGATGCATTTGACTAAACTGGAGTACATTATCAGACTAAAATGCCCAGAGGCAGTTCAATACAGCCATCCATATGCTTCTCTGAGTTAATTTGAAATACGGGGAATCCGGTATCCAAATTGTCCTCATAAACCCTCATGGATTCTTGCCTCTGTGAGTGAAAAGGGAGCTGGCTGATCCTTGCCACCACTCATGAGCAATCAGGGATGCCCTAAGTCCGTGTCATGTTGCAGTGGCGGCAGGTGATGGGGGATATAGAGATTTGCACCTCCTAACTGTACTGCTTTACGAATCCTTGATTTCTAAACCCTTCCTTAAAGGATCGGCAGGGGCTAGACCACTGCAGTAAAAATGAACGTAATACCAGTCACGGATGGATTTAGTGGGTTCTCAGTTCCTTACTAGCCCTCTCGGGAGATCCAGATTGGCCACAAGACACTTGGTCCACAGCCAGACGTTCCCAAAAGGCACCGTTACTTCCTTCTGTAGCGTCACAATATGTGCAATCTTCTACAGATCCCCCCAGGTAATGAATTTCATGGAATATTGCCATGTGGAATATTTCTCCTCCTGTCTCTCCTTTACTAGCACTCCCGGGAATATCTGAAGCCCAGGAAAAATGCTCTTATTCTTTTTTACTTAACATACACTATTCCTCAGCTCATAACCTGGATACTCTATAGGAAGACTGAACATAAGTTTCCTGGGCAGCTTCAGTATGTGATGCCTAAACGCTTCTCCCACAATCCTTGCCCCTTAATCCCTTCCCCTGAGTGGGTGCTGCCTTAGACTCCTGGGCTTGCTGCAACAGATTACCACAAATTAGGAGGATTAAAACAGCAGAAATGTACTTTCTTACAGTTCATGAGGCCAGAAGTCCAAAATCAAGGTGTCAGCAGGGTTCATTTCTTCAGGGAGGCTCTGAGAAAGCACCCATTCCATACCCTCTCCCAGCTTCTGATGGCTGCTGGCAATCCTGGGCTTGTGACTGTCAAGTCCAGTCTTTGCCTTTGACTTCACGTGGCCTTGTCTTCTGCCTGTTTCTTCTCCTTTTCTGTTTTATAAGGGTGTTTGTCATTGAATTTAAGGCCAACTCAGGTCATCCAAGATGATAGCATCTTGAGACCCTTTACTTAATGACATCTGCAAAGATTCTTTTTAAAATACAGGTTTCAGTCAGACATGTCTTTGAGGGGCCACCATTCACCCCACTGCTGGTACCCTGGGGAAGTTACCTTTGTCTTCAAAGTCATCTCTCATTGTTGGCATTTAGCACATGCTTTGGATTTGGAGGTGACCAGAAATACCTTCTCAGCTATACTGCAGCCCAGTATCCATCCCTTGAACTGGTGTTGGCAACAGAATGCTACGAGACCAGCAAAAATAATTGCTTTTCTGGCCTTGGCCTTATGGAGAAGGCAGAAGAGAAACTTTGCAATTTCAGGGCAGTGCAGATGATTGAGGCTTGCACTGACTTGCTCCACCTTATCTCTTTTTCTCTTTTAGCCAAAAAGTGATTTTTCATCCTCAGTGAGCAGTGGCCACTCTGGGCCCTGGGTCTCCTAATGCCCATGGATAGTAGTCCCTGTGATGTGGTCCTGATAGACTCGTATCAGTCTGTACACCTAAGAGCACGTTGGTCATGTGTTGAGAGCCTGCTCAGTGCCACATACTGTGCTTGTAAATTGCATCTCATTAAGGTAGAGATCAGTGTTTCATTGGACAGGTGAGCTAGCTGAGTCTCAAGGAAGTTACAGAATAAAAAGCTTCCCAAGGGTAACATGGCCAGAGTCAGGACTGGAATCCCGCCCACGGATTCTGTGGTCCAGGGGTTCTCCATTGGCGTAAGGCCTTTTTCATGCAATGTTATGTCATCACTTGATAGCTTGACTATATGTTCTGGTTACTTTTTTATACCTATGGTTTCCTCAGCAAGATTGTTAATAGGTGTCCTGAGCACCGGCCAAGCACCTACTGGATTCCCTGTCTGTTCTGTTACTGCGAGTTGATCTGCAGGCAGGACCACCGTGCAGGCACCGGTCACAGCCCTGAGGGAATTAACATGCCAGCCAGCATCCCTCTGCACTTTCTTGTGATTAATTCAATCTGACTCTGATTATTCCTTCATGCTGTGACCCCCCTCGGCATTTACATGCTAAGGTTGTGCTGTGTTCATTTGTTCTAGTTGAAATATTGCTTTGTAATTGCTTCTAAACAACCTCATTTCTGCATCTATTGTAGGCAGGGCGCTAAATCTGGCAGTTTAAGCCATTTCCAGGCAATGTTATTAAGGCACTGCACGGTTCCTAGGAGTCAGGCAGGCTGCGGGCATTATGCATTCTGCCCGGACATGCATTGCTTTGTGTGTGTGTCTTCGTGGTGAGCACTCTCGCATGCAGACTGTGGCTCTGCTTCTATCTGTCTCCTCTTGCCTCTTTGAACTCATCATCCAACATTCCAGCTCCCCACAAGACACACATTTCTGTACTTCCCACAAGGAGCTCACTTCATGGTGACTGACTGGCTAAGTAGATTGCCCTCCAGTTTTTGAGGAAATAGTGGATGTTGATAAGATTCAGGCCACAGCACAGTATGGATTCCTTTGCTACTTGAGTAAATACATCCTGTTGCTGTTGCTTTAATTCCAAGAAGAGTCCGTCCGATTCCAAATTCTGGAGGATAGCAAACACAGATATAGCAAGATTCTGCCATGATGCGTTACGAGTCTTGCTGCTTGGCTGTTACCCAACTCGGAACATCATCTTGTCCCCAGGATTTTCCTCCTGGTCTTGTTGAGGAAACAATCTAATCTGATTGTCTGCCTCTCTCATGTTGACTCTTCTGGGAGATAATGGTTCCTGATGCGGTTCCAGTGCCTCACTGGTGGCCAACTTTGCATAACGCACATTCCGTCATCTCTGTCTTCTCCCATTAAGTCTGCACAACCATGGGCAATTGATTAAGCTCGAGACTAGAAACATCTTTTGCAGTGGAGCTCTTTTAGAAGTGACATTAAAAAGAAACACATCCTTCTGGACACAGAGCCAAGTAAGTGAGATTGCAGACCTCCACGTTCTGCAGGAGAAAGACTCTGCTCATGTCACCTGAGCTGTTCCTCAAGGCCAGTGGAATTATAGTCACAGAAGTTCTAATACTGTAGAATAAAATGAGTAGAAATGATAGCTCTGTTGTTTTCTTGTAGTCATTTAAAAAATGTTCCGTGGAGTGTGCCTCTAGACAAAAAGGAATGAATGCAAAAAAAGAAAATTTTAGAAATTTCTTTTAAGCATCCCAAGTGTCTGGCTGCAGAAAATAGGACAGCTGCTTTTGAGAGAAGAGTGTCTGATGCGTTTACTTGTCACTTAACCAGTAAAATGGGACAGACAGCCTCCCAGGCTGCCTGAGAGGCAGCCTCACCCTGGACCCAAGACCCGACTCCTCTATGTTCTGCGAGGCACTTCTAGGTGGAGGGTGGCCTCAAATTCCAGACTGAGTACTGCAGCCAAGAGACTGTCATTTAATCAGTGGTCAAAGGTCATTTTCCCTGTGGCAAAAAAAAAAAAAAGGGGGTGAAAATATCCAGCTGCATCTGTAGAAAGCTATTAACTGAAAATGAAGATTTTATGGGAATTAAGCCATACCTATTTTATTAGTATGATGGTTCCTGGACCAGTTGGCTGTATTAAAATGACAGACACACTGACCTTCCTGAACTCTCTGTGTCAGAAATTAATGGCTTTAAAGTTTTACATCTGCCCGGATCTTTCCAGATTTGTTCAAAATTACCGACCCCAATTATAACCTTGTCTACTTACTGTGAGAGTTTGTTCTCTCCTGATTTAAGTCTTGGATTGGCAGGCCAGCATCACAGCCTCGTATGTTGGCTTGTCTGTGTATGTAATACTACAGAGATCACCTTACTTCAAACTTTATTTGGTACCTGTCCCTCCTGCCTTTGAAAAGGTAGGTCGCTGAGGAGATCCAGTATAAAGCACGGAAATCAAGTCTCACTGTCTTCTCTCTCTGTATACTCTCAATATCACTGGAACTTAAACAGGAAGGGCTATTTCCGTATTAACATAGCGCGTTCTTTCGTTACCAGCCACTGCGCTTAGAGCTTTAAGGTAGTATCCTGTGTAAGCGTCTCAATAGCCATGAAAGCTACTCTCAATGACCCATTCTACTGATGAGAAGATGGGGGGCTTCTGGAAGTTAATCTGGTACAA
This sequence comes from Camelus ferus, assembly GCF_009834535.1. Taxonomy (NCBI): domain Eukaryota; kingdom Metazoa; phylum Chordata; class Mammalia; order Artiodactyla; family Camelidae; genus Camelus; species Camelus ferus. The sequence goes on along the minus strand of NC_045714.1, from coordinate 21,903,461 downwards.
AATTAGTAGCTGGGATGTAAAGCCAGTGCTTTCTGACTTTGTTTCCATCCACGATGAGGCTGTCTTCACACAGTGGAGTCTGACTCTTTGCAACCCTGTTGAAAAGGACATAGAAAAGTGGAAAATCTGACTATTTTATCTGAATACGAACAGGGACGGCTGAATGCAGAGGCAGAGAGACCGACCATCCAAATGGTGTCATTCTGTGCGTGGATCTGTGGCCTGCTGCCCCCATGGCTTCATAGAACTACTACTATTTGTGATTGTACTTTAGGTCTGTGGGTGAAGGAGGGCTGGGGAGAAGGAGTGACCTTCATTCTAAAACCCCCTAGGGTTGCAGCGAGAAGCTGGGCTCTCACACATGAGTCGCTGCTCTTCAGCTGTCCCCAGGAAAGCCAGACTTTGAGTCCAGCTCATTCCTACTGCATGGTCTTGAGGAAGTCACTTTAATTATTTCCAGATTCTGTTAGATGAAAGCCAAATAAGATGAATGTAAAACAGCTAACCTAAAATAACACACAAATAGAAGGCATTTAACAAATGGTAGGTTTCAAAGATTCAATTCTTGTCTTCCATTATTTGTTTATTCTTTTATTCCTAAGGGTGCAAACAAGGATTACTCTTCCTCTGATAATTTCCTCCCATACCCAGTTCCTCCAGTTACTTCTGTAGCTCACCGTATTTCCTATTTTTCTCCACATTTGAAAAACTCTGAAATTGAAATTCATTTTATAATTGGGATAAAGAGAAGTGCGCCAGCTGCCCGGAATGGCCTCGCCTGTGGATGTGAGTGTGGCGTCATGTGTTCAAGGTGTGGGTTCCTCTGTTCTTCTGATTGTCAGCACAGGTGAGCTACTTGTTTAGGTAGCACCATATATGGTTGGATTTTAATGTAAATTTGGATCACTACCACTAAATATGTCCTATACAACATTAAAAAAATATTGTGCATATATGAAGTGAATTGCCAGGTATCTGGCAGTGTAATTAAAAGCAACAGAAATTGTAGATTGTTGAAATAGATCAAAGAATTGCAAAACTTTAAGAAATTGATGTATTTCAAAGAACCAGTGCTCAGGCACGCTGGATTCTGATAAGACATTGTATTACAGGGGTTAACATTTTATTAAGTTTCCAAGATCTTTGCCAAACATGATATACGCATGTCTTAGTGCAAGAGGGAAAATAGCAAACTTTTTATATTCTTGCCAGATAATTCTTATGTCTGGCTTTAAAAATAAAATTGTACATCTTTCTGTCTTTAGCACATTCCTTATTTCTCTTAAATAACTTTGCCTCTTTGCTGAGATTTTTCCGTTCCCTATTTTGGGGTGTAGGGGTGTGGGGAGTACCCCCAAAACATACCTTTTGGCTACCGGAGCACTGCACCCATCTGGGCTTCAGTTTCTTAAGTCCACTTCTCCTGGATGGTGGGAGCTTCCCCTCCTGTCCAGTCTGGGCATTTCAGGTCTCCAAACAAGTTGTCCGTATCCATCTCCTGAGCTGTGCTAGAAAGACGACTTCTCCAGGGATGTTTCCAGGTTCAAAGGCTAATGTTCCACTTACCACTTCTCAAGACTCTCTTCCTGTTTTGCAGGATAATTCCTGCTGGGCTGTTTTTCATTGCAGGTTATCAGGATTTGTGGTTCTTTTCTTGTGATTTTTCTGCTAGCATTTATCTGTTGTTTGCTACTAGTATATGTCGAGGCTCAGTTGGGCTGATGTGGTCAGGAGAGAAACAGAATTCAAACATGGTTCCACTGATCAGGGACATAACAGATATGATTAGACAATACAGAAAGATGGAAAAAAATAGATGTGGTTTGGAGCTTGGAGAGTGCAGTTTAAGTTTTCCCAGGATAGCCAAGGAATAATTTATTAAAATTATCCCAGGCAAATAAGGTTTATGGAATAGGTCCCATAGCAACAGTTGCCCTCCAAGCTGATCCAACAATGACTGATAGGGTAACTCTTCTCTTTTCATCTATCTTTCAAAGGAAAAAGACTCAATTGAACTGATAAATATGAATGTACTTATGGGGACAAATGAAAATAATGGTTTTCAGACTGTTTAGGAAACAGAAGGTGTACAGATGCCACATATTTGTGGCAGGAGAATTCCATTTTGTTCATCATTTGTTCGTACACAAACAGGGAGTCTGCAGCCTTTGTGCCAGGTGCTGTGATAAGCCCTGTGGTTATGGAGGTAGGAGACATGGCTTTGGTCTCTTGCTAGGAAAGAGAATTGCTCAGTCACTGCGGGGTGTGCGGTGCGATGACATGTGTCTGTGCTGATCGTGTTGGGTGTGCACAGGGGAGGTTCAGAGAAGGCTTCCTGGAAGTAGTGATACCCGAACTGGATATTGAAGGATAGAGACATGGGTTTCCGAAACAAAGAAAATCCGAGGCAGGTGTGAAAAACCAGCAACACTTATTATCCGTAAGGCCAAAGGAGAGGGAGGCAGTGAAAAGAGAACCAGGAAAGGAAGGCAGGACCGAATCAGGGTGGATCTTTTTCTTGGGTGTTAAGAGATTGAGATTATTTCTATGAAGTCTCTAAAGAGTCATCAATAATCTTAAACTGGGGGGATGACCCGAGTAAATTGTTCATTAGAAAGGTTTGAGGCAGAGGTCAGGAGTCCAAAAAAATGATCTAGGCAGAGAATGACAATGGGCTGAATTAAAGCAGTACTTCTTCTGGGCGGGAAGAGAGACTAGGAAGATATGGTGACTGCATGGACGTCATGGGGTTTAAGGAAGGCAGAGGATTTAAGATAAGGATTAGCTTCCTGGCTTGGTAAACCTCATGGGTTGAATACCATTTACTGAGTTGATAAGGAATGGAAAAGTTTGAGATGGGAGAGAATGAGTTCTTCCCTCAGTGTGCTTTGTGTTCCAGCTTGGGGTCTGGGGGCATCAAAGAAGAGATGACGATTTTGTATCTGGAGCCCAAGAGAGAACCACCCAGGCTGGGTATTTATAGCATCTGAGTAAGAAGAGGGAAGGGCCAAGGAAATATCTTGTCACTTAACCTAAATGGCACCTACTTCAGAGGGTAGTGGGATGAAATGAGATACTGGTGGGTTAGATACAAAGAAGACACCTGGATCGTGTGTAGTGGCTGTTAGTTGTTATGAATATTGGTATTAATTTGTTGAGGATCAGGGAAGGACTTAGAGTATTCATATGATTTATTTCTAAATTTAGTTGGTGACACCTGGAGACATTCCCAGAGACTGTAGAGGTGGGGGAGTCCCACCTTATGTGAGGGGGTCCCTGGCATCACCCACCACAGGTGGATAAATAGCTCTTGAAGGCACCACACTGCATCTGATAACATCATTGCCAGTTTGATGACATTTTTGAAGTCAGGACAAACTGAGAACAGTTGAGGCAGTGCTCTTATGAGTAGAAACCATACCTAAAAATATGTTATAAAGCAGCAATTGATCTTCAAAGTTCTGGGAACAAAACTCTGAGGATCAGGATGGTTATTATCAGTTTGATGGTCATCAGTAAAAGGGTGCCATGGTCTCTTCTAAGTGGTGGCTGAATGGCGTGGTTGGTGTGGAAGTCATGGAGTACATCTGGGGACGTTCTGGGTCACAAGCAGTCCCTGAGGATACCTGGGGATGTCAGTGTGTTGAAGCTGTTCTTGAAGTCAAGGAGGATGTTTGGTTGAGTTTCAGACTGCTTTCATGTTGTTCATTTTAGGGTAAAACACTTTAAGATGTTTTTCTTTTCTCTCATTAACTCATATCCACTTACTCCCTGGAGGTCTCTTCTCTGTTTCAAATTATTTTTCCCATACATTTAGAACAATCCCAGTATTAGATCTTGGCCTCAAATAAATTAAGATCTCAAACTTCAGACTTGCTATGCTGTTGGATGTGGGTGGTTTTTTACAGATTGAAGGGCCTCAAGGAGTCTCAGATTCTACTGATTCTTCCAGGAAACTTTGCTCAGGCCATGCAGACTGCAATAATTAGAGTTTTTTTTTTTTTTTCTCTCTACATGTATTAAGAACTATTTATTTTAAAATATAAAGACTTATTCTAAGCGATTTGAGAATGGTTTGATGCAGAAAATCTGAAAAATGGATGCACAAATAATTCCTCTCCAGATATAACAGTGAAACTGGCAAGTTATTGAAAATTGAAAGAGAATAATTTGCATCTGGAGAAGATGTTATAAATACAAGTTCTGGACCCTTCACTTTCCTAATGGCTTTAGTATTTGGCTCTAAATAATATTTTTGACCCAATACTGTGATACACACAGCTCCAATATAGATTGCTTCTGCCCTCTAAGGGGATGGAGAACCTTCTGCTGTCTTAAGGGAAAAGAGAGAATTGAAAAGTATTTCCAAGGAAATTCACACACCCCACTAAGCCACTCAGATTATACTTTTAATGGCTGGCATGAGGGTAGGCTTTATGCTCTTCAAATCTATATGGATATTGCAGGTTTTAATTATGTTTTGTATATGATCCCCCTAGACTTTCATACCATATTAAGATAGATTTGTTCAAAACAGACTAAAATTAGGTTTAGATTTGGGAGGTAAAATTAGACATGCAGTAATTGTGCTTGAGTTTCTGCAGAAAGAAGGGCTGAATTAATGGCTTTGGCTTTGTTTGTGGTTCCCCGGAAGAGACAAGACAAAGATTCGAGTGCAAGTAGTTTATTGGCCAGTGAAGGAAAGGAAGTGAGAAGTGGCGCAGGGAGACAAGGCCAGTCATAAAAGGTGCCTTATCAAGCCACCTACAACCATAGGAAGCTGACACCTCAGAGCCATCCCACCTGAAGGCAAGGGAGCTGGGGTATTTATACACCACTTCTGTCAGTTACTGGCCAAGGGCTGCTCATGAGAAGACTTACTTTCCTGTGCTCTTTGTCCCTGGGGCAGTGGCCCCCAGCAGCAAGTAAGTGCCCTCAGACAGTGCAGGAGGTGCTGGCGGCCATGATTCCGGTAGATGAGTACTTAATGGAAAGGTCAAGGTGACATAGATGAGCCATCACTAGTATCTATCTTGAACAGAGCAGCTGTTTTATTCTGAAAATTCATATGAAAATGTTCTTTGGTGCTTTCAGTTTGGCTAATGGTGTATAATCTCATTCTTTTGATGAAATAATTCAAAATTGAATGTTGTGTTCATTGAAAAACCAGTTTTCTCCAAATAAATATGAAGAGAGCAATCTTTTAAATGTGGAATTTTTGTTTTTTTTCCATAAAATGATGATATCAATTTGTTAATTTTAGAGCAGTATTTCATTTCAATTTTGGTGTCAACTTCTAGCAGAGACTAAATGTTAGTGTTGTGAGTAACCCAAGGAACAATGAATGAAGCGGATCTTAGTAAGAAGAGAACTTCAGGGTATATGTATGCTTGTGTTTTTAATATAACTTTCACCTGTGTGGAAACAAAATGGTTCTTAGTTATTTTCAAATAGAATGTAATCTAATATAAACTCTACAAAAATCCAGATTGCAGTCACTAAAACGATAGGCATAAATCATTTTGATGAAGCAAGCTCACCAAGTGTGCCCAGCATCTTGATTACTGTATTGACTCTTGTCTCCTATACAGTCTTGAAGTATTCAGTAAATGTTTGCTGAATGAATACAATAATGACTGAAACTTTTTGGGGGGGAATATACCTTTTCTGAGGCCCAATCCATTGTTAGTGAGAAGAGAAGGAACAACTTAGGCGAGGTTTGTTAAGTAGGGAGGGAGTGAGGAACTGGGAATGACAAATGAATTTATTTTCAGAGGTGCAGATACCCTTATATGAGCTGCACTGTATGATAGAAGCCAGGTACCCAGATATAGTGAAGAGACAGGCTTTGTTATTAACAAGCTTCTTGACTACTAGAATCATGAGCACAGAAACCTTGATTAACACAGTTTAGTAAGTCATCTGTCTGTAATCAATCTGTCTATTTATCTAACTGTATATAGATAATCCACAAGTAGAGATATACACACGTGTGTGGTGTTCAATAATACTATGTGGAACTGAGGGCAAAGCTGTGAATCCCAGGATTTAGTGAAAACTTATTGTTACCATTGTTTTAGGCATCACTTCATATGGTGAGTAAAGCTCTGCTATATATATACATATGTATATGTGTGTATGTGTGTATATATATATATATGTATACACACCATATGTGGACTAGGGTTGGCAAGCTCTGGCCTATTAGCCAAAACAGGCTCCCTGCCTGTGTTTGTAAGTAGACTATTATTGGGATACAGCCATGTATCTTTTGTGTATTGTCTGCAGCTGCTTTGCCACAAATAATGGCAAACAATGACAGAGTCGCGTTGAAGGCAGTGCAGACCATGCCCCAAGCCTGAAATATTTTCTAGGACTGACCTGTTACAGAAAGAATTTGCCAATCTCTGATACAGAACATTATTACATAGTACATTTTCATATTAAGCATTGGGCACCACCAATTAAGTATTTTCCCCTAAACATAGCAGAAATAGAAATTATAACCTTATAGAGCCAGACTCCTGCAGTCTGTGGATTGGTTCTTTCTTTCACACCTTTGCTCTAAGTAAGTCCTAGTGTTTTATCCTCCTTCCTAAAAGCTCCCTTGGTTGGTTCTTTCTACATGTGGTGGATTGTGACTTTGACTCTCATCTCCTTTTTTTTTTTTTTTTTCTCTCTCCATTCAAACATATGGGATGTCATATCAGCAGTAGCTGAATCTAAAAAATAGAACTTTTATACCTTGGATTACACTATTTTGTTCAAACCTCACAAAGAAGGAAAGAAAGAGGGAAAGTGAAAAATGCAAAGTGCAGAGAGAACCACAAAATGCCTATGAAATGAGGAAATTAAGAAGCCCTGTAACTGAGGGATGCACCCGTGGCACAGAATGTGTGGAGCAGGGGAGGCTGTTGGTAGGCTCCGTGGCATTCAGACACCTCCTGCCTGTAGGTGTTCACTCAACGCAAAGGTCCATGGCAATGTAAGGAGATGGAAAGCTAATTATTTCTATAACAGCAAAGGAAACTGAGTTAATTTATCTTGGAAAAGGCTGAGTTAATTTATCTTGGCAAAGAACAAGATAAGAAATGGCTTGGTATAATGTTTTTACCATTTAAATCCATTATGATATAAAAACATTTGCTGATTGATTAAAGCATATACAAGATAGAGAATGGCTTGGTAAGAAGTTTTTTGGTTGCAAGCAGAAACACCAGAACTAGCCAAGGCTGACATATATCTTTATGGCTGGTGGGATCCAAGAAAGAGGTGAGCAACTAAGCCTCAGAAATTCAGGCTGCAGGAGGTCTCGGGAGTGGTTGGAACAAGGCTCCTGGACTCTGCCTAGATTCTCTCTCCAGCTCTTATATGCAGATTTTCTTCTCTCTCCTCATCCTGCCTTTCTGCCCATGGCATGGAGCATTGGCAACCAGCAGCTTGTGAAATTTATTTCAGATATCCTTGGCCACTGGTAAAAGGCTCATTGCAAGTTGTGTTGATGATCTCAGGGAAGAGAAAATCTCGGGGAATTGACTCAATGGCCCAGCCTGGATCCAGCACTGGCTCTTGGGCCAGTAGCCTTGGACCAGTGAGCGACAGTGATAGTACCATGCACCTGCATTAACCATATAGCTGGAGGAAGGAACACTTAATTGCAAAGGGGAAATTGGCAGACAATTCTGAGTGACCACTCCATTATTTCTTTACCTTCACTTGGAAAAATCCATGAGGAATAGTTCTGTCTGCAACATGAAGGATTTAGGTTAGAGGGAAATAGGATTTTTCTGACATTAGAGTTTATTACACACTGGAATGTGTTACCCAAAGAAGCAGTGAAATATCTTTTCTTAGAGGTTTATAAAAATAGAAGTGATTTCTCATCAGTTTAAATGCAAAGAGTTTTCAAAATGGATTAGACACACAGAAATTTTGTTTGATGTGCAAACTCATGACAAGGCCCTGCCTCTTTTACTGGTAAACTCTGTTCACTTCTAGCCTTTAGGTGCAATTCAACAAATATTTATTAAATGTCCACTAGATGCAAGAGCAAAAGGGTTTTATATTGTATGAGAGAGGTTCACAAAATTACAAATGACTGTAGTATGTACGTAGTTGTTTCGGGTAATTGTCACAAAGGAGGTTCAGAGTCATTGCCCTGGAGTTTTCATGGGAATGAGGGAGGTCGGTGGAAGGAAGGGAGACAGAGGAGGAGGTTAACAGAAACAAGAAAACAAGGAAAGAATTAGCAAAGGGTTAGTTGATAGGCTGGGATTTGAAATGCTCTTTAAGGGTAGACAGAATTCTTATAGGTAGAGATCAGCGGAAAGGCATTTGGGGCAGACAGTGGCAGGTGCAGTGATTCTGGTCACGTTCAGGGAAGCAGCAAGTCTTCCTTTTAGGTGGAAAACTACAGTGCGGGCAAAGAGCTAACAGAAGAGATCAGAGAAGAAACGCCACCGAAGGCCTTCAATGCTGAGTTTAACGTTTTGTTTTAGGAAGATTAGATTGTAAGATGTATGCTGCCAAGGAGAGGGGCAAATGTGGAAAGGTGAGTTTGACGGTCATTGCAGAGGCATATGAGAAATCCTGAGTGACTTAACTGGATGGTGGTAGCAGACTTGGAAGGAAGGATGGAGATGGTAGGGGTATAATTTACAGGGACAATTCTGATTAATGGGGTTTGTGCATTTTGTACTTTCAATGGACTAAGCACTTATCAGAAAATGGCCTTCATCAATTTCCTAATTCCTTAAGATATTGGACTTTTATTTACATATTCATTTAAGCCATGTATCAACCAAATAAATGGGTTAGGCTTTATCCCCATTTTGCACATGAGCAAACTGAAATTTAGAGCAGTTGTGTAACTAACCAGAGGCCACATGGTTAGTCATCTACTGAGTGGGACTTTGAACCCAGGATATCTGACTCCAACACCCATCTTCTTAACCACAAGCACGTTGTCTCCACTGAAGTGTGAAGGGAAATGAACAAGTGTGAGAAAACAAGGAGATTTCAACCCTGGTGGATGGGCAGGAACTTGGACAGGCTTGGTTGGGTCAGTCTTCTACCACAGAAGATGCCGACAGAGGTCACGTGGTGGGGTTCAGCTGACAGAGGGCTGGTCCAGAAGGAGCAGGATAGCTTCACTCCTATGCATGGCCCCTCACGAGGATGCCTGCAAGTCTGGGCTCAACTGGACTGTCCAGCAGAGCCCTACACGTGGCATCTTCAGCAAAGGTGCCCCAAGTCGTCGGTGGATTGCATTTGCCTATTTTGGGACTTTACATAGTGGAATCATACAATGTAGACTCTTTTGTGTCTGGCTTCTTTGGCTTCACGTTCTGTTTGTGAGATGCATCCATGTTGTTATGTGTAGTTGTGGTTCATTCTTCACTGCAGCATAGTATCACTCTGTGTGATGACTCCACAATTTAATTGTCCATCATACTATTAATGGATATTTGGGCAATTTCTGGTTTTAACTTTAATGAACAATGCTGGCATGAATGTTCCTGTGTATGTCTTTGTGTGAAATACGTCCACGCTTCTGTTGAATACCTACCCAGCAGGAGGATTGCTGGGTCATAGCGTATGTTTATTTCAGCATTAACAGTTTTCCACACTATTTGTACAAATTTCCACTCTTTCCAGCAGTGAAGGGAAGTTTCAGTTGTTCCACATCAGCTGGTATTATCAAGTCCTAGTAATTTTAGCCATGTCAGCTCTTTTGAAGGGGTTGTTCTGATACAGATTGACCGAGACTTTAATTCTCTCCCGTCCATCATTCTCTGCTTAGGTAACTCTTTATGCTTTCCTGATAGATTTTGGGAAGTACCTGTATGATTATTCCATATGTCTTCTCTTATTCCGCAGGGATGTGTGGACTCTCTCTCAGAGCTCCAGTGAAGCTTTGAGATACATGATTCAAACAGACCTCTCCTGGCATCTTACTGGTGGTCTTTCCCACATCTTAAAGCCAAACGACATTCCCTCACTTTTGCTGTGTCTGTTTCCATGTAGGACCAATAATCTCAATGTCCATCACACTACAACTCCATGTTAAAAAAAAAAAAACTTTCAGGTAAAAAGCTTTGAATTTGGATATTTCAAGAATCTTCAGATTTAGTTAAACTTTATCCAATATATTTTCTTTCTAAGTAAGAGTAAACTTGGGGTCAGCTGTGGGGAAGTCAAAGAGAATGTGATCTGTACCTGTGGACATAGATGTAATAGAAGAGGTCTCCTCACATTTCAGAACAAAGGCACCATCTCTACACATGACCCCAAAGGAATGAATGCTTCAAAGTGATTTTGTAACATAGGAAAAGTTAAACTATTTACTTTTCTTCTATAAAACTTCTTGCCCCCGCCCTTTTATTTTCCTTCTTTTTTCCCAGGGCTGTGGTAAGGTTAGGTAACACAGGGAAACCACTTGATGTGGAAGCCAGCTCACAGTGGTGATGGTGATGATGACAAGGACTATGATAGAGGCGATAATAGTATCTACCCTTTTAAGATATTTTCAAATATGGAATTAACTGGGTTATCCTATGTAAGTTACCTAATATAAAGATGCACTACGTAGTCATCCTCTGAGCACAGATTTGGAGGAAACCAGGCAAGAGAGGATAAATGAATCAATGAACAGGAATAGCAAGAGGTAAGACAAGACTTCTCTGCTGTCTTTGTATGCCCTTCCTGGAAGCTGCTGATTTAACTTTCCTTGGACTTTCTGCAGAAAAGTTCTGCATTGAAACGAGCAACTTTGAGTGTGTGTCTCTTCCTTGCAAACAAATGAGCCCTGGCTTGAATAGCCCCTTTAGTAGACATGTCATACGTTACAGCAGTTTTTGTGACCATCTCATCTCTACAACTAGATTGTGAAATCCTCAAGGGCAGAGATGTCTCTAATACGTTTTTGTACTCTGCCTTGTACTTGGCACAGACTAGGGAAATGTCATGTTACCCTGCTGATTAAGTCCATTAAGGATTCAGGTTGCATAACTCTCCTAATGGGGACTCGAGGATACATTCTGCAAGTGAGTTTAATGTTCAAGAAAAGCATCAGCAGCAAATGTAGCTGCCCTTTGGCCATGCGTGAAATGCAAGGGAGATAGTGGTCTTTTTTCAACTCTTTTTGAATAACCCTCAACTCTGTTCTCAGCTCAGGGGCAGGATGCTATGTGCATAGATAGATTCTTTCTCAGCCTTAGATTGAAACCACCAACTGAGCTGGAGGATCCAAACTGGGGCAGGGAGTTTAAAGAGGGGACACCAAACAGTCAGTTCCAACAGAACTTCAAGTTTATCCAGGGAGAGACTCATCTGTGGAACAGAGGCATCTGCTCCACAGATCATCATGGAGATGGCTGCGAATTCCACACAAAAAAATAAAAATAAAAAAGGATATTTAGAGGGAGATCTGGCTTTCTGTTTATATAACTAAAAATTGGTTTATTGAGTAAAACTGTACTCAGGGCCAAACTCTGATTCACTGTTTTGAGAGTCCCAAACTAACCACATGGGAAGGATGTGCTATGTGAAGACATCTCCATTCACTTGCAAGAGGGAAGAGAGGTGCTGCCAAGTGCTGGCAGAGGGATGGCTCGGTGCTTTTCGGCTCCATGAGGTATTCTTATGAGACACTTCAGTTAAGGAAAAAAAAAACACATCTCCATGTTCCAGCAGGCTAATGAATATGAGTTTGTGTTCAGCTATTGACACGCAAGAACTAAGTCTTAGGACCAGAATTGAGTGTCATTGATTATTTCTTTATAAACAAAAGCAAGTATGTTATCAAGTGATTATATATATTTTTTCATCTAGGAAGATGATTTTTAATCCAAAACATCCTTCCAGTTTTGTTTAAATTCCCAGAGACATATTATAAGAACCAGCACAAGAGAACAGAGGTCATTATCCAGAACCTGGATTTAGGGCCATTGGTAAGAGTTAAGAAGTAGGGAAACTCTTAAATTTCTCCACCTTGCACCATTGCACTCTGAATTCCCCATTTAAAGTATATTTGGGAGGGCAAGACTTGGTTAGGGAAATGTCCCTTTTACTCTTTTGACACAAAGCACTAGGAGAAGCTGGAAAATTGCCCCAAGCCAAGTTGGTTACCAAAATTTGCTGTACATTGGAGTCACCTGGAGATCTTTTAAAGCTACTAATGTCCAGCGCTCAGCTCCAGACATTGCAATTTCATTGGTCTAGGGGGTGATCTGGGCATGGGAAGTTTTAAGAGCCTGGCCTATTCGAAAGACTCCAGTAGGCAAGTCTATTAAAAAGGTCAACAGTGAATAACTGAACATGTCCATTCAGTTTATCTATCCCTGCTCTTGTGGAAATCACAGTTTAGTGCTGAAGGATCAGTTAGTTGGACAAATGAGTGCAAAACAACTACAACTCAACTGAATACAAAGCAGCATGATATCCCCCAAATGAGAAATTGGTTCAAAGCAGAGAAACACACAGAAAAAGAAAAGGGGGACCAGAGAATGTTTTAAAAAGGAATTTTCACATTACGTAATAACAAATGATTGGTATTTCTGAAACCTGAGACTAGGAGACACATGTAGAACATGGGTTGTAGGAAAGAGCTCATTTGTGAAGGGTTTTCTATATTGTCTTAATAACTTGGGTTTTCATGAGTGTAATCAACATGTGTGAATGTGGATTGTCTTAGCAATGGTCCTACATAAATCAACACAGTTATTTAGCCTTCTTGTCTTCCTTCCTTCCTTCCATCCTTTCTTTCTTTCATCCATTTCCCTATATCCATACCTACCAACTCACCTAAAGAAGCCCCTGTAACTTTGAATGAATGCAAGTTTTGAACACGAGAACGACTCAACCATTGATCTTACTTTCAATTTACTCTGTGGTTTCTAACTCACACATCACTGATGATCTTTATGGACATTACACTCCTATAATTTAGTCTCCTTCTTCCATTGGGAAAAGTATGAATGCACTGAAATAAAGATGACTAGTTTCTTTGACTTTAAAATTATACTTAAAGGGAAAAAAAGTGAGCCAACACCAACTACAAGAGTCACTGTTTACCTCAATTTGCCGCATTCTCAAACTGGACCCTCAGGTAAACACCACGAGTAAGAAAACAACCGCTCTCCAGTGGAGATGTAAATAGTGATGCCAGGTGCACATTGCTCTTGGACGTCACCGTGGGACCACACTAGCGTGACAAGGAGGGGTGGGAGGAGTAACAAAGTTTATTCCCAGGACTCGAAATGCCATTCAAGATTCCAAAGTGTCATCTTTTTCTTTGACTTGGCTTTTATCTTAAAGGGAAGTATTAACAGACAACAAGTATTTCAATTAATTCATTTTTAGTAACGCAGAGCTGTTTTATCCATGACAAGTCTCGTTAGACATGTAGCAGCATCCCTTGAATTCCTCTGGATAACTTCACGTGTATTTACCATCCCTCTGTCAGGATCTGGTTATTACTAAGACTGCATTGCTATTAATAGTCAACACGTTATTTTAAAACCGAACAAGCTAATATTATCAGCCTATAATTTTCCGGATTTACACTGAATCTATTACCATAATTAAATTAATAGTATTTTAAATGAATGTTTACTTCTTATTACTTTGTGTAGCAAAATACAATTAGATGTTTGTCTACATGCAAATGGCTTAGGAGTATTTACTCTATCCATGATTTTACGTGAATCTATTGTAAGAAAGTGTTTCACTTCGTTAGCATGTCCAAGGAGTCAGAGTTCAATAATATTGCTCCTGTTCATTAAACTCAAAGGATTTGCTTCGGCTGTTCATGCCCCTCAGCTTCTCTGTACCATGGACCTGTATTCTTCATCTTTCTCCAACTTAATGTCTACTACAATTTTTTTTTCCTTCTCTGGTTGCCTATCACTGATGGATTGTTTTTTGGGACAATCAAGGAGCAGAGAGAACAAAGGATCAGCAGACACGTGAAATGGCATTTATGCATTTCCTAGTTCACTGGACACGTTAGAGAAGATAAAATAGCAGTTTGAATGACTTGTGGTTCTGCTTTACCTGTGATCTACCTATTTGACATAATATGTTATTGGAGTGTGTAATTGGAAGTTCATAGTGTATGATTCCATGTGTTTATGATAAAGAACAGATGTCGGGGTCAATTTCCTGTTTGAATTTTTATTTGAGTACCAAACAATTTGCTTAATCGGAAAATTTTTATTATTCATAAAACTTTTCTTGTCTGATCCCATATGTTTGCTTCGGTTCTGGAAGTGACTCTGTACTCAGGGCTGATAATCTCTGTCATTTGAATTAGGATGTTAACCAGAAAAGTTGTATGTGTGGTCCAATTAGTGTCCAACAAACAAAGTTTCTTTGAGTGGTGACAGGTTACAGTGTCAGAAACCCGATTCAGTTAACTAATGGGTGTTAAAGTTGCTGCGAACTGTGCCAAGCTGCTCCATGGCTGTGATGATGGTACCAAGGTCATGCGCTGTTGATGGTGGAGACGGTAGAGGTGACAATTAGAAGTAATGTGATGGATTTTGTCACTTAGCACTCAGCATCCATTCCCATCTTTTTCCTTGAGACTTACGGTGCCATGGGGACTGGAGAGTAAAAATCCAGCTTTCCAGATGCCTTTGAAGCTCTAGGGTTCTGGATGCAAATTGTTCTGACAATGAGACACACCTGCATGGGGCCTGAAAGGCCCTGATACCAGGTCATTGTCTTGCTACGGTTCCTGCTGGTGAGGGTGGGCACAGAAATGAGTGTTTTGAGGTGGTTGGGGCTGTTAGACTCGGCCTCACGGTTTTTCAGAAACAGTGGTGGCCTTAACTACAGTAGCTTCCTGACCTGTTACAGCAGCTAGAGTTTTGTGGCCCTGTCTCCTGACCCCTTCTAGGAATCGTGCAAGGAACTAATCTCCTGCCCTGAATACCACTCTACTTGAAATAACTGGGTTACCATTGCCTGCAACCAACCTTGACGAATACAAAATAAGTGGTAGCAACCACAGAAACGAAGAAAGCTACAGTTTATCACATATCTACTAAATGCCTGACAACTGGAGCCTCAGTGAGATTGGGCAACTTGCACAGGGTCACAAAGCTACTTAAAGGGCAGAGTCAGGGTTTGAATTTGGGTCCCTCTGCAAAGCTAGTAGGCACAGGACAGAAATTTCAATGGGTCTGTTTCTATTAAAATTTGTAGAAATCTCCCAGAGCTGGGACAATTTACAAAGCCTAATATAAGATCTGTCATGTCATTGACTTAAAAGAACATGCAGTCGGTGAGCCAGAGGGACTATGTGCAGCCTTGACCACTTACTGGAATAGCTACATCACCGCAGCAAGCCCACCTGAGCCAACACCACCACCGCGGTACTCCGGATACACAGGGGTAGATTCGGAGAATGTTAGCCCATTGCATTCATCCTTTTTTAATATTATTTTTTTGAATTCTTCATCACAACACGGAAAGGAAAATCATTGCCTTCACGGGTTGGATTTCACATTCCATATTCCCTTGATGTTGTTGATGTTTTTTCAGAAAGTTTTTTTTTTTTTTCTATTTCTAAATCTTGCAGAAGCAGACTCTGAAAAGACCAAGTGCATCCTTTGGCTGAGTCTGTCAGCATTTTTTGGCCTAATTTAAAATAAAAGGCAAGACAGTGGGAGGGCAGTAGGGCAGGAAGTGCTCCAGCTTCCCGTGATTAACCAAGACTCTGGAGAATAATCGCCAGGGCCAAGAGCATCGCCATTTTCAGAGGTCAGTGGGACCGTGATTAGCCTGCAGCAGATTCAACACGGGGGTCCCAGGATGCTCAGGTGACAGGCTGGAGGTAGGAGTCCAGGGGCCAAGCAGGAGGGAGTGCACTGTTGCATGGAAGACGTAGAAGGCTGAGAACTGAAACTTGAGTGGACGTTACAGAGAGGTATGGGGTTTTCTAGGAAGAATTGTCTGGAAAGAATGAGGCAACTCCAGGAAGCAGTGTCACTGCTGGGGTCCTGTGGGAGGGGATGCTGGGTGTTAAAGAAGGAGGCTGCAGATGGGATTCAGCTTGTGTGGAGATGCCTTCCCTTCCAGAACGTGGATGGTGTGCTCCAGGGAGAAGGGCTGCTCCTTTTTCTAACTCATGGCTCCAGAGGTAGCTAGTTTTGATTTAAATCCTAGCCGTGCCATTGACTTGCTATGCTATTTTAACTCTATGCATCAGTTTCTCCATCTGTAAAAAGGGAGAAAGAATAGTGCCTACCTCATAGGGGTAAGTGTGAAATCAGGTATTTCATTCCTGTAAAGTGGATTGATCTACTTTTTCTGGTTGGCTATATGGTGATTGACCTTGCAGTTCCCACGCAATTCAGAGGGAGGCAGTGCCCTCAGACCTTCACTCTAAAGAACCAGGAGAACAGGGACCCAGCCGCAGAATTTGGGCACCATTTGGCCTGGCACGTGGGTTGTCTCAGGCTGGCTTTCCCAGTCCTTAGGAGAGAGTCTAACTTTCTCAAGGTCCTCATCTCAAAATGTTCAAGCAGTTACTGGACTTCTGAAAACAGGGATGTAAGGCAGACGCACCACACTGGAGAACATTGAAGGGAAAATGGAGACCACGGGGCCCAGGGGTCGGCCGCTTCCTGTGACCTGCTCCATCTCTCCACAACCGAAGGAAGGATTAGGGATCTGACGTTCTGGGGGGTTTGAACTTCAAATCACTCAAGAGATTCATTCATTTATATTTTTTAAAATTCTAAACCAGAAATTGATTATTGCTTGTCTTTCTGCCTTTGCCTAATAAGTTACGATATTTTTATGTAAGACTTGGCTTACCTTTGGCTGTTTCCCTGTTGAGTATATTATGTCCCAGTTTAATTAAAGGCTGTGCTGTGGGCTATAAACTCCTTTAGTGAGAGGGAAATCATGGGAAGGCCCAGATATATGTATATTTTAATTAGGTTTGTGTCGTTTGAGGTAAAGCACATGCTCTAACCGAGCTCCCTTGGAACGAGCCATGCATTCTGGCTACGAAACAAGCACAAAGAATTTGGCTCTGGCGTGAAGAAAGCCTCGGGATTAGGGGAACGGAGCTGCGCTCCACACAGAAACATGGCAACTTCAGGCTCTCTTACCTCCCTCCCTCTTGCCAACCCTCTGTGTGCCTCCGTTCCCTCCAGGAGAGGGAGAAGCAGACATATCCTAACAGAAATGGAAGCCAGTTGTTTTTTTCCTCACCCCTAACAGGGCACACCATTCCCCCAACCGTATCAAATATAAGAGGGCTTGGAATGGGAGAGAAATCATTACTTTTTAAAGGCTAAAAATACTTACAGAGAGTGAAAGTCACAGGGCATGATTCCTGCATGCATCAGAAAAGAATTCCAGGCCATTAGACAAGGCCCACACTCATGGGGAGGGGGCAGTGTGGGTCAGGGCTGCGGGCACTGGCTTGTCTTTGCCTTGGGCACTGACTTGCTGAGGGGCCTCCAGGAACTTAATTAAGTGCCTGGAATCCTCTTTTGACAAATCCAGATAACAAACAATAACCACCATGGCCCAGTGCTACTGAATTCGTATGACAGTATAACATTACAGAATCTGGATTCCACTTAGGAGCTGATAATTACATGGCAGACAGTAGCATGCTGTCGGGGGCAAAGGGGCCGGGGGTTACCTTTTCATGGTTCAGGAGCTGGCAAAGAGCATATGAATTACGGGCCAGCGAGAGGGACATTTTGATGATGACTCGGAAATTCTCAGCTCTAGCAAAGACCCAGACGAAATACTGTCAGGTCAGCAGGATGTGAGCAGACAGCTAGTTGATGATCTCGGTGGTTTGGGTGTGTCATTGTCATTTCCCAAAAGGCCCCAGACAAATGCTTTCTAAAAGGCACCGGTGAAAGACATTTGGAATTAAAGACATTCGGGCGGGGGTGGGGCTTATCTCTGGCTGCCTTCTAGATGGGTCCTGGGCACCATGGCAGGGGCACTGACATGAAGGAGCTCATTCTGAGATGCCATGACTTCGAAGGAAATCGCCCACAGCAGAGGAGCTGAGGCGGTGCTGAATGAATAATGAAAAATACAATAAAGAACAAATCTGATAGGGATTTGAATTACATGCAAGGACTGTATTTCTGAGGAAAACGAGATGGTGGGGAGGGTTTGGGTCAGAGTGAAGAATTCATAAGCGGCTCACAATTTGGATCACTTAATCCTAGAAAATTTCAGGGTCCTGTGAGAAGGTGGTTAGATGAAGCACCATCAGGTTCTTTTCTCTGCAATTTAAAGTCACCTGTGTCTTGAGACAGTCCAGGGTCCCCATTCTCTACCCTCTGTACCCCAGTGTAGGAAGACTCTGACCTTAATGGAGCGTCTGTGGAGATGCTGCCAAGATACTCAGTCCCGTGGAGCCGGCCACGGATCTGAGCCTCCCTGAGCGGATCCTCCTCACTCACAGGACACCTGCCCCAGCCAGGTGTGGGGTGTCTGAGGCCAGGCTCCCCTCCGCCAATGGCAACCCCTGGGGTGGTGCCCTTCAGCCTTGCTTGCTCAGTGGAACCTCAAGGTCCTTCCCTGCACCACCGGTGTGCTGGAGAGACAGTGAGGGAAGAGGGGGAGGAGAGAGAGAAAAGGAGACAAATGGTGATAGAGAGACAGACAGAGAGAGAGGGAAGTGGTGAGAGACAGAGACAGAGAAACAGTAGACAAAAGAGGGAAATGGTGATAGAGACACAGAGAGAGAGAAAGAAAAAGAGAAATGGTGGGAGAGAGAGCGTCAGATACAGATGCTGCAATAAGAGACAGAAATGATGAGTGTGAGGGGGAGAGGGAAGGAGGCAGGGAGGAGGAGGAGGATGCTGAGAAGGGGAGAGAGGTGGAGAGTGAGCCAAGATGGGAGACGTGTGCACAGAAGCTGGGACGGAGTTGAGCGGTTGGAGGGAAGGCAGCCAAACCGGATTCCTGGATGACTTCTCTGCTCCCAGGAGGATGATCCTCAGTGTCCCCAACCCTGCGGGCCTGTCCTGCCGCCACAGCAGCCCCAGAGGCTCCCAGTGCCTTTGTCCTGCCGGCCGTGACACGGGCTGTGAGGTGGCCCTGCCCAGGTCTTTCCAGCTCTGTGGCCCCTCTCCCTCTCCCTCGCAGGCTGCCCCCATCCTAAGCATGCGTTCGAGGAACAGACGCCATCCTGAGCTCACACCACCCCTACCAACACGTGCACGTCCCAGAAGTTGCTCTTTAAGTTTCGCTTTAGTCTCACAGTACAGATTTGCCTGGTTTCCTTCAGGCCGCCGGGCAGGATGACCTGCCCCCTCAAACATGTTGCCATTACCTTACACGTGAGCATGCGTATTGAGGATGGCATAATCTGCTGAAGTTGCTGATGGCAGGGGCTTGTAGGGGCCCCGCTTCCACTTCAGTAAGAATCCGATGACTCTGGTTACAAGGCAAGCTCCCTCGGTCACCATGCTTACTCTTGCCTCATTCTTCCTTTTGTCTCACGTGTTCCTTCTCTTGTACCCGGTGCGTCTCTGAGACTTCCACTCTGGCATCTAAGTACCTGGGCTCTCAGGTTGTTTCGAGGCAAATAGAGCAGGATGTGTTGACATTAAAACAACAGATGCAGCAAAGCCAGCTGGCAATGAATCGTGCAGGTTCATGGAGGGAATTTGGGGAGCGACACGGGGTGGGGGGAGCTCCTGCCTTGCTGAGTTCCTGGGGCCTTCGTGATCTTCACTAGACTTGTGTGTCTTCTCGTCACCCAGAGAGCCAAGCTCTCTTGCCCTTTATGGAATCAGATATATCATACAAGGGGGCTGTGGTTCGTGGGCAGATGAGCAAACAGAAAATAAAGACTCTGGCAATGCGTGTTGATAAGGTCATTTTTTTCCTTCTGACAAACCTCTCAACACTGCTTTGCCTTTTCCCAAGAGACTGATTTATTTTGGAGTTAATTCCAGTGAAGAAATTGTCAGCCTGGATAGAGGAAAAAGTATATCATATTTAAGTTTAATTATACTGCTAAAGATCCACCATTTATTTATTTATTTATTTATTTATTTATTTATTTATATACACATACACACACACACATATGCACATATGTATAAAACAGATTTTTTAAAAGTTTCTGCTGTATAGCACAGGGAACTATGTTCAATATCTTGGAATAACCTTCAATGCATAATAATATGAAAACGAGTATAAGCATGTATATGCATGACTGGGACATCGTGCTGTAAGCCAGAAATCAACACACTGTAACAGATAGTGCTTCAGTTAAAAAAAAAAAAAAAGTATACTGCCAAAGAGATTTCTTTTGTCTCCTAACCAAAGATAGCCCCAGCCATTGCCAAATGAAAATTTCTTCCAAGTATACTTTCTGTATTAAAAATCCTTTAAAAAATTGTTTTAAAATCATCATGAGCCACTAAATAGTAGGACTCACTCTAATGGATAAAAATACGTCTATATCTGTATCTGCATCTGTATCTTCCAAAGTTCCCTCCTTTTCTAAGGGGCCTGAAGGTGGCTTTGCTGCAAGCTGCCTTTGGGGCATAAGAAGCCCTAAGAATTCAGAGACAACTTTGGAAAGCCTATTTGCCTTCCTGTCTGCTGAGTATTTGTGGGAACATAAAAAAGGCAAGCTTCCTCAAGCTCACAAAAGATTCCATATCTGGTGATCACTCGAGCCATGAAATAATAGAAGCTTTAAAATCAGTGCAGCTCATTTCTGGACAGTGGAGGGGATGTGGCAATAGTTCAGCATTCTGTCCTCATTTATTTCAGAAAGGAGAGATTGTATCGTGGAAAAACAATCCATACAGGAACCCCTGAACAAACAATTACAAGCCTCATAAAGCAAGCAGGTCTGGAATCGATCCCAACAACATTTCCCATTCTCACTCTTCTTTAACTTCACCTATTAGGTGGTTTGCAGAGTCAACCTTCTGTGAGTGTCCATTTAACGGCACAGTATCAATTTCCCCAGGTAAGGGATGTCTGTGCCCGTTCCCCCTGCAATAAAGCAAAATCTCACATCATAAAGTTGCTTTTCTCTCTGATTTGTAGTTAAGAGTAAACTAAAGGGGGAAGGGAGGAGGGGATTACGTGCCTGTGTGCCTGCCACACACACACACACACACAACACAAAACACAAAAATGCAAACATTTCTCTCTGTGCCAGAACATTTCTTCCCAGAGCAACTACTATCCTCTGTGTGTGTGTGTGTGTTCTGTTTAGATGTCAGTTTCCTCTCTGAAGCACCTTGTACCCTTCCCCACACACAGATGCACATATATGACATTCTGTTTGGGCTCACAGCATGAGACATGACTTTCATTTCAACTCATTGCTTCAGACATCCATCAACAGATGGACCTCGAAGGATAGGGACCTCCTCATCGGATCCAGCTGTGTGTGGACGTATACAAACGAATAACACTTTGTCATCAACAGAACATCTAGTTGGGATATTTATCCACCTACTTTCAAGTAGAGAAAATTCTCAACATTGTGAGAAATAAGCACAGAAACATGTGATGGTGCTTGTTTCTACAAATCACAGATTGGGGGCGACCTGGATTTTACAGTTCCTCCTCCCCTGATGCCTGTATATGGGTACCTCTCTAATTGTTCAGTATCTTACATGATCTGGCCTGTGCCCACCTACCTCACCCCCTACCCTCAACCTCGTTCTCCAAGCTCAGCCAGGAGAGCTTCCTGTGATCCCTTACTGAGCATCTTCCTGCTCCAGTGCCCTCCAATGTGCGGTTTCCTCCCCCCGGACATCACTTCCTCCAACATCTGTATCTGGCACTCTTCTTGTTACTGTGATGTCAGTTGAAATGTCGCTTCCTTAAAGAGACCACCTTTGACTGCTGTCATCCCGTTACTTCCCACACCATCACTCCATTAATGTTCTTCTATGGTGTATCATTCTCTGTCAGACTGACTTATTTCGCTGCCTGTTTATCATCTGTCTCTTCCCTGAGGCGTGCTCTCTTAATGGCCCAAACCTTACAGTTTTATTCACCATTGTTTTCGGTGCCAAGGAGATGGTTTGGAATTGAGTGGCTATGATAAGTAGTTAAGGAGCGAATGGATTTATGAAAATTTGAAGATACACTGTGTGCTGGCCACTTACCTGGCTTAGCCTATCAAATCAGAGCAAAAACTTTATTGGATACCCACCATTATTATATTTGCCTTAGTTAGAACTTAGGTTTGGCTGCATGAGGTAGAACATCTCAATAGTAGTGGCTTAAAAAAGTTACAGATTTGTGTTTCTTTCACATAGAAGTATTTCAGGACCTCATGTGGGTTCTCATTGTTATCTGCTCTACCTTCTTCGTGTCCAACATGATAGCTAGGGGTCCAAGCCATCAGTTCTGGTTCTAGGCAAGAGGATGGAGGAAGGAATAAAAAAGGTAACGCCTTGTGCCCTTGAAGAAGTTTCATGATGGTCTTTACAACATGTTGGATTATGTCTCATTGGTCAGAATACAGACACATACTACTCCTGCTTATGAGAGAAGCTGGCAAAAGTAATCAGGGCAGCAGTGTGCTTACCTAAATCAACTGTAGGAGTGTGTTTCTAAGGAGGACAGGAGCTAGCCCTTTCTGCTGCGTCCCCATGGAATCTCGCAGAGGGAAAGTAACTCTTCCAAAGTCACACGGCTAACAGATTACGGAGTTGAGATGGGAACCCGGTCTAATGACAGTACATTTGCCCCCAAAGCATCTAAACCTCCCGCCCACACTCAGTAATAGGACTGACCTCCAAGTCCCTTTCAGAGGATCCTTGCTGGACTGTAAAGCTAGGGTTGAAGTTGAAGTCTCTTCCTTTTTGTTCTCATTCCCAGAATCCAGGGAGGATGCTAGCAACTGTCAGTCGGACGCTGAATGGTGCCTGCATCACCGCCGTCTCCTCATTTCACCCTGTAGCCTCCTCCTTCCCTTTTCCTACATAAATGCTCCACGGTCTTAATGCTGCTGACACCCATAATAGTTTCTGTTGAGAATTTGCCTTTCTCCACTGTATATTCTACTGAGTATTTTATTTTCATAACAATTTGTGCATTCAGTTCTCATAATTGAACCCATTTGAGAGACAGGGTAATCTGGATTAGAGGGGGTCAGTAATTTTCCCAGGTGCATCCAGAACATGACTCCACAGTTCATCCTTATAACTGGCTCTTTCCAGTTCAAGAACCACTTAGCCTCTGATGCTTTTGTCTCCACTTTTTCCAACACAATTCTGTTTACAGTGCCTCTTAGTGACTCAAAACACGTGGTTGTCTTTGAGCTGGAGGGAAGTTTAGGTCTTATTTTGTTGCTTTTAAGTAAACTCTGCCCTTGCTATCATGTTTCCCAAGCCTGACTCCTGAAAGCCCACGTTTGGCTGGAGGTCAAAAGGGCCTGCTCTTCTGGCCACAGACCTACATGCCCAACCTGGGATGTTTTAGTCCTGTCTGGCTAAGAAGGGCGAGAAGGAAGGAGGTCAGCATGCAGTCAGGGGAGACCCTGGATTTCTTCTGGGAATCCCCCCCTGGATGCCCTCCTTGCCTGTAGGTGGGGCTGTAGTGCCCTTGGGATGGAAATGGCTTACTTACCAAGGATTTGACTTGGACCATACGTGGCTGTACCTGAACCACAGAGCAGCTGCTGCACTGGAATGGTGGATGGTTGCCTCCTACTTTGTGTGAAATTACAGCTGGAGACCTCGGGGCAAGAGGGTCGCCATGTCGTTACAGAGCCCGAGGCCCCTCATTCACTGCAGAGATGAATGTGGAATTTTCCTGTTGCTTCTGTGATTCAGTCACTGTCTAGATGTTGTGTCATGATAATGAATTCTGCCATGTCATTTTTCTCAAATTATTTGAGCATTTCCAGGGATTTTAGGGCAGTGAGACAGAGGCTGAAGATGGTCCAAAGAAATGAATTGAGGCGTTTTCTCTATAAAACTGACATTTTCTCGGAAAGCTCACTGCCTCGTCTTGCATAGGAACACTCTGAGTTTTTTTTTAAAAGAAAAACAGAAAAAAATCTAGCAGAGGAATGACAAATATTATGAAAACTCTCTTTTAAAAAATATTTTTATCAGGGATACAATCGGTAGAAAGAAACCTTGTGAATCCCCCTAAGGGCACATCTCTCAAAACTTAAGAAGACTTGCTCTGTTAAGTTAGAACAAGCAAGCTGGAACTAATAAGGCAAACCGTGTAACTCTGCAATATGTGGGCTTGAGGATGAGCTAAATGCATTGTTAGGTCTTTATTTCTAAGAAACATCTATTGAATGCATTGCACTTCTTCCTTCAGTTTTGTTACACTCCATTGCATTAAGAGGTAGCTTAGCAGGCAAGCTAATTTCAAAATCACATACACAGGCTACATGATGGTAGACATGGCTTTCAGAAGTATTATTTGCTGTTCACAAGCACATATTATGCAAACTATGAAAGAATGCTTAATATTTCCTTCTAGTCAACATTTTTTAAAAAGGCATTCAATCTATATATCACCTCAACTCCAACCGCTCCCCCTCCTCAGCATTCTTGTGTGAATCACAGCAGACTGTCCCCAGTCTGAGCTCTGAGGATCATATTATTAGTCTTTACTCATTCCTCTCTGCTCATTCCGGAGGTAAGTCAAAGGTAAATTCAGAGCACCTTGTCACAACAGGGACAGATTCCATACCTGAACTTCTCTCCATCATGAATACCAAAGGAAGGGCTTTCACATTTACTGACTATGGAGAATAACTAAATTTTATTAAGGTGGTACTTAACTCTGGGAAGTCTTCCTGTGTTAGCTCCTCTAATCCTGAAAGCAGACCTGTGATCTTGGTTTTATGATATGACCCCTACTTTACAGATAAACCAACTGAGGCTTGGAGAAATGAAGGCACTTGGCCAAGGCTACAGAGCCGGAACCAGAGCTCAGACAGTCTGGCTCCACTCCCACGCTGTGTCCTTTACTTTACCATATTGCATTTCCTTTTGTGGTGTCATTTATCCAGTTATCCATCCACCCGTTCTTTCCCCCACCACACCCCAGAAACATTCAGTAAGTGCCTCTTCTTTTCCCAATGCTACCCTAGCCATGACGGTATATAGACGAAATGGACACAATTTTTGCCTTCGGTTACTCACGAACCAGCAGGGGAAGGACATAGACCAGCTGGTGAGAATATATAGTAAAGGATGTCCCACGGAAGCGTCAAGTTCTCACCCAGCCGGGGGTGCAGCTGTCGTTTAATAATTTGTGGAATATATGTGGGCTAATAGACTCCAAAAGGTTAAAGACAAAAATAGAATGAAGAGAAAATGACAAGTGGAAGGAACAACCTAAAAGCATAAAGGCAAGAAACAAAGACAGTACGTGTGGTTTGGTTTTATTCCAGCATAAAAGTCAGAATTAGAAGGGGCTAGAACATATGCCGGGTTATGGAGTCTGCCATCTCCTCAAAAATGTTATAAATTATATTCCATTTATAGTTATTTTAAAATGTTGGCTATATACCCTTTGCTGTACAATATATCCTTGTAGCTTATTTTTTATATATATATAGTAGTTTGGACCTCTTAATCTCCATTTATTTTTGTTTTGATTTTTGATAAAACTTTATAAATATGTATGCTTATATCATACAAGTACAATAACACAAGTACATAATCCATATGGGAGAATTAAACGCTAAAATTATTTTACTGATAGGGTTGAGAGCAATATAATTTTAGAAGTCACTGCCAGAAGGAATGGAGAGACAAGAGACAACTTTAACCTGGGACTCTCTTGGCACATGCATGTGTTACAGCTAGTTTTTGAAGCTGTGAAAGATTGTAGTAGCGGTCTGAGACCCAGGGAGGAAAGTGCACTGAGGGATGGGGAAGTTATCTTGATGAAGACATGAGCCAAGTCTTTGGGAATAAAGAAGAGGAAGAGGATTAAATTATGGTTGAACCAATAGGCTTGGTGATCGGTGGGCTGGCCAACACAGATCCCCTCAGCACTTGGGCTGCCTTCATCTCCTCCTGAAATGCTTTCCTTCCACCTCATCTTTGCCCAGCTGGCCCCCTCATTTCCTTCTCATTTCTACACCAATGCTGTCTTATCAGCAACACCCTCCCAGACCTTCCTTTATAGTTCCTCAGTGCTCTCTGTGCACCTTGATTACCTCCACAGCATTAACA
This sequence comes from Camelus ferus, assembly GCF_009834535.1. NCBI lineage: Eukaryota > Metazoa > Chordata > Mammalia > Artiodactyla > Camelidae > Camelus > Camelus ferus. The sequence continues at coordinate 21,877,269 of NC_045714.1, read as the reverse complement.
CCTGACAAATTCTGTAACCACTCCCTGCTTTGTTGCATAATAGCATGGCATCAGGGACTTTGTCACTTTTGTTCATTGCTACCTTTCTCATGTGGTGGTGCCCATCACATATGGAATATGCTCAGTAAACATTGATTAAATAAAGGAATGAATGAATGGGCACATGAATAAATGAGTGAAAGAAGAAGTGACTCTTCTTAAACCTCATCCCTTCACAAGCCCACTAAAGAGAGAATATTTTTCCACTGGAAGATGAAGGGGGAAAAAGCTACCCTAAAGGGATTAGAAACTTATCTAAATATATGTATCTGTTAACTCTTTACATGATCCACTGAGAAAAAAACCAATCACAGTGGCTTATGTAACAGAGGCAATTTATTGACTCAAGTGACTGGACAGTTCAGAGGTAGAGCAGCTAAGGATGTGTGATTTAGAGTTTCCAGAATTTGTCTAGGGCTGGATCGTTTTCTGACTCTGCTCTGAGAGTCTGTCTTACCTCATAGTGTCAAAATGGCTGCAACTCTTCAAGCCTCATAGACCCAAACCTCACTGCCCAGAAAGAGAGAGAACATCTTGATGCCCAGATCCCCATAAAAGTCCTCAGCTATGCCATGACTAGGGCACTTTTTAACCTAGTACAGAAGTCATTGGAATAATAGTATGTGCCAACTGTCTTATGCCTGGGATTCCTCAGTCAATCTGTGTCAAGAGACACGGAATCACTCTGACTGACTTAGGCAAACTTTTGAGCTGGTGATGAGATCAATAAAATTTAGTATCATGGCTGCTACAAAATGAGAAAGGAGTGGGTGGAATAGATATTGGGGGAGAAGGCCATCTTGTCCTCTATAGCTTGGAAATAAATCCAGGTGTATATTACTACAAAGTCATTTAAGAATGCTCACGTATCAAGAATATCTTCTATAATTCACCTAAGAATGTCACAGAAACAAACTTTGAGCAGCGGGGTTGTGTCTAAAATTGTTAAGCGTATTTTACAACCCTCAGTTGTGTCATATGTATTTGGACTTGCTCCTGCTTCCTCACTGAATGCTATGAAACACACATGATTAAGAAAAGTAATTCACTCTCAAATATAGATGATAAAAGTTGTAAAGCAATATCTTGCCTTAAATTCTAGTTCTGTCTGCTTGATGTGACTATCAGTAGACAACGGAAAATGATTTTGCCCTTCTCTGGGTCGAGACTTGCTGCATCTGGTTTGTGCAAAGGAATTAAGCAGGTAACGCGTGGGGGATTTGTCTGGGCTCAGTGATGCTGACTTAAAGGGAATCCAGTAAGGTTTCCTAAAAAAAGTGACACACCAAAGCTGAACACCAACTTCCCTTCCCTTTTGACAAAGGACAAGTGAAATGGGATACTTCTCTTTGCTTTGGGGTTTTCTGAAAAAGAAATTTTTATGCTGTTTCCAATGTCTGATCTCCCCATGTTCTCCTTAACTCCCCCTCTCTCTCTGACATCTTTCTCACATTTTTGACTTCCTCTTTAGTTGTACTTTTTCACTTGCCAAACACTTAGAGCCACCAGTCAATCAAACATGCTTCTAAGGTGAGCAAATTCTTCCCCTACGTTTGCCAGAAAATAACTGGTTTTGTCCCATTTTTAGGACTAATAAATACATACTTTCATTTTTTTTCTGTTTCCCATCACTTTGTATAACATAAAGGCAAAATTAAATTACCCACTTGTTTTCTAAACCCTGCTTAGCCGTTAAGGCCCATGATTCTGCTAGTTAGCAGGCAGCACTGACATTTAATAGCACAAAGAGGGTTTTTTAGTTTGTTATTCGATTAATTGCAATGTGATCTAGCATGGAGAAGATGCTAAATTAGGGGAAATAAGGTATGAAATCCATGGATGCCTTGAGTTCACGGTTCCACGTCTTCCGAAGGCTCTGCTCTGTAGACAGTGTGGGTGTCACTGTACAACCGGACAATGATCCTCCCATCCTTACAGGACTGGGGCAGCCTAGACTGTCTCTTTGCTTTTGGCATACTCTCTCTCTTCTCTTAGGGGCCTCTGTTCATTACTCTTTGAAACGGAAGGGAATAAAATTTATTTTTGCTGGGAGCATAATTTCTGAGAATTTCATGACACTCTGTGGAAATCTGTACGTGGTCAGCCCCTTGGTTTGTCTCTGAGCCCATGTTTGGGGAATACCAGTGTCTGAGGCAAACTACTTCTGTGCAGCTGGCCCCAAAGGCAGTTGCCATGCCAGTCTACCCATGTGGTGGTTGATCCTTGTGCCAAAGAGTTCAGAAACACAAATCCAATTTAATTCTGGCTCAGAGAAGCAGTAAGAGTTTAAATTGGATTTCTATGGAGTTTGTTCTTATTAGGCTCAGCATGCAAACTGCTTTACAGACATTTATTATTTAATTATTTCTAACAAAGGATCTTACAGACCCAACATCTTAGATTAATTGAGAGTGAGAGCAGAAGGGGTCTTGATGTTAGCCAACATGTACTCTGTGACCCAGAACTTGCACTCAGCAAGCTCTCGGGTGAGTACAAAACACTAGGGTCTTTGGCAGAAGTTTGCTTCATTAAGTTCAGCTTTGTAGTTTGATGCTTTTAATTCAGGCTCTCAGGTGCATCTCGGTCTTACCTGCGTCATGAACAAAGTTTACCAAGGGCGGTAGGATTCAGAGAGGAAGTGCTCTCTCAGTGGTCCTGTTTTCAGTTCACTCATCCCTTCCATCCTGCCTCCTCTTCCAAGGCTCCTTCCAGGGACCTCCAGCTTCCTCCTGGACACATGCCCCTCCTGGACACATGCCCCTCCCTGTGTGTCCCGTGCTCTGCAATGCTTTGTCCTATCCTACCTTTCTTGAGCTTTAGTGTTTCCTTTTTGGCTGAGCTCTGATAAAATAATCTGATAAATAGTTATGGAAATGAGTTACGTGGTACTTGATTGCCTGATTATCTTTCTGCAATTGCTTTGCATTTTAGTAGGGACTTCCCAGAAACAAAGCCCTAAACCAGTGGCTGTCATTGTGGGCGCTCCATGGAGCCTAGCAGGGAGGAGAGTTGGAGCCAGGCTCATTGCATGGATGGCTGTGGGAGGTCTGGCCCTGCCGACCTGTTTCTTGTGTTTGGCTCAGAAACTTGCTCACAGTATTCTATAAGCATCACGATAAGAAATTGTATCTGATTTCTAGATAGTCGTGTCAGAAACAAGTACTTATCTGCTAGTCTTGGTCACAGGCTACATGATGATTTACAACAATTTTTTTTTTTTTCTTACTGAGGCTGTTCAGTCAACCCTTTCTAGCCCCAAAGACTAATTCTCACAAACTTCGCTAAATCCCACATTTGAGAGTTTGGAAGTGTTAGTGTTTGTTCTGACTTTTCTTAGTTCCTATGTCCAGTGAGAGTCTTGTGCCTCCCATGCATGTGTTCCCATCACAGTTAACTATCTTTTCATTTCTTACTAAGATTTTCTCTGATATTCAATGATCAGGTTTTTTTTTAAATAAGAGAACAAGAAGGCTGACCGCAATCAGTGACACAGGAAAGATCAAAAAGAGAATTTAAAAAGTGTGCTGAGAAGTGACTCCTGGGTGGATGACTGGGTCCACTCACTAGCTGGGTGACCTCTATGTCAGTCTTATAGTCAGCACTGTCCACATTTGGGCGTCTGCAGAATGGTACTTTATCATGGACTTTCAGGTCAATAATCAAGATAGAACCCATAAATGCTGAATGAGTGAGTGCCGGGTGTCTAATGTATTGACTTTGAGCTCTGTGGTCTCTCAGCTCTCCTTACTTAGCTCAAGTGATTCATCCACTCTTCCTTTTCCAGTTTCCTCATTCATAGATAGGTGTAATGATGGATAAATATACAGTCTTCTTAGGGTTGTCGTGGGATTAAATATATTAATATGGGCAAAGTGCATAGAAAAGTGTTAAATGTGTTCTTAGCATTGTAACACTATGACTACAATTAACAGTACTTTCATAGTGATTGCATTCTTGTCAATTGGCCTGATAATGGTGTCATATCCTCTAGTGCAATGCTAGGACAGAAAATCCTCCAGGCTGGACAGACCTAAAAGAGAAGACATTTAAAAAGACAAAAGTAGAAGAAATTTTAATTTCTACTTTCTTTTCCAGACCCTAAACACTGTTCAAATCCTCAACTACTGGCCTGTTATCTCTTATGCCCAAAGTGAACCTTCTGGAGGTAATTACCATCTACATGGGTTGATGTGGCCAAAAGGGTCAGCGTGCTCTTTACTTGTGCACTAAAATTGCTATATCCTTTATCCTAGAAATAGTTTCTTCTCATTTAGTCTATTCATGACACACGTATGAGAAACACATGATTTCTAGCACCAGGGAAAGAGAAGAAAAACATACAGGCATGTAACTGAAGTCAAACATGCCTACCAACGTGGATGGCACTGGTGGTCGTGCAGCAGCTGACTATTTGGGGATGTACGCAGGATCGGTGGGGTATCCGTCACTCAGTGTGAATGTGAGGCAATCAGACGCAGTTAGGATAATCATCGTTACTGGATTCCCCCATCCCATCATCTGGTTGGCTCATGAAACTGTTATCTCCATAAATCACTCTAAGATGCCACATAGAGTTTCAGCCATGGCAGGACACCAGCTTTCTCTCCCTTAAGGGCCTATGACTGCTGTTGGTTGGGTCTTTGCAAGGAGCATAAAAGGAGTCCACATCCTTGACTCATCTTTCAGCACCCACTAGGACACTGGGTTGTTGGGGTATAAACACAGGGAGCTACAGAAAAAGAAACCCTCTCTATGACATTGGTTCCAAATCCCTGTTCCATGTCCATTCTGGAGAACTGGTAAACCCTTGTGACACTCGGCCTCCCTTTGGTATCTCAGGGTTGGGGCTGGAGTCGAGGCCAGCTCTTTTCTAGACTCTATTCGTGATGTTCCCACTCTAAATGTGAGAGGAAGAAGCCAGCAGGAAATGTGGAACAGAGAGGATGACCTGTCTCCCTCGGACGAGAGGAGGGCTGGGATAAACATCCCCTTCCAGGTCTCATTCCCTGGTTATGTTGTTCTTTTTGAAGTTGACAGCGTGGGAACCATGGCAAACAGCAGGCTGCTCTGTCCCCACCTTACTCTGCCAGCAAAGAGGCGAAGGCCAGAGTCAGCAGTGGTTACAAATGCACACACCATGCAGAAGTTCAGTGAAAACAGCAAGAAAGAACCAGGAATGTCGAGAGCAGGGAGGTTATCAGATAAGTTCCACTTACAACGCTATTTACTTCTCCTGACCGAAGCGATACCCTGAGCACAGTGGCCTCCTCTTCCTGAGAACGGAGTAAGTAAGTGGATGCTGTGAGTGCCCCCTAGAGGTTAAAACGTGCTGCTATCAGTTAGTCTTCACGGTTTGGGAAACACGGGACTGGGGGGCTGAGGGCTCAGAGGATATGGGAGTCAGAATTCTTTCCACAGAAGTACATTCCGAAGTGTGTCTCTCTCCCCTCTTCCTCTAGCATCCCTCCACTTTAAGGGATTTTTTTCCCACACAACATTTGAACAAATTTAAAGTATTGCCTTCAAAATGATGGGGTAGGGGGTGAGGAAATGGTTATATCTGTCATCTGAGCTGGCCCAGAGTTGTCAGGTGGGCAGTGTCTCTTGCCTTCTGGCAGCAGGTCACAAATGTCACAACCTGTGAGGGTGCCAGTTAGTCCTGCTCATAGACTAACCTGCCACAGAAGGAAAATGCCAACCAGCTCTCACTCTGTCCTTGTGAGACAGGGCCCATGCTTCACGGGTGTAGAGCATCTAATTTGGAAAGCTTCACTGTGGGCGTCAGAATATGGCCACCCCCAGCCGCAACGATGGAGGTGGGGGCTGCCCAAGGGATTCAGGTCACAATGCTCCCACATAGACCACCTGATGCCGCAGCTTAGGGAGCAGGTAATGGAGATGCTCCAAGGTCAGAGGAAAAATGATTTCAGTCCTTGAAGGATTGTGTGTGTGTGTGTGTGTGTGTGTTGTACATATGTGTCACACATGTGTTATGTATGTGTGCACATTGTGTGTGTATGTATACATTGTCGGTGCACGTGTGTGTCAAGGAGAATGCACGGTTGCTTAAAACTTAGGCGTGAAACAAAAGAACCCTGGTAACTACAGGCATGAACTTGACGTGCGCACATACACACTTGTGGAACAGATATTCAGGGACTTCGTGTTTATTTTTAAGAGTATTCTTTTACATCTCCCTCTCCTTTCTCTTCTGATTTACAGACTGAGTATGTGTGTGTCAGGACATTTGGCGAGAGAGAGACAGCTGGAAGCTATAGGGTTGGGCTTTGTTTGAAAAGCTGAATTTTCACGAGTGGTTTGGGGTTTAGGTGTGGGGATCAGAAAATCCTGGGCTTTGGAATAACTTTTGAAAAGCTGTTCCCCTGACATACAGATTTGAAAGAAGTTATTCATAGGCTTCCTTGCACTTTTTAAGAGTTGTGTAAAATTACACCACCTACCACAAAAGAAAAAAAGGAAAAGATCTGTCAGAAAAGTCACGTCAACATTTCTTAGAATGATGTATTTTTTAATGTCACAACTTTCTATTATTATTTAATCTGTCAAAGAAAACATATGCTGGAAGCTTCTGAAAACCTCCCAACACACACACACACGCACACACACACGCGTATACACACGAGCACACACACACACACACACGCACACATTTCATTACCAAAAGTGTGTCACTGGGGTCTAGAATGCTCGCTCCTGGCACACACCTTTTGTAAATAAAACAGAACAAGCAGCTCAGAAGAAGGAAAGGTCATTTGTTCCTCCATCTTTGATTTCTGCTCTGTTTTAGCTCCTTATTGTTAAGGACTCAATCTGTACCATCATTTAGTGATAAACTGGGCATGTTAGCAAGTTACCTTTAGAGCCACTGATCCCATTTTAAGAACCGTCTGCAGTCATCTATTAATAGTAACCCTGTGGTTGATCTGACTCTTCTCAAATTTAAATTTAGACACACCAGGCTTTCTAGTGCAAGGTGTTGAGGTTTGCAGGGGACAGGTGAGGGGTGGTGGCAGAAAATCTTAATACTCAGTTGTGCTGGGGTTGCAATATTGAAGGGTACCACTGTGATCTCTTCCCTCAATTTCACTGAGTAGCCTGTCAGAAGCAGAAGGTTTCTCCTTTTTATAACAAGGCTAACAGTTCCTGAAATAAAACGCAAATAGCTGGGTTGTATCAATTCTAGAGTGTTGAATTGTTGCAGCTCTGCCCTGCACGTTTGAAGCAGGGAAGAGAAACATGTACGAGTTATAAAATATGTGAGAACTAGAACAGGGGCGGCTCTCTTTTTTGCATCCCTCAAATGTGACGCACAGAGCAGACCTGTATCTCATTACTAACCTTGTCCATCAAACCAGTGTCTGTATATTGCCTTTCAAGGGCCCAATGGCTGAGCCCTACCTCTGAAAACTGGAGGAGGGAACAATTGGAATCACTTGGGCCAAACCACAGGGCTGGCACCGTGGACCCCTCTTCTCTGTATCTAGTAAGGGAGAGGTTGGGCATAAATGAAGATCGGCTGGCGGGAGGTCCCCAGCCAAGGCTCTGGGCCAGAGCTACAGGGGGTGGGAGGGAGTTTTCCACGGCCAGCTATGGGCTAAATGCAACACAGCCTGACAGCAGGCAGTCGCTCCCAAATGACCGACTCACTTTGCAAGACTCATGAAGTATCGATAAATCAGTTAACGAAACATAGCAGTTCTGTTCCTGCCCCGGGAGTGGATCTCGCTCCCCAGTTTTGGCCAAAGTAAAAAGAAACGGTAGAGGGATTAGACCAAAAAAAGAAGGGACATTAAAATCCAGCTGCATTCCTTTTCTAAAAAGTAAATCCACAGCAAAATAAAGATTTTTCCAACTTGATTTCTGAAACTTCGTCTCTTCAGTTTTTTGGTTCCTTTGCTTGGCATTCAAGGAAGAAAGCAAGGACAGACGGAAAGAAAGGAGGAGGGGAGACTTGCAGGCAGGTAAGGACGGAAAAATAAAGGACAAGACAAAGAAACAGGGCAAGGAGAAGAGGCGACTGGATACATCTGAATGGCTACAGGGAGAACTGTGAAATGATCTGAGGCTGAGTGAGATCAATTACAGCCAGTGAACAAGGCTGCTCCCCCTGTGTTAGGTGATGCCCCAGTCACCTGGTAATCAGGATTAAAAAAAAAAAAATCACAGCAATATTCATCATTTCTTCTATTCTTTTAGTTCTTTCGTTTCTCTTGCTTTCTATTCTTGTCAAGTGTTAAACCACACGGCTGACTAAGGAGAAGGCACAGGGAAATCTAATTCAGCTGCGTACTGCTGAGGGGTGAATGAAGGCGTTTCCAAGCACCTGTGGATGGTTTCCAGGAAGTTGTATTGCCTGAAATCAATACCATAGTAAACTGATTAGCTTTTGGACATTCTTTACAAAAAAGAAAAAATAGAGAGAGAGGAACTTTTCTTTTTCTTCTTAAAAATATGCTTAAACTCTAATGGCAAAAAAAAAAATACCAAATTGATGTTGTCTTAATGATTAAAATGGGCTACAGAAAAATAGCTTTTTGTTGTAGATAGCATCTTAGAGTGGAACACAGGCTCTGGTTTAACAGTCGTGATTATTAGTTTTGTGACCTTAGGTAGCTCAAAGATGATCACTAGATTTTTCTCTTAACTTTTATTTCCTCATTTGTCACAAGGAGCTGCCAGCACTCCTTGCTGTGTCAGTATGACTAGTTAAGTAATACTAATAATTAACTAAAAACAAATTTAAGGTCGTTTGAAATCGCTTTTGAAAAAATACAAGTGTAGGCAACACAAGTGTTTTTGTTTTTGCTTTTTTGTTTTTTTGGTTTTTTACCATTGAGCATTTCCATTGTGTTCTGTGAAACTCACCGATGCCAACAGAATCTGCTCGGTGCTTGGCTGTCTCCATTTCTCCCAGACGCGCCACAGCTACTACGTGATTGTGTTTGTGGGATGTCGGGGGAACCAGTTAGGTATCTTGACATACTTTTCTTAAACTTGTTACTGCTTTAATTATATGCAGTTGATTCTTGTATGTCCTGCTTTGTGTTACTGACATCAGAGATGGCTGGCTGTGGGCGGGAATCACCCATTGGGCAATAAAGGAAGCATCTGTCTAGTGGATCTCAGTGTTTGGGGACCTCTCTGTGTGTGATCCAGTCTAGAGGCTTCTCCTGAGAGATCTGGATTGGGGTGGACCCGGGGGAGGGTGGTCAGGAGGGTCATGCTGATGTGGAGTTGTGATGACCCCTAGACCAGCTGTCATTATATCAGCACGCACCTTCCAGCTTCCTCAGTCCCTGGCTGACTGGCGGAACAGATTCCTAGATCCACTCCCCTCCCCACACCGCTCCATGCATCGGTGTGTTTACATTATCTGCTTTCCAGAGAAACTCACTTTTCTAGATGGTGTGTCCATGGCAAGGCTCAGCTCTGCAGGAACTCTGCTTGACAGACTCTAACATGCCTTCTCAACAGCCCTCACGCTAGCTTAGGTAAACACACAAATGTAATTCTCAACTTTCTGGAGGTTAGAGTCAGGATTTCCTACCCATGAGTCCTGAAGACAAAGTGTATGGGTTTGTCTTGACTGGTTAAGTGTTTGGTGTGGCCAGCCTTGTCTACATCTGCCAAACCAGCCAACCTATGTGCTCATGTGGCATGGTTTTTTCTAAAGAAGCCCTAGTAACAAGATGGTACAATTCAGGGTTCCTCAGATTAACACATCACCAGGGGGCCCACAGCAACCCCATCAAGACTGCATTGATTTCTTCTAGATTGAAGAGATCAAAAGTGACCCCAGCATCAAGCATGCTTACATAGTTTCTCAAGACGCACAGTTAAGTGTTTGTCTCCAATTTTTAACATTTAAGTGTTAAATCAAAATGTGACTGCAGAGACATATATACTGTCAAGTGTTAATAGTTTCCTGAAGAGCCAAGCACAGTGAGATGTCATGTCCACTGGACACCAATACTTGTTCCCGACTGTGTGTGATCTTAGAACCCAACTAAATATGCAGCTGTTCAAACTGGGATGGTTGAGGTTTTGCTTTGTAGGTATCTGACACCTTGGTTATTTCTAATTATTTTTAAGATCAGATCTTAACATCATATAATGCATTGCCTGTGTGCATACCTGGCTTCTATAGAAACAAATAAAAAACTTGCATGGTAGCAGATGTTTCCTGTTGCCTCTTGCTTTTAGGATTAGGACAAAACTCTATACATAGTCTAGTCCAAAGGCCCAGCAAAGCCTTCCTCATCTACCTCACCATCCTGTCCCTTCTACCCAAACCCACCTGCTTTGAGTTCTTCAAATATGCTGAGTCCCCACTAACCAAAGATTTTTTTCTTCCCATGTTGTCTTGACCACATAGAATGCCTTCTTGTTCCCACGTGGCTACGTCTGACTTATCCTTCAGATATTGTATCAGGGAGGCCTTCCCTGATGCCCTGATGAGACAAAATTCTCCATCGTAGGCTGTCATTGGAAAAGTTACCTGTTGGCCATAGCTCTCATTAAAATTACAGATTTCCTTTGCTTGAGTGATATTTTGATTACTGTCTACCTCTTCCTTTCGATTTACAGTTTCATGAGGGCAGGATCTGCATTGAGTCCCCACAGCTTCATGGAAAATCTGCCATATAGTGAGCACCTGGTAAATATTCATTAAGTGAATGAGTGAATAATTAAAGGTAGAAAGTCTCGAAGGAGAAAGAGAACAAGAAGGAAGGAAGGAAAGAAAGGAGGATGAGAGAGAAGAGGGGAAAGAAGGAAGAAAAGCTGTCCGTGGGATGTGCTCACTGATTGATTAATTTCATAAGATTTGCATAGTACAAATTCATTCTTCAATTTACTCGGAAAGGATAGATGAAAACAGAAACTTGAAAAAGAGAACCATCAAGACTGCTTCTGTTTGACCTGCTATTCATTTAAGCAACTTATTTTTCTCCAACAGGTTCTCAGTTGAGAACGTTTGGTGATGATATCCATGCACACAAGTTTTCCCACTGACGCACACTGACACCTGGGAAAGCAGGGTAGTTTTACAGATTTATTTAGCAAATAGACGGCATCTCTGGAAGTCCTTCAACTGCACCACAGCAGGACCTTGGGGTCAGTAATCATATGCCGTATTTCAGGCTTTTAATTTCCTCGAGATGATATTTCTTGGAATCTGAAAGCTTTTTCTCCCTCCTGTGCATCAGGTCTCACTTTAACATACTGATTGAGCCTCTTTATCTCACACTTCCTGCTGGGAAAATAGATGCTAAAATGTGTGTAATGTCACATTTACTTTAAAGCATCACAGGGTAAAATTGCAGGAACCGCAGGCATGGACTGTGGGGTGAATGTGTGTGGCTTTCTTACCCCAGCTCCAGACCTCCATTAGCTGTTCATTCAACCCGGGCGTTCGATCCGAGGAATGCTGCGTTTAGGTGGATTCTCTCCTTCTCCTTTTCCTTTTTGAAAGCCTTAAGCTATTTTTTTCCTCTAGTCTGTACTGAGACTCTTCAAAAGGGTGATCTCTTTTTTGAAACAAAGTTTTAATCTGATCATCTCTATTTTGGGCTAATTCTCTTGGCAAATGCTTCAGAGTTTGAGCTAGACAATTAAGAATAAGACTAAATTCTGCCCGGCCCCTTACTGCTCGGGAGACCTTGTTTGTAATGGTTTAAACTAGTGGTTCTCAACTAGGAGTCCTTTCACCTTCCAGGGGCCTCCTGGCAGGGTCTGGAGACATTTTTGTTTGTCCAGTTGGGGAGTGGGATGGGGAGAGGGAAGGACCACTACTGGCATCTAGTGGATGGAGACCAGGGATACGGCTCCACATCCCACAGTGCATAAGACAACCCACCACATCAAAGAAATTATTTGCCCCAGAATGGCAATAGGGTTGAGGTTCAGAACCTTGGACTTAACGCTAAAACCTCAGTTTCCTCCTCTGTGAAATTAGGGCAGTGATATCACCTGCATCATAGCCATGTGGTGAGGATGAAGTGATGCACTGCCACATTTGTATTGTGGTCAATGGCTCATGATTGTTTTAGCTATCATTGTGAATATGATGGAGTTACTCAATCCTTCCTTAATGAGTTCACCCCGGTTTACCTCTCTAATCTCATCTTTTTCAACTGTCTCTTTTATTCTCAGGGATCCCTGAAAATTTCCCACTCACTCTCTTCTGGCAAACTTCCCACTCTCCACCCACAGTGAAGTTAGATGTCTCAATATCTCCAGCCACTAGACTGGTCTGGACTAACCCGGGGACTCATCGACTCCCTGGCTTTACCCCATTTTGGAGCACAGTTCACGCTGCACTGAACTCACTATTATTCCTCAGGGTGTGATCTCTGACGTTGCGCTAATATTACCTTTATTAAAATTCATATTCCTGGATTTCACCCAGAAATCAGTATCTACACATGTGGGTCAGTATTTCTGTTAATGGGGCCTGGAAATAGAGAGATCTAGCTCCTGTATTCATTCTTAGTGGTTCGAGAGTCCCCATCATAGAGGCTGAGTTTTGGAAGGGCTGGGTGAGGTCTATTTCCCTGGGTATCTTTGGTGTGTTGCATGGTGTCTAGCACATAGTAGGCTCACAATAAATGATGGCACCATTTGAAAGAATATGTGAGAAATAAAAACTTTCATTCAACCCCAGTCTCTTGTTCCCGCCTTCCCTTTTGACTTTTACCTCCTTGCACATCACATTGCTGTCGAAGCCCTCAAATGCTGACATAATCTGCATCACTTATCTTCATCATCGCTGCCCTTTAATAGGTGGTTGATAAACAGATACTTAAAGGAGTCAAACAAACAAACAAAAAAGATAAGGGAAAAAGGTAAGCTGGGTATAAGACAAACCACTAACTTAACTCCCAGAAGAGAAACCAGACTGGTGAGCTCATGCCCCCTCGTAAAGGAGGTGCTGCTCCTCTAATGGCCGATGTCTGTTGCGTGAGAAGGGGGAATAGACAAAGGAGGCCTCAGCATTGCCAGATCTTTCCATTCTTCAAGAGCCGTTGGAACACATTTTTATATCTCAGTGTTAAATTCTGGCCACGAATGCAAAACTTACACAGACTAACACAACCCCATTGGGTCTTGTACAGGCCAAAAAAATACACCTATGTTCTTTGTTCAGTCTAATGGTTCCCCCTTTCAAACCCTGCTAACCAAAGACATACATTGTTCATAACACACTTACTACATAAGAACAGAACAAGCAGCTGAATGCTAACGCCAGTGGGCCTTTTTCTTCCCAGGAAGGCTGCTAGTCATCAACGTCCCAACCACAGAAACAGAAACAGGGCCAAGCAACGCATGTCGCTTCCATGTGAGTCGAAGTCTAATCACAGTGGTGCATGTAATGATGGCTCCACAGGTGTTCTTGTCTCTGGAAATCTTTGCTGAGTCCCTATAAGACATAACTCACAGTCTGCGGTGAGGAGCAGGGTATAAATCAGTCGGTCAGTCTCTCCGCATCTTAAATCATGAGTGTGATGGTTTGGTAATTTAGATCAGCAGTAAACCCTGGGACTAAATTAAAGAAACCACCCTCAGCTTGAGTCTGCACCTAGATTAGACAGTTGTGACTTTCCAATAAATATGACCAAGAGTTCTGGGAGGATTCAGACAAGTCTTACTTTGTTGAAGGGGAAAAGCAGGGAACACAAAAGAGGAATTGAACCTTCAGGGAGGAACTGAACAGCAGAGAGGCTTAGATGGAATGAAGAAAGACAAACAGGAGAGAGTGCAGCTGCAGAGTGAGCAAAGCGGACCCTCTCTGATAGGGTCTGGTGTAAACAGCATAAAATATATCTCTTGGGTGAGTAATTGAGATCTTCAAATTAGTGTAATTACTTTGAGTCCATCAGTGTGTCAGTCAGCTAGTGTCCTATAACAGCCCTCTAAATGTCAGAGACACAAAGCTTACTCTGACTTACATGTATGGGGATGGCCGGGGCTTGGCGGATCTAGGGTACCTCACTGTGAGTTGGGCTCAGGTCTGCTTCCCATGTGCTTCTTCTGGCCCCTCAGGCTTGAGGAGCAACAGCCAATCAGGAGCAGCTCTTTTCTGTGGTGATGACAGAAGTACAAGAGACATGCACAATGACACGGCACTTTTCCAGCCTTTGTTGGCATCACATCGGCTGTTATTCCAACGGTCACGGCGGGTCTCATGGCCAAACATGAGGTCAGGGTGTGTGGAAGTAGACTCTGCCTTCAGTGGGAAGAGCTACAGAGTCACCACAAGACTGGGTGAAGCCTGGGGACAATAATTCAATGTACCACACACTGTGTTTCCAAGTGGTGTCCACACATGGGTCCTGTGGACAGGAAATTAGAGAGTAGAATCACATCATGGGACAGAGTTATTAGCCAGCGCCAGACAGATGGTAAAGGTTCACACAAGCAGAGGCTTTCTCCTTAACATACTCCAAAGACTTGAAAAAGACTTGGAAAGAGAGAGAACTACCTTTGCTGTCTCAGTGCTGTCTCTTTTACTTCTAAATGATTGGTGAGCATTTGAGCTAATTTTCAGTTTGATCAAGCTTCATCAAGCATTTGAATGCCAGTTATAAGCCTTCTTCTAAAGGAATTCTTTCTCCATCTATTTTAATTTGCATTGAGAGACTCAAAAGTAAATGTATGGGTGACGAGACATTTTAGTTGGTACCTTGGTCATCCTGGGGTGCACACCTACCCTCAACAAATAACTTGACCATGAGGGGGTATAACTTGCCTCCTGTAGTTGAAACAGCTCCCATACAAAACAGCGATGCATTCTTTGTTAACCCATGAGATTGTGCAAATTTAGTGAACATCTTTGGGAATTTGCAAGGGGAGCTAGAGAAGTAGGTCTGCAATGTTATAGCCACAATGGAAACTGAAATCAGTCCATTGGGTTGTACTCCATCAGCAGGGGCTTGGTTAGTGAAGAGTAAGAATTTGTCAGTGTTTCTCCAACTATCCTAAACTCAGCAGAGAGGGTACTCTAGTCTCCACAGAAGAGAAAGGGCCGTGGGTACAAGGACCATCCAGCATGAAGCATCTTATTCCTTTGTTCTGCCTCATGCATATTCAACAACAACAATAACAACAACAACAACCTTCTGATTTTTAATTTGGCTTTTTAATTTAGCTCCCCCAAGGAGCTAAAATTCTAGCAAGAAGATGACAGCTATAGTTATTCTAACGAGATTTCTGTGATTCTGAATAAACAATTGGTCATTCTTGTTTGTACATGAGGCATTCTCTAAGCATCCTCTCTGCTGGGTATCCCGACAAAATAGAGTCCACAGTCAGACCCCAGCCTGTGGGGACCCCCTCGAAGTCATGCCTCCTGGTGAAGCTCCCTTGTCGGTGAGCTGGCCCCCAGGTCTTCACCTCCACTTTGTTTCTCTTTGATATGTGCTTGATATTTCATGTTATGAAAGATAGCAGTGAAGGAGTAATAGTTAAAAGAGTATAAAGATAAATGGAAAAGTAAAAGAGTAGCCTTGTAACTAACAAGCTAGTTAAATTACACTTATACTGAGGTTTCATCTCCTGTCATCTGATTTCTGAAGACCTTCATAAAATTGACTCACATCTTATTGCATTATTGGACTGAACATTTGAGAACACAGAGAAGAGCTTACATCCCAGAAAGACAAGTAACTTGAAAGTGAGTGTTAGACCCCTCTTACTAAAGAAAAAAATATCTCCCAGCCCTCTGGCAACTTCAGAGAGGAGGAGAAAAGGGCTAAATAAGTAATCAGTCAATTAAGCCCTTCCATCTCTTATTCAGAGAGATCCAGCCCCGCCTTTGTTTCTGCTGCCTCCTTCCACAGCCCACTCTAATGCCTTTCCTCTTGACATACAATTGTCCATTAGGATGTCTCTAAACAAAGACTTACTTCCTCCCTACGGAGGAATTCTGGATGGCATCTCCTAAGCAAATTTGACCCTGGTAAAGATTTATGTGTTGTTTCTCTAGCTCTATTTACTATTGATTTCAGTTTATTCTGAACAATGGATTTTTAAGGTTAGGTTTCATCACTATGTATCAAAAATAAATGTGTTGTTTTCCAAATTAGTCTGTGTAGTTTTTCAATCACTACATAAATTTCAATTAAATTCAACAAATACTTGCTATATGTTCGCTATGTGCAAAGTGCTGGGGAGCGGTAAACACTGGAGATACGAGTGTAAACCAGGCTTAGCCATTGGCCTCAGGAAGGTCACAGGCGAGTGGAGGGCCAGCACCCCTGCAGCACAGGGTGACACAGGGGAAGACCCCTTTACATTGTTAAAGAGACCCACTCACCCTTACGTTTGTATCTTTTCTCCTGGAGGAAAGTACACTTCCCCCTAAAGTATTTATTATCAAAAATGTCAAACATTAAGAAAAGTTGAAGGAATAGTGTAATGAACACACATGCCCTCCATCTAGACTGAACAGTTGAAGTTTCCCCTGTTTGCTTTCTTTCTCTGTCCATCCATCCGTGCACCCACCCATCCGTCTGTCTGTCCATTCTTCCATCCATCCATCCATCCATCACCTGTGTACGTATGTATCTGTGTATCTTTCTCTATCATTTATAGTTAGAGGAATCATGACAATTCACCCCAAACTTTTCAGCATACATCTCCAGAGAGTAACAATATTGCACTACACAACCATAACACCATTATCACACCCCCAAGATAGACAAAAATTCTGTGTCATCTAATATTCGAATTTTCTCAGTTGAGCCTCAAACATTCATG
The DNA here is from genome assembly GCF_009834535.1 of Camelus ferus. Lineage (NCBI taxonomy): Eukaryota > Metazoa > Chordata > Mammalia > Artiodactyla > Camelidae > Camelus > Camelus ferus. The sequence continues at coordinate 21,860,451 of NC_045714.1, read as the reverse complement.
GTTTTTTGTTTTTATTCTTGGAACCATCATTTTTTATGTCCCTTTTCTTTCTTTTGATATAAGACAGTGCCCTCCTGCTTTTGTAAAGTCTAATAATATTCTATATTTTTCTGCCTTTTTCCTTAAGGAGGTTATAATGTGCTCTTCTGTGTCCTCTATTTCTTGTAAACTAGAATTTACATCTTGGCTTGATTAGATTCAGATTGAATAGGTGTTTCTGTGTATTTCATTCGCGTGAAGAGGTTCCTAATGTTAGTGGTGCTGGGTTCGATCGCTTGGCTATGGGGGTGGCCACCAGATTGTCTGTATTATAAGATTCATCTTTTTTTTTTTTTTTTTTTTTTGCAATTAGTAAGTGACCTGTGGGATGAGACTCCGCTTGTCTCCCCAGACCTAAAGCTTGTATCATCCATTGATGAACCATCTGAATCACATGGGGTTAACAGAATGGTGATTCTCTAATTCTGTCATTCCTTCTGCATAGATTAGCTGGCATTCTTCTGTAAATAACTCATTTTTAGCTGCTTTTTGAAAGGTGTATTTGAGTAAAGCATGACCTAGAAATGGCCAATATTTAGCCTTACATAAACATCAAAAGCTTAAGAACTTGAAACAAATTTAGAGAAACCATAGCAATTTAGAACTAGAAGGGCCCTAAAATAGCACATACCCCAACCCTTTCTTTTAACAGATGAGAAAAGCAAGGTCCAACTGTGTTGTTTATTTTGGTCTCAAAACTAATGAGTTCACTGTAACTGAGACCTTTGAATAAAGGGAAGCACACCGTATGTGGGTGAAAATGAGGTCAACACGCCCATGTACAATTACTGTTCATTTGTTGGCAGTGTTATCCGCTGAATTATAATTTTGTAGGATAATAGGAGGTTGCTTATTTCAGGCTTGGTAAATATTATTGCACGTATGTGAAGGGTAGGCTGTGAGTTTTTGTATTTCCCTACATTATATGGTTTCCAAGGCTTCGTTTCTAGCATTAAGGACTTTTCAGTGGGTTTCAACAGAGCTGACCATGTACCTGCAGTCTTTTCTAGCCTTGGAATGGTCAGAAATGTCTCATGGCCAGCAATACAAGGACCACGTCACCCCTTTTTCCTGATATTTCGCAGCAGGACAACTTATGGAGCTGAGGGAAATTTTGAATTCCTCTTATGAGTAGGTTTAAGTCCAGTAGTTTGAGTTTACACCTGTTGAATGTGTGGCACGATCTGAAATAGTAAACACTGGAAATGAATGAGGGAAGAATGGACGGAATGTTGATAGAGGAGGGGGTGGATAAGAGAACAATGAAAATGCAGATGATTGATATCTGATCCCTGTTCCTGGAAGAGCACCTTAAGCTGGTCGTCAGGGACTGGAGAGAGTGGGTGTCCTTAGGGAGCTTGCCTAGCAAAGGCAAGGCCAAGACTGTGAGGAAGACTGGATGCCATTTGCCAAATCATCCTACACCCAAGTGGCTCAAACTAGAGAGACCTAAGAAAATAATCCAGGGGTAGAATTTAGAAGCCAGGGCTTAGACGGCAAGAGGGATAAAGACTAGAGATAGCATTGCCAACAACTGGCTTTGTTTTCCTTCTTAAACATGTATTGAGTGCTTACTGTATACAGGCGTTGCGCTCTGTTTTCTGTGCATAATCTAATTGAATCTCACAACAGCCTAGAAGCCAGTACTTTGATTATCCTCATTTTGGAGATAAGAAACTGAGGCAAATGACTGAAGGTCACACAGTGAATAAGTGGTAGAGCTTCCCTGGCCCCTGTGCTTCTAATCCATAGAGATGGGCACCTTTTTCTGGGTGGTAAATGCCTCCTTTTGGAGAAAGCAGGCACACGTGTCCAGATTAAAAAGTTAAAACAGAGGAATCCAACAATGTCAGATGAACAGTGTGAAATGGCCACTTTCGCTCTTAGAATTTTGGAATACCTTTGGACTTCCAGCCACTAAAGCAAAGAGAATTCTGGCTGGCATGACACCATGCCCTGAAATGTAAGACTCTTGTGGGCCCTGGCACCCATGGAGGAGGAGGAGTGTGATGATTCCCTCTGCTGAAAAGCACAGGAGTGGGATTCAGGGCTCTGAACGGCGCTCATCAAGGGTGTCTCTGAGCATCACAAGGGGCAGGGCAGGGGCGCTTCTTCATGAGCATAGCTTCTCAGCATCTGCCTTCAGCCTCTCCTGGGACCGTGCTCGGGACGGAGGTCAGCAGGCAGCCCTGGGTAAGGAATCTTACAGCGCTGAGGGATTCCTCAGCAAAGGGCTCCAGGTTTTCACTCTGTTTTGCCCAGAGGAATCCATGGCAGTAGCTGTGTTTTCATCGAAGGCAGAAACTGCCACGAAGCCAGCCCCATGGCCCAGTGCTGACGTCCAGCTGTGCCCCTCTGCCCTAGAGGCTCCGCCCAGGCAGACCTGAGCACGCCTGTCATATTATCTGTAAAATGAGATGGTTTAACTAAATCAGTGGCTTTAAAACACTTTGGAGATGCACTTAAAAAGTGGAATTACAAAGCATTCAAATAATACAGGTGTGTGTACATAAAAATAAATACCCACTTCACCTCTGATCTGTCCTCTGGGACCCCACCCCAGAGACAGCTAGTCCCAGCTTCTCACATTTCTTGCTAATATTAATCCACTCACAGCTGTTTGTCTTTGTTTGATGTTTATGCAAGTATATATATTCAGAGCTTTCTGTGCCTTGTTTTATCCACCTGGCTGTAGATTTTGGAGGTCACTGCATATCAGCAAATGTAGATCTACCTTATTATTTTTAATGGAATTCATCAAATGGCCACACTCCTGTCTTTATTGTTAAAACAACTTAAATCATTCAATTAAAAAAATGTTAGCTCAAGCTTCAGCCGTGAAATGTATCAAACATCCAGTCCTGTAGTTAACGGGAAGGTGAGGGAGTGAATCACTGTCTGCTTGGCTCTGCTTCATTTGATAGGAAGTCTCTCTCTAACATGTGTCTATGGTGCCTTTAGCACACAAGAGGGGTACAATTTGAAAATACCAACTAATTTGTATCTAGAGCCCCTTAAGTGCTAGTATCCTATGTTTGTGGGGGAAATATATATGTACCACATGCCTACCATTTGGATCCTGGAGAGTCTTTATCAACAGTATCACAGAGGCATTCGTTTGAGCACCACCCAGTGGATTGGGTCCCCTCCTTCGTGGTGGAATGCCTAGGTCCCCAATTTGTGAGCACTATGTACAGGTGAGGTTGAGTCTGTGAGCTCCGTGTCTCAAAATTAGATTCTGAAAACTTGCAGCCATTGCCGGACACTTGGCTTATAGTTTTACCTTGAATTATTGAACTGAATTATTTTATTTCGTCCCAGTGTGCCTTGTCAACTGAAAATATTGTCCCAGAGAGGAAACATAACAATATTTCATAGAGAAATCATTCCTTCAGGGATGGAAAGACCTGTTGGTAACCGAAGACTCTGCTCCACTGTAGCCAACAGTCACCCAAGATATTGGGAGGGATCCAGGGCTCGCTGAGCTGTGAAATCAAAACAAAATAGTATAGCTGAGGCTGGAGATGTGAAACAGAGCCCCCTTTGGGTCTGGAGTAGATTTACACTCTGTGCGTATGAATCACCTGTGCACAGATGAAAGAATAGATACTTTAAAGTCCGTTAATGTTTATAACTACAGTTGGCTACGGGTCTCGGTTACAAATTCTTCATTCCCCACCTCAAACACTTGCATAGCCCTAAATAGTGATTAGTAATGTTAATTAAACACTCTAGTTCAGTTTCATAATTGGTTCTACTTTACACACACACACACACACAAATAAACTCTTTCATTCATTCATTCATTTTCAAGGAAGTGGCATGTAGTAGATGTCTTGTTGTTTTTGCCACCCAGAATCCATTCAGTTTTCTACTGACAGCACCTCCTTGACTTTCTTCTGGGAACCACATCCTCTCTCTCTCTTATTCCATGTTTTTCAGATGAGGTGGGCTCAGGACTGGGCGTGTGACTGTGGTCTGATTGATCAGCCCTGCATATCTTCCCCGCCACTGTATTTGATCAGAGAGGATATGTTCCCCAGTCAAAGCCAGTGACGTTCAATCTACCTTTCTCTGAAATCATCTGTCCTTTTCTGCTGGGTGTGACTTGGAAGAAAAGAGACCTTGAGATCTTGGCCGCCACCTTTCTACCACATGGAACTCTAGAATGAACCTCATATGTAGGAAATTAGTACTGAAATGGGATGAGATCAGATGCTGCTGACATCTGATTCAAAACCCCAAACCCAGGCTTTTTGGGTATAGGAGTCAATATATTCTTTTATTTTCTTAAGACAAGTTGAGTATTCTGGCACTTGCTCGTGAAAATTCTCATACTTCATTTTTTTTAAATCCCAACTTAATTGTATTAGATAGTCATCAGAGGAGGGAAATGAAGCTAGATTCTGGGGAAAGGGTGGTTTTTCACTCTTGAGACTGTCAAATCTAAAAATAGGTGACTAACTTAGTGTCAGAGGCATGACTCCTCAGTCCTAAGTCTTGGTCTCCAGAAAAAGAAACCCAAGGATCTCTACTTACAAAAAAAGAAGAAGAAAAAGCTTGTTTGTTGATGATACAGCCCATATGGCACCTGTTCATGGCCCGTGTCCCAGAAGTGGTTTGAAGGTCACAAGTAACAGGGAAGGGAGGTAGCATTTACTTCGCACCTTCAGTGGGCTGGGTACTTTCTGGAGCACTTTAACATTTTTTTGTTTATTATATTTAAGAAAACCCCTTGCATGCCTGTCCTCGGTGTTTTCGGTGCTGCAGATTCTGGGTGGTCAGTAGTGAGAAAGAAACAGCTCTGGTCTCAAGGAAGTTATATTCCACCACATTCAGGAGAACTTTCTGCCATGATGCACAGGACTCTGGCTGCACTGTCCAGTACGTTAGCCTTTAGCCATATGTAGCTATTGAACATGTGAAATATAGCTACTGAAAAATTGATTTTTTTCATTGTAATTAATTTGAGTAGCCACATGTGGCTTGGTCTACTGCACTGAAGTGCAAAGGACTGTGGATCATTTCTTTTGTTTTTCGGCAGGGAGGTAATTAGGCTCGTTTATTTTTAATGAAGTTACTGGGGATTGAATGCAGGACCTCGTGCAGGCTAGGCACACGCTCTACCACTAAGTTATCCCCCCACCCCAGATCATTTCTTCTAAACTTTAATGTACGTAGGAATCACCTGCAGCTCTTACTAAACTACAGATTCCATCTTAGGAGGGTCTGGTGTGGGCTCCAAGGTTCTGCATTTTTAACCAGCTCCCAGGTAATGCTAATGTGCCTGGTCTGTGGACCACATTTTGAGTTGTAAAGGTAAATAATCAATAAAGTTAAATAATAATTATAATGATTACAAAATATGGTGATACTGTCTAGGAGAACTGGGTGCTGTAAGAGAGGACAGAAGGGGCAGGACTCAGAAGGGGATTGAACTTGGAAGTGTCATGAAAGGTCTCTTTGGGGAGGGGATCCAGGAGCTGAAACCTGCCGATGCATAGGAGCTGGTCAGGAGAGGGGGTGCACGGAGGGCCAGCAGTCTCAGAGGGAGTGGCATGGGGTGGGTGGCCTCTAACCTGCTCTCATAAAAGAGTTTCTCTGTGAAAGAGCCTTGTCTACAGTAACACAGGCAGCGTTGCCTTGTGGTCTCTTACCAATTCCTTGTCTTGATCTCCCTTCCACGTTCCGAAAGATGCCCCTCTTTGGGTCCCCATAACTCACTGGATATTTTCCCATCACAACCATTAACACCTGGAGTTGAAATGACCCTTCTATCTGCTCCCCACTAAACTGAACTCAAAGTATTTTTCTTCTCTGAATCCCCACACAGAAGGCATTTTATAAATGGGTGTTGAACCGTAGCCAGCAGAGTTAATGTATTTGTTTGTGTTTCTTTATGAGGTATCTGGGATAAAGGAAGTATATATACGGCATAGAGATGCGTGTGCAGTATTTTTCAACCAAGTAGAAGAGAAATATTTTTGGAATGGAGCCAAACCATTCACGGCCTCTGTATTACTTTTAGTTTTATGGCAGGGGATCACTGGTTTTGACAAGCACTAATTAATTCTGTCTCTGGGGAATAATGGGAAGTGCGGGCTTATGCCGTTTGCGCCAAGGTTATCAGTTATGTTGGTTTTAATGTTCTGCCCTGCTCTAGATATAAAACATACAGCCAAATGCTCAGGCGCCTCCTCATTAGCTGTAAACAGTGTATTTCAGCTTTGTCAAGCATACATATTTATTTCTACATCCAGGCACTTTTATTTATCTTCCTTGCAAGTCCATGAAGTTTTTGCCAATAAATTAGGAATGCACTAACTAGTTCTGAAAACTCTGGCACCCAGGAAATTTTATTGAGCTCATAATTTACTGGACCTTTTGGTTAATTACAAGTTCTGTCTAGCGTGGTATGCTTTTCAAGTCAGCTGCACATCATAAACATGTAACCTCAGTGCTCTCCCTCCCCACGTCTTGGGCCGCCCGGCGTGAGGTCAAAGGAATCATAGCTACAATACCTAGAGTCTCTATCATGTTTAATTAAACTATTAATCTACTTTCATCTTTGACACTAGAAAACAGGCCGCACTGGGTTTTCAAAGTTCTTTGTGGGTCTCTCCTAGCCCCATCCTCAGCAGTTCAGCCCTGGCCACTCTTCTAAAGGCAATTTAAAACATTGTAAATGTAGGAGGAATTACCATATCAGTTAATAAGAAAGTGCAACATTTACAATGATTCGTGCATTTGCTTCCTGACTGAAGCGCTTTATTGTAAACAAGGAAGATTGAGGCTCGCTGAAGGTTTGAAAATTGTAGTAGATCCATCAGCAGCAGCCTCCAAAGGTCCGTTATATTAAAAGCATTAGAAAGGGAGTTATCTTTGTTACATAGGTTACTGTGAGAACTCACTGAGGACACATGTAACCTCTTGTGGCAGTGATGACATTTTAAGGGGCCATGTCTGGTTTCGTGTTCGTTATCACAACCGAGCCTCAAAATTTGACTCTTCAGAAGCATGTGTATCGGTGAAGCTTTAATTAGGTTAACAAGGTTCTCATGTGTCTATCTTTTTCTTTTACTGTGAGTAACTGGTAGTAATCTACTACATATGTTATGCAATTAAGGAAGCAATTTGCTTCTTTCCATTCTGTTTCCTGCGCTCATTCTTGAGCTTGTAGGTAGAGAAGTATGTGAAAACTCCAAGGTTCTCTTTGCCTTCTCTGCAAGTCCTTCTTACCCTCTTCCCTCATTTTTCGACTCTTCCTTTATTCAATAAAGAATCTGCGTCCTGTATGTCTCCATGAAGGCTATGAAAATATGACACCATGACCTTCTAACTAATGTGCCTGGCTTTCATTTTAGCAGTGATTAAGAGTGATTTGAGTCATGCATTCAAACATTCCACTTAAAAATCAATTTAGACAGGCAGTGTCCGTGTAAATATTGATTATAAACCCACTGTGTTTCTAGCAAGTTAGATCACTATCATAAGCTAAAATTCAAAAACCTGTTTTTCTTTCCTGCTCTGTTAAAGTATAACCAAACACCAAATCTGCTTGCAGATTGATCATGTATTTTGCAAATGCCCATAGGAATAACATTTAATTTAGATACTCAACATATCTTCCTCCTCACCCTACCTCCAGTCAAAATAATCAAAACCACAACTCTTTTACATTTATGGAGCAGTTGAAGCTGCATATTTCACTTTATTTTATTGTATTTTAACTTTTTGTACTGCATTTGCTCTGTGTATTCCATGTATCTTATTAAATGCGAGAAGCTTCCTCAAAAACAAGTCATTTCAACTGACATTTTTTTGGCTTATGTTCAGCATTTTACAGCCCATGTCTCAGAGCCATAAGTTTATAATTTGAGATGCTGCAGACCTCACTTATTCATCGTGATTAGGTGTTTCTGTCTGCTATTCTACTGCACAACAAGCTCCAATACTGAAAAATAAAGTCAGTTTCTAGGTTGGCAGCAACAACAACAAAAACAGTGATAAAAACTAGAGAAATGTATTGGGTGCATCTCCTTGATAATAAGGGAATAATCTGGGTCAAACTTGTGTGTGACCATTGACTATTTGCATGATAGACTATTCATTGGTGACTTTGGAACATTTGTACCATCCTGGTGCTTCAGGGTTAAAATTATTAGGTGGAAAAGATAATTATTGGCCATGTTTAAAGATAAAATGAGTTTTGCAAATGCATTTTTATGTGACATGTGAGTCGTTATCAAAGGCTAATGTTTTGCTTTGGAGAATTTTTTTTTTCTTTTTGGATTACTATAGTAATTCCTTTGTAAATGTTTAATTTATATCCTACATAAGCATAACTTTCTAGACTCTCTTTCCTACTGTTCTGAGATAAAGCATCTAGGAAATTTAGAGGGCCACCCTAATGGCACTGTCTGAGCCACAGAAATTGACCATTAGTGGCGGAGCCTCACACGTGTGGGGTGTGGTCTGAGGGGTGTAGCTGGTTGACTTCTGAACATGCTGCCGTCACTGACACAGCCTCTGCACAAAGGCAGGGCCAGCCAGCAAGTCCTGCAGGGCAGCCTGTCCAAGCCAGGGCACTCGGCCGCTGCTGCTGCCAGGAATAGCCATCAGTCGGTAGAGAAGACATGGTGCAGTTGGCCAGGACCCCAGCCTTCCCCGGTGCTTTAAGCCCCACCGACAGAAAAACATCCTTGGGAAGATCAAAACCAATGACACTGAGCCTTGGAAATTTCTTTAAATACCTTTAAAAATGTATATCTCTACTTAAGTCTCATAGCCACATTTCTAGTCTCTGTTTTACCTGAGAGGGATCAAGTCACTCGCCTCAGACCACACAAGTGATGAACAGTGGGGCTGTGATTTGCATTCAGATGAGCCTGGCTCCCTGTGCCGTGATCCTACCCTTCCATCATTATCAGGCCATCCTTTCTGAGCTAGTAACTTGGGGGCTAGAAAGGCCCCCGCGGCAGCCTGGGAGTGGGGTGGGGAGGAGGGTGTGTCGGGAAACTCTCCACCGAAAGTAAGTGGAGAAACAACGCACCACAAAGCGAGCTCTGATGTGGAGTGTTGGCCAGTGTTCTGTGGTGGGAATACTCCCACCACTGCCAGTTTCCAGCCTCCAAAGTGAGGTCACTGAAAGTGAAGCTGAGGGGCACAGAGGCAGGTCTCACAGAGTGACCCCACATGGGGGTGCGGGGAGGAAGGGAGATGGTGCACATGTGGAGGGGGAGAGCGTCACTGTTGGGGCAAGTTGGGGAATCGGCAGGTGAGGACTCCAGCTGCAGCGTTCCTGGTTCTTGACAATGATAGTTGGTTACTAAGGCAGCTCCCAGTGAACTGGTCCTGCAGGGTCTCCTCCCCGGGGCTGGGCCTGTGACTGGCTCCCACCAGCACAGCGCAGCAGAAGTGATGCTGTGCAGCCCCTGAGGCTCGGCCTCTGGAAAACCAGGCAGTGTCCTCTCTTAGACTCTCGAAGCCCGCCCACCGCTGCTCTCTGGGAAGCCCCGCCCCCTGCTCCAGCAGAGGGGGGCGTGGGTGGGAGGGAAAGGGCCGGGGTGTGGTGGGGGGAGCGGTGCATGTGAAGAAGCAGAGGCCCTGACAACGGATGCAGGGAACTGGTGGAGCGACCCAGGGGAGCACAGCCGGGGCCCCCAAATTCCGACCTCCAGAGAGTCTTCTGAGCTGAGCACCTCACTTGTGATAGCAGAGCCCACCTGGAATGTCCCTGCTGAGTGAATCCCTAGCCTGCACAAGTGTGAGAAAACAAAATGAAGTTTGAGGGTAATTTGTTAAGTAGCAGTAGGCAACTGGAAAAAAATTCTGCCAATGTAAGAATCTTATCTTTACTCAGCTATGATGTTTTATGGTCAGGATGGGAAACCCAGGGGGTGCCCTCCAGCTCACAGATGCCCGATCGCTGCTCAGACCAGTCCCTTCCTCCTAGCCTCGTGTGACAAGCAGAGGAGAGAATCGTGGTTGATAGCTTTTGCATTTTGGTATCTCCCTGTCCCTTTGTGGTGACAGTGTTTCCAACTGACACAACTGGAAAGTGAAGTGGAGAGAGAGGAATTCTTGACATTATTGTTTAGGAACCCAAAATAAAACAGATCTCAAATCTATAAGCCCAAGTTTCTTTTGAGTATAAGTCTTACTGTCTTGACAGTTCGGTGAAGATTTTGCTGATGCTTTTTTCATCTCCTCCACTAAATGAGTAATCATGAAGAAGAAAGAAAGGAGTTGTCCTGCCATAATACTTGGCTTATATCACAACTTGATGGAATATTGTAAAAGCATAAAATTGAGACAAAAACAAATTTGTCCATTGGCTAACCACCAAATATTGTGTAAGCTCGATTAGCCATGACCTATAAGCTGAGACCTGGGGTTAACCATTGTGAGTCTGGAAATAAGCAAACATCCAAAGGTGTGAAGCCTATTTTATGCCTCTAATGCCCCCAAAAGCAAAGATACAAACTAGCAAACAAACAAAAACTAGTATCTGGTTTTTAGGATTTCATCAGAAATGTTCTTAACATCAGCAAGATGTTGATTTTTTCGTCATGAGATTAATGCAAATGGATACTAGGATTAAAATGACAGTGGAGATAAAACAATTGATGACGTAATAACAGAACACACAGATAATTATAGAGCAGTCAAAAGGCTGAAAATGAGGCAGATACATTAATTTTTATTAAAGACAAGAAATCAACTTAGGAGGAGACTCTTTTGGTAAAATTTTTATTTTGAATAAAGTTCATCACCTGATAACTCTCCAAGGTGCCTACACACGTACATCATGATGTCTGATTGCAGAAGAAAGACAAGTAGCACACTCAGGTTGTTATCTCGGTTCAGTATAATTTCAATGTCATGTTTTAAGATGCTCCTGAGTCTTTGAAAAAACCGTGAAATCATAGCCTCTGTCGTCTGCTGACCAAGGGACGGACAGTGTAGCTCCTGGGTCTCCTGTTCCATGTTTAGCGCTTGCCTTCAAGGTGGGTCATGTAAGCTCTTCCAGCCTCATTCTGTTCATGTGTAACTGGCGGGAGGGTTTCTCTCCCTTATATCTATTTTACGGTATTGTTTTCATGCTCAGAAACAGACAGAAACGACTCATGAAGCGTAAAGTGCTGTTCAAAAGCAAGGTGGCCCAGTGATGGGGGGAGACAGCGCTACCCAGAAAGCATTACCCCCACCCTGCTAGCCCTCTTCCAACAGGCAATCCAGACAATTCAGCCCTGATTTTGTGCTTTCTAGAATTATCTCTACCAATTAGGCCATCCACAAGAACCAAACAAGATGGGCATGAAGAAAAAGATGCATGTCTTCAGCCCATTTTAGATCAAGTGCATCATCTGTATTAGGTGTGACCTGACTTGTCTGGGGCTCCAAGTGTAAGAGTCAATATGCATTTTCATATCAGACACAGGAATCCACTTCAACAGCAAGGGAGAGGCCAATGCTATATTATTTTCCAGTGATGGTAAGGACATTGCCTGTCTTATGGCCATTTGATTACATTTTTGTTCTCATTTAAAATAATCAGATTTTCATCCTGAAGCCTTCTAAGTAAATTTGAATGCTACATGAGGTGTGTAATGGAGTAAAATGGAGTTACAATGACTCCTGTCCAAATGCCAGCATGCTTCTTTTCTATTACTAGAGATGGTAGAGGAACTTTGGGGACTAGCGGATTTAGACATGATTTTGTACCCAGTCTGTGGCTGTTGGTTTGGCCATTTTCATGACTCACCAGGTGATAGCTGTGGGGGCAAAGCTTCTAAATAGCAAAGTCATGGTCATTTTGGCTCGTAGTTTTTGCAGAGTTGCTTCTGAAATTTATGACAGCTTTCAACTTTTAACGAGAGCACTGAGCTTATCAGTCCCATAGGAATCCATGTTTCGTAACATATAGTTACGTATGCCACTATGTACTGAGGTCCTTGAGGTGTTTCCAGGTGAAAGGAGAGTTTGAGTTGTGTACATCAGCAGGAAGTAGTTGGTCCAGGGAAGAAGGAAGAGCTCAGTCTGAGGCCCAATAAAGAGAAGCACAAAAGATGGGATCCACATTTCAACCATTTCTTCTCATATTTGAGAATTTAACTGGAAAGTTCTTTAGACTTTAGCTGAACAAAGTAGGGCGATAAAGTAAAATCACACTATGATTCTCAGCTTGGGTTTGTGGAACTGGGGCAGCTTGTAGGGAAATACTAATTGGTCAGGAGAGATCTGTAGAAATTGCATGAAGATTGCAAGAATAATTAGATTTGAAGTAAAGCACTGCTCAGTGATATGGTGAGGATTAGTGGGGTGGTGCAGGATGTATAGCTGTTTTCATAATGCACAAATTTTTCTTCATTTTTCAAAAGGAAACCTGCAAGCTTAGTAAAATTCTACTCATTGTTTAGTACTTGAAACCAGCGGGTGAATTATTATTTCTTTTTAATTGAAGTATAGTCAGTTTACAATGTGTCAATTTCTGGTGTACAGCATCATGTTTCACTCATACCCATACATTATATATATTCCTTTTCATGTTCTTTTTCATTATAAGATATTGAATATAGTTCCCTGTGCTATACAGAAGAAACTTGCTTATCTATTTTATATATAGTAGTTTATATTTGCAAATATTGAACTCCCAATTTATCTCTTTCTACCCCCTTTCCCCCTGTAACCATAAGTTTGTTTACTATATGTGAGTCTGCTTCTGTTTTGTAGATAAGTTCATTAGTGTTCTCTCTTTCAAGATTCCACATATGAGTGATATCATATGGTATTTTTTCTTTCTCTTTCTGGCTTACTTCACTTAGAATGACAATCTCCAGGTCCATCCATGTTGCTGCAAATGGCATGATTTTATTCTTTTTTATGGCTGAATAGTATTCCATTGTATACATATACCACATCCTTTTTATCCAGTTCTCTGTCCTTGGACATTTAGATTGCTTCCATGTCCTGGCTATAGTAAATAGCACTGCTATGAACACTGAGGTGCATGTATCCTTTTGACTTAGAGTTCCCTCCAGATATATGCCCAGGAGTGGGATTGCTGGATCATATGGTAAATCTATTTTTAGTTTTTTGAAGAATCTCCATACTGTTTTCCATAATGGATACACCAAACTACATTCCCACCAACAGTGTAGTAGGGTTCCCTTTTCTCCACAGCCTCTCCAGCATTTATCACTTGTGGACTTTTGAATGATGGCCATTCTGACTGGTGTGAGGTGATACCTCATTGTAGTTTTGATTTGCCTTTCTCTGATAATCAGTGATATTGAGTATTTTTTCATGTGCCTGTTGGCCATTTGTATTTTTAATTCCACGTGATGTTCTGTTGGCCATATAGGTAGAATTTTACCAAACAACAGATTGGAGGTTTTATTTTCTTATTCTATTTGACTATCAAAAACATGGCCCTCTCCTGTGACTCTTCAGTTTCTGTTAAGGAATCTAATGGCTTTCTGCTTCTCTTATTGTGGTGGACATGAAAAAGAGATCATACTCTGAAAATCAGCACATTGTTGGTAAAAATGAGTTTAACTTGGCAAGCTCTGTCTTTTTTTTTTTTTCCTGCCATCCTGTGTTCTGGAAATAATTCACATTAGTCATCTTTTAGCAACTGTAAGTCAGGTCTTACCTGTCATGGTGCCATGCCCTGGTAGCAATCCATTAAATATTTCCTGCTAAAAATGACCCCAGGAGATAGTAATTAACCTACCCTTGAGTGTAATAATAGAATCAGAGATTGATGAACAATTTTCTTCAAATATTTTAAGTAATGGCATAAAACTGAAAGGCCATGCATTGCTTGTCTTAGAAAAACAGTACAGAATACGTTAGAATATCATGAATAAATGAACACTTCCATTTATGAGTTTTATATAGAAATCATTGAGTTTCCCTGCTCGTGGTGCAGCCTGTGTGGTAGTTAATCTTCTTGTGACAGTTACTGTATAATGCAACACATCTTTGGGACATCTTTAGTATTAAAATATAGCATTTAAGCTCCTTTCCTCAACAAAGCAATGCAAAAATGAATTGTTCAATCTTTTTTTTTTAACATGCTAGAAATTATTTCAGAAATAACCAAGATGGTAATTTCCATATAATATCTTTTTAGAGCTCATTGGAAAATATGAAGTATTTTCAAACCAGGATAAAATTATTGGAAAATGTCAAGAACCTTAATGTTGGTACCAGAAGACGCCTGTCTCAGCAGCAGACGCCTGTGTGCCCCTGAGAAAGCCATTTCCTCTGCCTCACCTGTTATCATTATTTTAATCATTAAGGTGAAAATATTAATTCAGTGACCACCAGTAACATCCATTTTATACTGTCCTCCTCCCTGCTTGGATCTCTGTCCTGACTTTTATTTCATCCACCCAACCCCTCTTGTTGTACTCTGATGTCGGCTTATGTTAAGCTCCAAAGAATTATGGTCCATCCCAGATCGGCTGGTGACATCTTCCTGTCTCAGAGGGCTGTCTCTCATCCTCGGTGCAGTCAAATGCCATCTCTCACTCCGTGAAGGAGGTTGAATGGCATGGACCAGCTGTGTCTAGAGGAAAGCTTAGACCCCGTGACAGTCCATGGATGGGCAAGATGTAGGCAACATCAGATAGTGCAAAATGCCGTTTCTGAAGAAAATTCCCAGAGGCTCTTCCCCATGGTGAGGGAGGTAGCTTCTGACTGGAGGAAGCAGCCCTGCCAACCTGACGTGCGCAGGCCAAGGTGGCTGCCCCAGTCATCTGTGAAAATGTTTCGTACAAGTACCACGTCCGCACAAATCACAGGGGTGGGCCATTTACCATGGATAGTCGTCTGAGTTTGATACACATTTGCCTTAGTAAAATACCAGCCCAGAAGGTTTAGCAGTCCAATTAAGGGTTTTTAAGGATTTTTCAAAATAAAGAATTGTCCATAGATTTCCCTGTGAGCTCTAGGCAGTGTCCATGGACTCTGGGTTTTCTTTTGCACAGCACAAGTCAGAATAATACACTCTGCCCAGAGATACCAGCGCGCTGTTGAAAATGAAACAACTATTTTTAGAATTAAGACATCACCATTATTTAATTTCTTGATGTAAAAAGAAAAATGGAACACACTTGTTTATGCAGAAATGTTAGACCATTCATGGCATTGTGATTTTGGTACAAAAGGAGGGAAATTATCCATTTTGGGTGAAAGGGGAGGAAATTGCTCGTATCATCTGAGACACTAGGTCATAAGCTGAATGAAATCTTTAGCAAAATGAACTCCACAGTTCATGCAATTCCCCCAAGAAAAGTAGATGGTTTTAAAAACCAAATCATAACGAGTAATATTATTATTATTATTATTATTATTATTATTATTATTATTATTATTATTATTATTATTATTATTCTTACTGGTGGTGTGAGGGTCATTAATAAAATAGTCATCATGATATGTGAGTTCTAATACAACACCGTAAAAAATATTGTAAATATTCTGCATGGAGTGAAATGCCCGTATTTATGAAGTAGGTTTGATGTGATTAGTGGTCACCTTGCAACATGGGAACAGAGAAACTCTAAGTCTTCTCTGTGAACTTTTGGATTTTCTGGCATCTGAAGGAGAGGATGGGTTGGAGAGAAGGGGCACTGGCCTGTTTTTCATGTCTTTTATCTGTGCGCTCCTGAAACTTCCAGAAACATAAGGAGATGGCTGTAACCTTCTCTCCTAGACCAAGAGGTGAACACAGATGCCTGAAAGTAGTGTATTAGGGATGTACATCAACGGTTATTAGTCAGTTACAATGCTTGCAATTTGTTGTTTATACCAGAATTTGTGGACCACATGTAAATGAAAATAGGTTATCCTGCAGATAAAATACAGAGCATACTGACTCCTGGGAACCCAGTTTCAGGATGGGTTCTTAGCTAACATGGGAGAAAGTGTGTATATACAACACTGCATTTGTGCCACCTTCTAGTATCTTTCCAGGATAATACTCATTTTTATTTGCTGCTGTAGAATTTTCGGTAAGTAAATAATCTGAATGTTACAGTAATTCAGATCAACTTACCATAGTTACTGTGTTTACTGTATTCTATGCTAGGTTTTATATGAGGCACTTAAAATACAATGATGGCTAAGATAGGGTCTTTTCCATCTATGAATTCAAATTAAACAGGGAGAACATGGTGGAGCCGGTCTACCAGACCTGAGAACCCTGTGCTCTCAACATTCTGGACTATCCACTCTTTCCTGAACATCTCCAAGCATGTTCACTTATTCATGATTCTGCTCATGTGTTTATGCACTTAAATTTTTGAGACTCAAAGCCATTTTCTCCCAAAATACTGCCTCTTTGCAAAGTTTCAAAAGCCATTTTAGAAAAATGAGTAAGAATTTCATAATAGTTGCTTTCTGTTCTGCTAGAAACACCACACTCGTTCCCTGAGGCCATGGTCTCTACTGTAAGTTTAGGTTTTTTTTTTTTAATTAAGTATAATCAGTTTACAATGTTGGGTCAGTTTCTAGTGTACAGCATAATAGTTCAGTCATACATATGTAACTTCAGTTTTAACAAGTAAAAGAGGAATTCGGGAAGGAAAATCATTTAGATTCAGAGCCAAATACATCCCACTGCTTAGCACTGTGAGTAGCTAGCTACAGTACATTGGCATAAGGTCTGAGAGGCACAAAATGTGCAAAAAGCAGACAGAAGGCTTCACAGAAGCATCAGTATTTGAGGTGAATTTTGTGGATTTGAAGCAGCAGTCTGATGTTGGCAGGCAGGTGTATCAGGGAGGGGGCGCATGAGCAGGATCCTGGACAAGTGAACGTGCTTTGAGATGCATGAAGTCTTGAATGCCATAGATTATGATCCTGTATTCCTCCAAATATAAGTACGATGAAAAAAGTGGTCTGAAATATAGGAGAAAATGCTATGCTTTTTTTTTTTTGATGTACATTATAGGCACACATTTTCTGCCAATGAATTTGACCCACATTTGCTCAAAAAAGTTACCTTTGCTCTTTGAGTGGGTTCTATGTCATATGAATGTGAATGGATTTCCATAAAAAAAAAAGAGATAAAGAGGATAGTTTCTTACTAAAATATGAAAAATATAAAGGGAAATATTACTAGTTAATAACACTTTCTACTAAACGGGTAATGCCAACCCCTGACAGTTCTCACAGGATGTGCTGTTGTGGATGGTGGGGGTTCATCTTGTGTACTAAACACGTCCCACACATGGTGCTGGATACCAGGGGGACAGACAAGGTTTTGCCTTTTGGAACTGAGCTTCTAGAGCACATGGTCATCTAGTAAGCAGAGACAAACAAATTTAAAAGATAATAGGTTTTGATGAGATCTGTAAAAATACAGTAAGAATAAAATGACAATCAAGTTGTGATCAAGACCAATGGGAGAACTTCCTTCGGGCAGGATAATCAGCAGAGATGTCCAGGAGAAGGTGATAAAGTACAAACTAAAGGAGAAGGAATTGGCTCCGTGAAGAATATCGGGAAAGCATTGCAGGCAGAGCGAACATCTGGTAAAATGTCCCTAAGGTTGGAATAGCCCTGGTCATTCAAGAGACTGAATGAAAGCCAGTGTGGCCAGGTGTGTGAACTCGGGAACAGGAAGAGTGGTCTGGAAAGATGCTGGCGAGGCAGATAGGCAGGAGGTGGACTCTGCAGTGTCTTGGGTGGAAGCGTAGCTGAGGGAGGACGCATGGCTTCCGCTGAGCTCATTCCCCCAAAGTGGAACCTTTTCATGGTGAGTGAGTTCAGGGAGAAGCTGCTGGAGGAAGCCCTGTGCGAGTCACAGTGTTAACTAGTTTCGTAGATCAGACCTGGGTCCTGCACACAACAGTGTCCTGAGTGCTAAGCAGGCCTGTACTGTCCAAAGGCAGAGGACCTCCCTCACCCCTTCCAGTCAATGTTTCCTTTATCTGTCACTCCGCCACCATCACTGCACTGTGAGAAATAGCGAGAGCTCGGCCTGTCGGCCGTGGTAAGAAATAGCTCTCTGATTCTGGACACAATGGAAGACTATAGCGTGCCTTTAAATAGAGAAATGCATGTCCAGCTCTACACTCTTAAGAGCCCTTGTGCCTGCTGTGTGAATGGTTCTGGAGGCAGGAAGAAAGCGTCAAAGCAGGACATCCAGTAACGGGGCTATTGCAGCAGCGAGGTTGGGGGGAGGGGTGGGCGGGCAGGTTTAAATATTGACAGTGGATGTGATCAGTCATAGATAAACCTAAAATGGATTTTGTAGGAGGTGCAGACAGCTTTTTCAGGTTACTTTGCAGGTGGAGAGGAACAAAAAGGACAGGAGAAATCAAGAATGAGTCTTGGGAATTTGACTTAAGGAACAGAACATACTGTGCCTTTATGATTGGAATATAAATGAGGAAAACACAAAATAAAGTTCTGTATTAGCCATGCCGGGTGCAGGCTGGCTGTGGGATGACTAAGGCAGAGCCAAACCGGCACATGGATATGGGAGGCAGACACGGCCTTGACGGTCTGATTGTCTAGGGACAGATTGGCCAGGAAAAATTCATTTGGACAACAGCACGTGGGTGGTATTTAAAGCCATGAGCTGGATAAAAGCACGTAGGGAATCCTTCGTTTATAGAAAAAATAATTTGTGAGTTTAGAATTTTTAGCACCATGAATGCAGCTCTTTCCCCTGCTTGATGCTTCCCCACGCCGGCAGAAGGTCCTTACGCAGTGAATGAAACAACCAGGGTCTTGGCCATCTAGGAACTCAGCCTAAAATAGGCCCTGATGACATGGCCAAGGGAGAGTCCATTTCTCCTCTTGTCCCTGAGCCTTTGTGATAATAACTCGTACTAGTGTTACATACTCATTATCCCATTTGCTTTTTTTGTCCTTGCGACAATCCTTGGTGTGTGCAGGACACGCACAAGCTCTTGTTTGATGAACTGAGCGACTCTTCAAGTAGCTATTCTCATTCCCACTCTTAACAGATGAGAATATGGGCCACAGAAGGTTAATTAAGCAATTTCACCGGATGAGGTCACAAAAGTAGTGAGATTGGCAGAAGAGAGGTTCTTCTGACTCCCAGGGTCCAGGGGTCTAGCTTTAGATGGAACGTCCCCAGATATATCAACTTTGCCAAAGAAACAGCATCCACAGAGAGCGAGAGTCCTCAAGCCTGTCAGAATCAGGTTGAATCCCTGCTTCCCACTTGCTCGCTGGGTGACCTTGGAAGTAGCACAGCTTTCATGGCCTCGATTTCCTTATCTGCAGAATGGGGATGCTAATAGCTTACCTTTCCAGTTATTGGTAAATTCATACATCCATGCATTTACTCAACCTTCCACTAACCAATATATTCATTCAATCACCAAACATCTAGTAAGCTCCTGCAATGTGCTAGGCACTGTTTTAGCCATAGAGAATGCATCTATGCAGAAAATAAAGTTGTTGCCCGTCTGAGACTGGCATCCTTTGTGGGAAGCAGTCAGTGACCAATCAATAGAATAATATAGACTGAATCACGAGACAGTGATGAGCTGTGAAAGGACCGCAGTGCTGAGGGTCATGAGAAGTCAGGGAAGGCTTCTCTGGGCTGGGCGGGGACCTGGACAAGGATTAAATGAGATAACACACAAAACGTGCTTAGCATCTCTGAGCCATGCGATCCCAGGAGAAGGACAGGTGGGCGGTGCCCAGGACCACATGCTCATGGTCCAGCCTAGAGCAGCCTCAGCCTTTGGAGTGGTTTCATCCGCTGGCTGAGTGACAGTCTCTGGCTGCTTCAGCTGATGTCCTTGAACATGGGCTGAACCCCTCTGCTCTTTTCCTGAATCTGTGCTCACCGAACACATTCTAATCATGATTTCACCTCCCGTGTGAAAACTGCCCACCTGGAGAGAGTCTTCTGATCATATAGACTTCCAGTGCTCTGCTTCGGTCCTGAGCTCTTTCTCATGTTGCGTTGAGACACGGGCGCTCTAATTACAACTTGGTTCCCCGTGTAGCTTGGCCACATGGAGGGCGTATGTTCATTGCATAGTCTGATTAGTCCAGTTCTTGTAACAGCTTCTGCTCATTATCAGTTAAGCAACTGGCTTTCTGATTGAACACGGTCACCTCCTGAACTCAGGTGACATCAGTGCCTGGCATGGAGCAGGCGCCCAGGTGAACACTCAGTTCACTCACTGATGGACTGAGACTTCTCCCAGGCCCATGGCGAGTCAGACTTCCAAGGGCAGGCTCACCAAGGGCGGGTGGTGAGGGCTACCCTGCGGGGCCTCCAGGAGCTGCCGGCCTGCCCGCATTGCCAGGCATCCGCCCACTGTCACTGACTGGACTGAGCACACAGGCTGAGTTCTGTACATCAACAGTGGCTTTGAACGCCTGCTTCAACCTATTCCAGGGTTGAGAGGGGGAAACGAAATGGCTTCTCCACTCCAGCTGAGCCCAGCTGCCAGGCAAACTCAAGAGCAGGGGTCCCAAATGCAGGTATATTCATGGGAGCCATGATACGTTCACCTCCAGAGCCTGGAAGGGCAGTGGTGAGGGCCCTGAGGGCAGGGGCGGGGCAGTGGGACCCCCTTGGCTCCTGTCCACGTGAGGCGGGAGAGGGCGTCTGATGGCAGTGATCACAGCAGTGAGACCTCCGGGATGCACCCGGCGCTGCGTTTCATGCCTGATCCCTGTCATTTCACTCCGTTTTACCTGCCCTGCAGGCCACTGCACATACCAGCTGGAAACCTCCCTTCCCTTGGATTCAAACCCACATTTTTCAGAAATATTTAGCGACGGTCTCTGGCTTTTTGGCTAAATACACATACGCATGAACCCACTGGTTTCTCTGTGAATTCTAGCCCAGGAGTTTTCTTATCTCTCTGAGCTTTGAGCCGAGATACCATCTCGTGTCCATCACCTTGTTAGGGAGGCAGGAGCATCTCTCTGTTTGCTGCCACTGATTCATTCCTGCTGTGGCTCAGTGGACACAACCCTTCCTGTGGGGGGGACTTGGTGGTTGGTGGCTGACGGAGACTTTCTGTTCCTCTGCTTCCCAGCCTTCCTCCCTTCCTACGCTCACTACTGGCTGCTCAGTCTATGAAGCCGAGCAGAATCTGGAAACTTCAACTCCACCTGGTCATTAATAAATTAAGAAAACAATAAAATATCACTGTGACCCCGTTATGAAAAATAAGGCACCATCACTGTTTTCTTACCTATAGGTCATGTTGCTACTCTTTTTTTTTTTCCTTTTCTTGAATGTTTGGTATTTCTGCCAAGCCCAAATACATAAAGAAAAAAAAACCACTCATTTTTGTATAATAAATATGCCTCACATATAATCTGAGCTCTCTTAGTAATCACATGTTCCTTTGGCCCAATTAGTTAACCACAGTTGGCCTCAAGTTCTTTCTCTCTGGGGGAAAAGAAGGCAGCTGTACTAGGTTAGCAGTTTCAGTGTCCTTTAGGTGGTGGAGCGCCTGCGAGCCGCAGCACGCTTGGTAGGGTACCGTGAATCATTACCACCCGAAGCTAGACTTCAAACAGCCAAACAGAATCTCGTGACATGGCAAGTAGTATCTGGTAGAGGATTTTAATAGAGGCAAAAGTTAGCATGCACAGAGATGCAACTCATTCGTTCATCCATGTATCAAGTGTGTGTCAAGAGTGCGCAAACGTTTCCCAAACCTGCCTTCGTCAGACTCACCTGAGGGCCTAGCGAAACACAGCTTGCGGGCCCCCGTCGGCATTTTAACAAAACCTCAGGAGATGCTGGTGTTGGCACTGCTGGTCTGGGACTGCGCTTGGCCAGCCACTGGCCTTCTCTGTTTCAGCCAGGTACTGGCCAATCATTAACCCATGAGCCAAATCTAATCCATCCTTCTTTTTGTAAATTAAGTTTTATTGGCGCACGACCACGGCCGTGAATTTAAGTATTATCTGTAGCTGCAGTATTTTCTTCATGCTGTGATGGTAGATTTGAGGAGTTGGGACAGAGACTACGAGGCCTGCAAAGCCTAAAATAATGACTATCTGGTCCTTTACGGAAAAAGGTTGTGTTCTAAGTTATCAGGACAAACTTGTACAAAAGTATCACGCTGTCCCAGTCTCATGGAGCATACATTCGAACATGGCACAAAAACTTAGTGAGATTTCAAGACAATAATAGGAAAAGGTTTTAAATGAGGAATTCTACCTTTAATTATTCATAACCTGGTTATTGTTTGTTTCCTCTAAGGGTTTTCATTCATATTTTCATTCATATGTCTGTAATTCTAACTCATGCTCCATCCTCTTCACGTCTTCATGATTGACACCTTCCAAATATATTTTTCTCTAATACTTTCCCCTTCAGTGTATTCTAAATAGCATTTCTGGAATAATTATCTTGAATGTAGCTATTAAGTAATGATAGTCTTCAGAATAAGCGTTTCAATTTCAATTTTTCCATCTGTGATACCAAACCACGTCCACTGTGTTACCCACTCCCTGAGTTTTCCCAAAGTTGCAGGCTCTGCATTGCCCTGCTCAGAAAAGGAGCCCGGCAGGTGTGCCGAGGAAAGCCTTCCACGTGTTGTCACAGGCTCTGCCACGTTTTGATCCCTGACTTGGTCAAGTGTCACTTCACTCCTTTAATTGTCCAGCCCCAGCCACTGGAGGAATCTGAGTTTACAAACCCTGTCTGTAAACTCTCCATCAAAGCCACACAGATTTACTCAGCATCTTCCAAATTGCTTACTAGTTATGTTTTATTATAAGTAATTTATTACTTATATTAGTTCTTATTAGTTAGTTATCTATTACTAATATTAGTTATTTATTACTAATGACAAATTATCTCAAAACTATGTATCTTAAAACAACTGTAGATATTTTTTACTTCCTGCTTCCTGTGAGGCAGGGTTTGGAGAGTGGCTCATCTGGGTGTCTTCTGCTCAAGATCCTTCATGAGATTCTGGTCAAGACACTGGTCTGGGTGACAGTCACCTGAAGCTTCTTCTAGATCGCCGAGATTAGCCTGTAGCAGATGGCCCAGTACACAGCTGGCAAGTTGGTGCTGGTTTTTGGCTGTAAGTCTCAGAGTCCACACGACTCTCTTTCTGATGGCACAAAAGCTAGCTTCTCACAGAGCAAGTGAGCCAAGACAGCAAAGCATAAACCAGTGTTTTTAAGATGTGGCCTCAGAAGTATTACACCCCATCATTGGGGCCATTTTTAAACCTGGCTTCCACATGGATTTAAGTCTCTCCTGCTCTAGGCGGGGACATTGCCTTTCCATCTTCCCCCTATCTGGAATGTTCTCTCTCCTTTTTTTTTTTCCATTCCCTGAATAAAATCATCTCTTAATGTTCCTCTTGGTCCCATCTTCTCTGTGACATCATCACTGAATCCTTTAGCCTGAAGAAATTGCATCTTCCTTTGTTCTCCTGTGGTCTCATTATCCTCGGCACACATTTTAGCATGTACTGACACACAGAAAATAATTCTTATTCACCAATGAAACGGTCCAAAGAGCTCAGCTCTTCCTGAGTAAGGAAATCCTTTCATACTTCTACAAAAACCTCTGTGAAGCACTGGAAATAAAAAAACAAAACAAAACCTTAATTACAGAATGAAGTGTATTATATTACATAATGTAGCATATTGCTCTATTGTGCTGCCCTTCATTTTTGTACATA
Organism: Camelus ferus; assembly: GCF_009834535.1. Taxonomy (NCBI): domain Eukaryota; kingdom Metazoa; phylum Chordata; class Mammalia; order Artiodactyla; family Camelidae; genus Camelus; species Camelus ferus. The sequence goes on along the minus strand of NC_045714.1, from coordinate 21,836,734 downwards.
CGGATATGTCTTACCTCCTCCAGTCTTGATTCAAGGTTCTTTTGGATCAAGTGCAGAGATGCCGCCCACACAACTGATGCAGAGTTCCTTCTCTTGAGTAGATATTCAGCAAATACCTACTGCTTCACTGCTCTGCTGGTAATCCCCAGCCAGCCTTTTACTAATTCCCATCATTACTTCCCAAGATTTTCTCTTTCCCCAGTTTTCCTGTTTTCAGTGTAGGGACTCTCAACATGGCTTTCCACTATAAATATGAATTTATTCTGTTTGTTTAAAGTTCCTTTGTTTATAGTTACAATGTAATATAATACATAATGCAATTCCTCATAATCAAATAGAACATTAACTAGTAGGTCTAAATCCCCACTAAATTAAACTAATGTGATCAAATTAATAGAAATTAACATGATCAAATTAATAGAAAAAATTCTGATACACAATTATTCTCTAAACCAATGAAATCAGAATCTTTGAGGGTAGACCCAGGTATAGGTTTTTTTTTTTTTTTTAAAGCTTCCTGGTTAATACTAACATTAAACAAAAGTTGAGGACCACCAGTTTAATTCATATACTACTAGATTTTAAAATAGAATTTTTTTTTTTACTACTGTGCCCCATATTTTTTGTTTACAATATGTAATTTGGAAATATCAATGAAGATCAGGTCAAGGGAAATTTCACTTTTTTTTTTTTTTTTTTTGCTTACAGGATGTATCAATTTATGAATAAATGTAGATAAACTATAGTAATTTTTATAATCTAGTTTTTTTATTATCTGTAAATTAAAATCTAGTAATTTTATAATGTATAAGTATAGGTAAACTGTAGTAATTTTTATAATCTATATATAACAAACTATATAATCTTTTAAATCTAGTAATTTTTACAGTCTAACTTTTTCTTAAAAGATTAGAGTTTTTTAATCAAACAGAATCTGTTAATGTAGGTTGTACCTTTTGTTTTAAAGCAAACACTCCAGATTATTTTCCCAAATCATTCTAGCTATTATAAAACATGAAGAGATTTTGCAAATACTTTGTTTCTCTAGTCAAAGTCAATCTCAGTTCTAAATAGGACACTGCTGAGTGCCTGCCTCATGAATGTTAGCCTCATAAAAAGTCTCTGTCATTTAGGAGTATTTCACTCAGAGGGAAATGATACTGGTTACTTTGCCCATTCAATGTCAGAAACTACAGAAGTTAAAATAAAGGCAGCCCAGTACAGTTGAGAGAACCCTGAACGTAGAGTCAGAACACCTGGCATCTCTGTGAACCCTGCCTCTTGCTAATTGTGTGACCCTTGGCGAGTCTCTTGACTTTTGATGATCTCCAGTATTTTATCTGTAAAATGAAGGAGTTGAGTAGAAGGCATTGAGATTCTTGTAGCTGGAAAGGGATAATGTGCTGTGAGTGCTTCTAAGTCAGGCACTGTGTGAAGAGGTTTAAATTAATTCTCCTAGAGCTCTCAAAAAGTCAGTAACCCTGTAGGATAATGTTCAAGTGGGCAGACACGAAAGTCACTAGATTGTTAAATTAAGCCTGTGGAAAAAAGTCAGATAACATAAAATAAAAGGCATTAATGCTTTGATTCTGATCCTCTCATAGAAAAGGAATTTTATACGTATAAATTCCAACCACTGAGTTTTACAGATGAGGAAACTGAAGCCCAGAAAGCTGAAGTGACTTCCTATTACTGACACATGAAACAGCACACTGCAGGGGAGGAGAGTCTGTCCAGCTGCACAGCATAGTCCTATCCTTTAACCGAAAGCTTGATCATCACCGTAATTCAGCATTTTCTTTTGCACTAAGGAGGAGGTGGTGCTAAGATTTATATTCATGGATAACTCAGGATTTCCGGAGCTGGTGTCTCAGGAAGATTTTCACAAGTGGCCCCTGCTGTGACACACAGGTTTGATGTTGCAAACCCAGACTGTCATACTACAGTTTGCTACCCTTGGGTCCGTCTAACTTGGATCCTTTTCTGGACAAAATATTTTTTTATAGCTGTATTAACAAAAGTTCTTACCCCTCTGGGTGGAAAGTCATAGTCATTCCATTGCCCTAAGAGTCACAGATAATAACTGCATAGCAATATAGTAACATCATACATAATACATACATACATACATACATACATACATGCAGTTGTATGCAGTAAATTATACAGAAACATCATTAGTACCATGTACTCACCTGGTCCTGGGTGACGGAACTGAGTGTGAAATGCTAAAATAGTCATTTCCAAAGCCTGACCTAGGGAGCGGTGAATTCAGTATCGTTTCACCAAGAACAGTGACGCTGTGCCCCCTTTAGTTACGTACATCAAGTCCTGATAACTTTACCAAGTGACTGTGTTCAGCATCTAGTTAGTCAACACAGTCAACAAATAATTGTTATGCCTCAACCAAATGGTAGGCACTTTTTAGGCACTAGGGACGTGGTGATGAACAAAAAAAAAATATAAAGATACCAAAACATGTTTATAAGAGGAAAAAAAAACTATGACCATATTAAGCATTGACAGTATGATGAGGAAGGTGGAAAGTGAAATGTGATGGAGAGTAGAGGACAGAGGGTAAGGGCTGCGGGCTGGAGGTGGTCATGGAGCTCTCCTCTTAAAGGCCATGATGCTTGAACTGAGATTTAAAGGATAAAGGGAAGCAATGGCAGAAAGACCCAGGGAAGAATGTTTCAAGAAGATGGATCAAGAAACACAGTGGGCCTGAAATGAGAAAGAGGAGCTCACCACTTCGTCGAGAGGTGAAGGTTTAATAGAAATGGGCTTTCGACATCTTTATTTCACTCATGCATTTATTTATGTATTTAGTATTCATTCATCAAAATGTGTATTGAGGACCTACTGCACATTATGCATTATTTCAGACCCAGTTCTGGCCTTGTGATGCTTACATTCTCGTGGGGAATACAGACAGTAAGTAATAGATAAATAGGCAAATCATTCACTATGTTAGAAGATAAGAGCTATGGAAAAGAGAAACAGTAAGGTGCACAGGACCAGGAGCGTGGGGTCAGAGCGGTCAGGGGGGAACTTGCTGAGCAGGTGAGACATGAGCCAGGACTTGGAGCCCAGGAGGAAATTAGCCTTGCAGAGACGTGGAGAAGAGCATTCTGGGAAGCAGAACCTACAGGCCCAAAGCCATGTCGGGGACACAGCAAGGAAAGCAGTGTGGCGGAGGCAGAGCGAGGAGGAAAGGAGTGAGAGACACAGCCAGTGAGGTGATGGGAGCCTGATCATGTACACTGGTGCCAGGACTCTGGCTTTTCCTCCGGGAGAGATGGGCAGACATCATAGGGTCTTGGCTGTCATTCTAAGATCAGCGTAGGGACAGAAACCAAGGAATTCCATCCCAGATGATAGGAGAAACATCTAGGGAGGCCAGGCTCCTCACAAAGTGGTGAGAACGCGGATGGAGTCCTACCACATCCGTCCCCGGCGGTCTGTGGGTGGAGGAGAGGAGGAAGAGCAGGCTGGCTCTGGTAGGTGCCCACTCTCACTCTTTAAGAAGTGAATGGTGGTGCTTCCTCATAAAACTGCTTTATTTAATCTAGGAACCATCGGACTTCTTAAAATGACAATAACCAGCCATTCCCTAGAATTAAAATATAAACACACGCCCAAAGCCGTGTAAAAAGAAAAGTACCTGAAGCAGTCCATAAAACCTTAAATTTCAGTCGAGTGCTAATTTAATCAGGGAAACGTAGCATTTCTGCTGTCTTCATTCAGCATATTGTACGGTCTCTGAGAATCCTGACTCTCTGCATCCAAAACGGAAGTTACACTCTCCTTTTATCTTTAACAGATGTGGGCATCAAGTGTTTATGGGCGTGAAAAAGTCTTTCCATTAAAGGAAACCCTGTCAAGTGGCAGGATTTTCTTTTATTATGTCGTTTTATGCACAAAACATTTCTTTTGAAATCTCTGAGGCCACATAGACATTAAAGAAACAGCGCAGTATTTTCATAGCGCATGTTTGTCTGTCACTGCTGTTTTTGGCAGAACCTGTCCCATGGCGAGCTTCGGGTGAGTGGTTTCTAAGTTGCCGCCAGCCTTGACCTTACAGGGGCTTCAAGGACAGTGATGCATTGATCCATAGAGACCACTTTTGGGGCTGCAGCTTTTTCTAACACAAGGGCAAAGTTTTCTTTTCCTGTAGTTATTTTATCCAGCCTTGTCATTTCCTTCCTCAGTCCTTTCTAGAAATAGAATTAAATCGTACTGGGAATAACAAGGAGGAAAAATATTTCATTCATATTTTATTGTTTTAATATCCTGCATTCGTACCACCGGTAATTTATGTTTCCCAATCATTTGTCCCTCTGTTTTGGACTCTTCGTGTCTAGCAAGGGTGTTGAATGAGTAGAACCAATAAAACGGGCTTTCAGGGGAGGATAGTGTGCAGGGGAGTGGGAGATGAGAATGAGGTTTATGTTTTCATTGACCTTTCACTTTGCTTTCCGAAGCCGGGGACACTGACTGCATGCATCTGATCAGTCAGAGGGAGTGGAGGTAATGCCCGGTAGTTACATGTTATATATTACTTGTCAGTTGCTGAAACAAACAGGAAAGTGGAAAAGGTGCTTTGTGGAGATGGAAAGCTCTGGACATTTGACAATGATGCACTTCTCAGTATACTGAGGACCGTTTTTCTTTCTGCCCAGACTGAGCCTTGACTGAGTGGTTGCTAGCCATTTTCATTTCTCCCCGCTTGGTCCTGAGCAGCCACTGGCCTTCCCAGGGAGAAGGAGCTCCCACTGGCTCTGAGCTCCTCGCTGGGAGTAGTGATTGCATGCACGTACCATCATGATTGCACTGAGCACCCGTCGCAGGGAAACTGAGTTTGTTTTTCCTTGCCACTACCATTCACTTTTGTGCTTGGATTTCACCAAGAAAATAAGGTAGATCCCAGAATATCGATTCTTGCATGCTGGTAGGTACTTCATCCCTTCTGGCAGGCACTTTCCATCCATTCCTTACAACTGGCTTGACTCACTCTCTGCTTTAGAGTAATATCATTCTGCCCATGAAGGTTCCCCTTTGGCCAGATCCCTGTCTGTTACTGGTTAAGAGAGAATAACTCACGGGGTAGGCATCCAACACCGTTTCCTAATTATTGCTAGCGTTATTTTTGTCTGGGGCTCCTTGTGTTTCAAGCACTTGATTTGGGATTTTTCCTATTCCCTTTCTTAAAGTGTGTGGCTAAGAAACTGTCTCTTTCTTCAATGATTCTTGGTTATTCTCTTTGAAAAAGGAGACAAAACAAGTATATTATTCCTAGCAAATACTCCAGCCCCATTTTTGAGGATGTCTCCTTTTAATGAAAAGTAATTTGGCAGTTCACATGCTGCCTCTAACACAGGTACCTGTTTGAAGGTATAGAACAGACATCTTCAAAATTGTTCTGCCAGAGGCTAGAGAATAAATGTCAGGCTTTCAGGTCGCATGGTCTCTGTCACAGCTGCTCAGCTCTGCCTTGCACTGTAAAAGCAGCCATAGGCAAAAGGTAAGTAAGCATGGATGTGTTCCAATAAAACTTTATTCACAAGGACAGGTTGTCAACTTCAGTTGGCCCACAGGCAATGGTTGGTTGACCCTTGGTGTGGGTGATTCTTGGAACTTTCGTAGCTGGTTTCCGTCTGCTCTTGGTTGATTAAGATGTTGCCAAGTCTTGTGACCGCCCTTCCACAAATGATTTCTGCTAATTATACACCATGTTTTTTACTCTGTTTGTTCTAGACCCATGACCAACAAGTAGGCACGAGCCAAGGAAGTTGTTAAAAAACAGAGGCCCCAGAGGCCCAGACACTCTATTGTGTGACTTTTTTTTTTGTCCTCAGGCTTGAAAGGGAAGCTCTTATGCTGGCTCCTGTTTCATCTCCGTTGCCAGCTTCCTCTGTTTCAGGCCAGACAGCCTGAGGTCCCGCAGTCTCCCAACCTCGTGTGGTAGCGTCACTAGCCCCGTCATAGGAACACCATCCACATGCAAGCCCTTTGACAGTGCAGGAAGTTTCCACGTGCCTTACCTGGTACGGTCCTGGCCCAATCATTTGAGGCCATTATTATCATTTGTAGTTACTTTTTTATTAATAAGAAGATAGCCCTGGAGAGGTAGTCTTGTCCGAGATTCTGCATCAAATATGCAGTAGATCTAGATTTCACCTCCAGGTGTCCTAACTTCTGGGATCCATCCTCTCTCTGGCACCTTTCCTCAATCCCAGTTCCCTGAGGGTCTGGCTCTCACCACTCCTGCTTCACATCTTTTCTCAGATTAGATTTATCTGTATCCTTAGATGCCAGACACCATTCTCTGGAGAGAAGAGGAAATCCACAGTAGACTATCCAGGCTGAGAATGTTTTAAAATATATGGTGCTGACCACAGGATCAGTGGTAGTAGAAGACAAGTCTTTGGTCCAAGATACAGAGGCTGCTTCTTCTCTTAGAGTTAAGAAAGGCTGATACTATCCAGGGATACCTTTATCAGCTCTGGTTCCCAGTGCTCTTGTCAAACAACTGAACCTTCATACTTCATGAACACTGGGGCTGGGCTGTGGGGTCTGGTCTGGTCGGAGATAAGTTGTAAGAGACTGTGGACAGAAGTGAGATGATCCTCCCCAAGCAATGCGAGAAGGCAAACACAGAAGGAAATGGTGACATTGAAAACTCATAGTCTATGAAATCTAGGAGGCCAGGAGGGAAGGCTGAAGATATTAAGACCAAAGAAGCTCAAAGCAGGTGATGAAGTTGAGGGGTGGAACCAGGAATCATGTGCTGATAAATACACACACACACACACACACACACACACACACACACACACACACACCACAAATGAGGAGTAAATGGAGAGAGAAGAGGTAATAGAGTGGCTTATAAACATGTGCCCATGGGTAGTCTACTTGGGCTAAATTGGTGTGTTGACTACACACATTAAAAGGTAACAATCAAATAAATAAACAAAATCCAGTCATCCTCGACATGCTGATCATCTGCTTAGCTCTTCAGCAGGGGGCCAACCACAGGAGAAGAGAAATAAGTCACCAAAGCCAAAGATGCTTCAGAAACCAAGTGTGGGCTCTTTCTTGTTAGGAAGAAAAGCTTAAGAGGAAAGAAAGACAAACAAATAGGCATAATGGTTTCTAAATGAGATGGAGAGTTTAGGCTTATTGGGTTCTTAACACAACCCTCAAAATGAATCACTTACTCTGAATCAAATGTTGGTATGTTCCTATGAAACCTCAATGAGATGCCCAGAAGAAAACCCCAGCATCTTGGTACAGATATGTGCCATGTACTTTAATTTTTTTACTAATAAATATGCACATAGAAATGTGTATATTTATGATATAGACGTGTGTTTGTCTATGTGTGGATAAGTATATACTGTGTGTGCATATATGCATATATGTATATCTTAATTACTGTGTATATATATACTTTAAAATTTTTAAATTTAAAACTTGCTTACAACTCCCAAATTGTTTTCAATTAAATGCTCATAAATTTTAAACAAATCAAGAAGTTTCCTGGTTAATTGGAATTTACCTTATTCAAGGATGTATTGTAATTATACTTACGTACACATTGTTAGACTGTTACAGAAAAATGCCAGGTAAGATGCTATTTAAGACATGACGTCAAGAGTTTACAGATTTATATTAGAAACTCTGGCTGCTTTGCTGGAATGTAGTTTTGTGTATAAAATTCCATTATGTTCAGTTATTGTAGAACAATGAGAAAACCAAGTCCTCTTTGGGTTATCTTTACTTTCCGTGTGAATTGAAAAAAATTAACTTGGGGACTGCTCTTGAGTGTTGTTTAAAAATGTGGTGGGGTCCTGTCCTCAGGTCTTGTGGGCAAATGTATGTCAGGAGTCGGCTCCGCCAGAGAGAAATTTGGTCAACTAAGGCAACTCCGAGCTTACGCTGGGGGATTTTTTTTCTTTTATTCTTGCCTGAATAAAAATATAAGCACATTAAAGCAAAATAAAAATCAACAAAAGCTTATAGCGTTAAAACTGTACATCATATTACATATATACAGATGCATATACATTTTATTTTATCCCATAATAAGATCAAATTAATTAGGACTCCATCTATACCAAAGTTTTAGTCACTTTTTAGAAAGGACCTAGGCAGTGCTTTGTGTTTTTTCTGTCACTGAAATAAGGCTTGTTAATAAATCAAGCCTTATTTATAAGAGACATATAATGTTATAAGAGACATGTGACGTATATTTTGTTAGCCTAATAGCAGTCTATCAGTACTTCCTGTAGAGGCGCTTAATTGTATATAGAATATATCTTAATTGACTAATGTTGATAATTGGTACTATTAATTGAGAGCTGACTCTAATGCCAGGCTCTAAACTAAGTGCTTGACGTTTTTGTTGTTATAGTCATTTAGTTGTCACAATCTTAGGAGGTAGATGGTTTTAGCACCCTCATTTTATAAAAGGATTAAACCCTCATTCAGGTTTGACGTGCCTACAGTAATAAACAATTTCACGAAGAGTCTGCAAGCATTTTTAAAAGTACCACCCCACACAGCATGCTGTCATTTTTTACTCCAAATTATGCAAGGTATTACAGCAGTCTACATTTTAATAACACAGAAGATAAACTGTTACATTATGTGGTCTTCGCTCGTTATGACACAAGAGAAGGCTATATGCTAATTCTCTTTCAAGCAGCCCATAGAAGAGGCTACCATTAAAAAATAAGTAAAACCTTGCCCCAGATATCTGCCCCCCCCAAAATGCTCTGTGATCAATTGATTATTGATGTCATTTTGCAGTTAAAAGGCTTCTTTCAAACTATTGAAGCAAGAATCTCTCCATGGATGGTTTTATTCTCTAGCAGATGTCTCGTTCTCCAGATACGTGAATTTTTCAGCCAGTTTAAAGTGTCTTAAACATGGCTGATTCTAGATACATGTTCACATTTTGATTACAACCAAATATTCCAGGGCAGTCCCTATATTTCACAGACTGACTTGGACAGGCGCCCACAAGCCCAGCTGTGGAGCCCGCTGGAGACCATGTTAAAGGGTTAATACTCTGGAGGTCAGCAGGGGGCACTGCCTTTTGTACTCAAGATTGAGTTTTTTAAGGTCCACAAGCTTTATACTTTACCACCAATTCTATTTATGATGTTTAAAAAACTTTTTTTTTTTTATCAAGTCACCTTATTTTTTTTCCTCTCATCACAAGACGACTCTGCTTTTAACAAGAAACAACAAAAGGAACACAGAATAAAATCTAACCGTGAAAGCCGTCAATAGGTTTTCTTTTCTGAGAACCACTTTTCAGCCATTATCCTTTGCAACACCTTAGAAAAGTCTGTCTGCAAAGAAGGGTGAAAAGGAACTTTACATGATTAGGAAAGGGTGAGAATTGAGGATACAGAAAAGTGTAACAGGAAATGAAAATGTAGTGACAGAAAAGGAAAAGTAATTCTCCATTGGCTAAAACATTATTTTCTGTGACCTGAACACATGGACTTTCTTGTGGACAGTTATTTCTGGCTTCTTCGTGTCTCATTCTGTTAGTAAAAGACTATCACTATGATCAGCTGTCAACCAGCACATCCTGATGAGTCCATCTCTTGATTGTACCTGTACTCCCTGAAATAATTATAGCAGTTTTTAATTTGTCCTTTTAATTTTAGAGGAAAAAGAAAAAAAAAAGTGTTTCTTCCCTAAGAAGACTAGGGCTAATGACAAGAGTTGTAATTTCTTCTTCATTATAAGCCCAATATGTTTGATTTCTTTTTCTCCTAAATTAAAAAAAATAAGCTGAGGCCAGCAAAAAGCCATTTGGGTCACTAGTCAAATATCAGATATCAGACATCTGCTCGCCTTGTGGAGTTAAGGGCTAACTAGTGGAAAAAAATAAAATCTTTAACTGGTATTTGTGACAAGGTGCATGGAAGAGGTGAAGGATAGAGCTGGTGTGTTCACAGCTGGATGGAACTATTGATTTATGTAGCCTGGTGGTTGATGGAGAAAAATGATTGGGAAAATATAAAACATTAAATAGATCATGCCAGTTTTGCTTCCAAAGGGCTGAGTCCTGCAGACATGTGTTGGCCCTTTTGTATGGATTGAAAAACAAGAGAAGTGAGCATTCTGCCTGGACCCAGACACCTGAGGGAGGAGGGTATATCTGCAAGGGAGAGCTAGAAGGAGCAGCCCTTGAGCTAGCAGGAGAAACGAGAGGGGGACACGGCTTGTCACTGTGGCCTGAGGACCGACAACCCAGCTGGGTGAGTAGAGGACGCTGGGGACAGCTCTTTTGGTGGAGTTGTAGGGAGCCTGGATAGAGTGGATTCAAGAGAGATTTAGCGAAGAAGAATGAAAGCCACCCATATGGGCAACTCTTTCAAAGGGCTCTGCTCTAAAGAGGTGTGGGGAAGTGGGATGATGGCTGGCAGGGACTTGGGTTCAACAAGAGTGTTTGGACTAGCGAGGATGGCACGGAAGAGTAAGGCTTTGACCTGGTAGACCAGAAGTCTCCTAATAACAGGACAGTATGTATGCTTTCATTTTGTTTTCTTAGCACGTGAGCAAGCTATTCCTTAATCTCACTTCCTGGCATCAAAATATGGCTTATTTTCTACCAAAAGCGCTGGCTCCTGATCCGTAGATCAGTTGTGGTTATGAGTTTTAAGTGACTATTACATTTCCTCATTAGGCTGCATTTATACCAACAGGTCATACCAAGTGGAGATCTTTGGGATTTCAGGAAGATATGGGATGGGTGCCCAGAGGTATAAACCAAGCTGTCTTTACCAAGCTCTGTGCTCACAAGGGGTGTCTGTCTGATTATTACCAAGGTCACTTTAGGACTTGGTAGACCAGCAAACCTTCCTCCTCAAAGCTCACTCTCAGTCTCCAGCTCCCAGGGGGAGGAAGCAAGACATGTTCTCGTTCAGCTGTCATTCCAGGAGTCCACGGACACACTCAGGAGTCTCCCTCTTAGATCTGTGACATTTGTGGGGAAAAATTATACCCCAAAATTATGTGGCAGGATGGCAGTAAATCTAATGATAGCTTGTCTGAGGAGAACAGCAATCTCTCCTTCCACTTTCCACGTGACCTTGGCTAAGACTCTTGGTTATCATCTGTCAACTCAGTGGTCCTTCTTTGAATGTGAAGATGGTGGTGTCAGCCAAAAGAAATATTTTCAAAGGGCGTCCTGCACATTAAAGTTTTTAATTATCCTCCTTCAAGCCAGCATCAGTGCTGATGATTAAACAGTTCTATAATCCTAACTGGCCTGAATTTTTGTCAATGCAGTCCTTCAAATTATCCTTCTGCTGAGATGAGTCTCACCCAAATCATTTAATCCTGCACGCACAAAGGGAAATACCATTGCTTATTCATGAATGCTACTGAACAAAAACTGTATTTATTTTATGTTCAGGCTGTAAATATCAGAAATTTATGGGTGATGGTTTCTTAAGAAATAAGCACCAGAGGCTCTGAAATGACTGGCAGTTCTATTATCAGGGATTTTGAACAGGCTTTGAGGCAGAGGCTCTTGGAGAAGAATTTATGCACTTTGCCAACTCTAAGGAAGTTCTGAGGCAAAACAGTAGAAAGGAGTAGTTCTCAACATGCCATGAGAGTCATGATTGAACTCTGGATGGTTCTATCTATAAAATAAGCATCTTTGAAATCATCTATTTGGTGATTAGCTGTAGTATGTTTTTCCTAATTAAGGAAAATCCATCCCACCAGCTCTACCCCAGAGTCTTCTGAAAGCTAGTTTTGATTCTCAAAAGTGGAAATGATCAATTTCAACCAAGATGCAATGAAACGACCCAGTTAATAAATTAAACATAATCACCAAAAAAATGATCATACATACATATGAAGGGACAGGTTTTCTTTTAAATGCTGTTCAAATTTTAGCAAATGATCCTAGAACAGCTTACTGCACTTGTCTAGCTATCTCTAGGACAAGAACAGAAGCAATGACAAAACAAACACTTCAAAAAGATTTTATTAAATTGTTGAAGTAATCACTGGGCAAATTGGTCCTTGGGTGGATTGACTCTCAGTAAACTGGTGTCCCTTTCCCAGACTTCCACTGGCCTGGGCCCTCCTACAGTTCTGTTTCTAATGTGATGCCTGGTCATGAGGATTTCTTTGCTTTTTAAAGTCATGGACTCACACATGGGACCTGGGAATAACTTGTCCTCATACACGTCCTTTTAATGAACACATTTGAACTGTTGAGGTGAGTGGCTACTTAGCTCAGAGTAAGACTCCCTGACTCCTCTTCCTTCCTTCTTTCGACTTTAAGAGCTCTGACTGCAAATGTGTAACTGAAAATAAAGGGTAAATCTGTGACTACTGATTGACCTAGTCCTCTTGCATTCCATAACTCAGGTTACGAGATGTAGGGAAATGGGAAGAGATCATTAAAACCAGCCTCAGAATGAATGTTCCAGGAGGGTATCTCAAGTTCACTGATGCATTCCCAATGTTCAGAGCAGTGTCTGTTACACAATACAGGCTTAATTTTACAAAATATGTCCTTATTCCAATTTCCAGATAGGGGTCCTCCATTAGAAATGATCTTCTGCAAAAGTCTAGTGTCTAACAAATTCAGAGGAGCGTAGCATATTGTATCTTTCTTTTCCTTCTTCCAGGGCATGCCTGAGAAGAAAAACAAAGCTTCAGAAGAGACTAGAATCTAAATCTCACTCTTTGCTTTCCATCCCCTTTGGCTCTGTAGCTATGGAAGATAGGTAGCGAAGATAACATTCTCAAGTCCCCAGCCTCTAGGAGGGAGAATTTAACGATAATGACAAAGATAATGACGTTACCAACAACAGCTGCTAGCACTTGTATACGCATTACTATGTGCCAACACGGTCTTCAGCTCTTTACGGGAAACATCTCAGTTAATCTGCAGCAGTCCTGTGGAGTTGGCACTTCCATTGTCTTAATTTTACAGAAGATGGGGCAGAGGCAAGGAGAGGTTAAATGACTTGTCCTGGGTCGTCCAGTTATTAAGAACAACCTAGAGTTAATACCCTGATGGGCAGGTGCTAGAGTGTGTGCTCTTACTGGCTATTCTGTATTGTATTTAGGGAAGCCAGTTCCAGTCCCCCTCGAACCCTATGCATTGCATACACACAAACACAGCAGTAATTATGAGAATCAGTACCTGAATTGAGGGAAAGATGTACATTTTATTTCCATTATCTGGATTTTTGTCTTACTTCCTTACTTGAATTCAAATTCTGTCACCTTGAAACTTTGGAGACAACCATAGATCAAAAAGGACACCCGTATGTGACAGCCATTAGAGGCCATTAGATGACGAATAGGACATAACTCTCAAGGAGCACTGTCCAGCCAGGAAAATGCAAGTACCAACAGTTACACGCTAGGAAATTTGTGCTAGAGAGGTATATAGAGCACGGCAGAAACACATAGAAGGACTACTTAACCCTGATGTGAGTGGGAGAGAGAGGAGAGGGAAAGTCAGTCAGATTTTTCAGGGTGTTTTCTGAAGGATGAAAGGGAGTTTGACGTGTCAGAAAGTAGGATATTGGTGTCAATACTCTTTGCAAAGGTGCTAAGCCCTGGGAGAGGTTGGCGTGCTGGATGAGGTTGGCAGGAGGTGCATTAGAGGAATGATCCAAGACAAAAGTGCAAGATGGGAGGTCCGGGGTCCGTGCAGAGTCAGCAGATTGGCGTTCTGAAGGGCTGGAAGTCATAGTCCAAGCTTCAGACAGTCCTCCACTCTCCAAACGAGTCACCATAATCGATGAAGGTCAACAAGCCAGAGGCAGGGAGAGGTTAACTGACTTGTCCTGAGTCACCCAGTTGGTAAGATTTCATGTGATTAAAATAAATTTTCTGAGAAATAGATGAGGTATTAGAAAAGATAGCAGACTCTGTGCAAGGTATTTTTTTTTCTGATACTTACATAGCACAATATTTTGTTTCCTGGAAGTGGAATGAATCACTGGGATGCCTTCAGAAAATAAGAATCATCTTCAATAAAATGCCTTGCACCTATTTCTTTTTCCTTTTATATTATTCCTGGGATATGCGTGTGTTTATAAAAATTCCCCTTAATTAACCAAATGTACTGACATACCTTTGCAAGTGTTTTCTTTAATATACACCTACTCTTTTCTGTGACTCAAATAGATTTATTCAGTTCAACTAATTTTTCATAATGTTCTTGACTATGATAGCAAAATAACTCAATTCTGGAAAAATACACCAATAACTTTCTTGAATTGCAGCAACAGTAAAAAATGAGAGAGTTTTAAGTGAGCAATTTGAGTTTTTAATTGGAATATTTGCGCACAAAAACTCATGATGTCACCACTAATGGCAAATGTATTTGTCTGACTCATAATGAATATGGGGAAATTGTGTTAATAAAGATAAGTTGCTTTTAACAAAGATTTTATTCTTTGTTAGTTTAGCTTAACAGAAGCCACTGTTTGGGCAGTTTTTTCCGGAAAGAAATGCAGGGGTTGGTTCTTTCCAAAACTCCCTGCCAGATTTCAACACTTTGCATGAGAAATGAGAAGAGCGCTGTAACCGTGCTCCATTTGTCTGGAGCCACTTTATCTTTCGGTAGTCAGTGCAGTAAATGGAATTAACTCCCTTTAACTTGGGACAGTGGCATTCTTTGCCAGGATATGCCACTGGCCAAGTTATCATTGTTTCTCTCTCTATTGGAAAGAACTGATGAAAATTTTCTATGTGAGTTTCCCTTTTCTATCTTTGGTTATATATTTGTTTTGCCACTTAAGAAAGTTACAGAATTAATTTGAGGAACAGACTGACTGTTTGGGCCCCATCTCTGCTATTCTGCATGAAATGAGGAAGTCATTTTGACCTCAGCACCATAGCTAGAAGACAAATCACTGTAGACCATCTATTCTCCCATGTGCCCGAAAGAGTGCTCCACATCCCCACAACTATTTAGTAAGTCTTTTATCTGATACCTACCATGTGCTCTGAACTATGCAAAACTCTTGAGGGGATGTTTGTGTGTAAGAGTTATGGTACCATGGTAGACAGAAAGGGACCTGGGCTCTGGGGTACATTGCTTTAGCAGCCATTTGCCAGGTGAAACTTATCTGAGCCTCAAGTCCCATTTATTAGATGAGAATTATCATACTTTCATGCATAACTATTGTAGTGACTAAGTAAAATAACGCAGATAGCATTGCACACTGCAGATGCTCAGTACCTGCTGGCATCTTACTTTCTGTAAGTTATGAGTTTTGAGTCATGTTGGAGACCCCCACATCCACAGTCAGACAAGAATGGCACACTTAATTGTGAAGAGTCTTAGGAAGGGAAGGTTTGCGATCACCAATACGAATGGAGATCTTGTTTCTTGGCATGAGCAGGTGAGGCTCCTTGAAGTTGGTAAAATTCGAGTTTGGGCCTTAGGGGTGGCTGTAATCCAGATGTGCACAGCAGGAAAGAGACAAAAGTCCTGGTGAGTCTGAACGTGTCACTTACAAGAACAAAGAGTAGAATAATTTGTCTAATAATTCAACTAGAGCAAATAATTTAGGTAGGTAAACAGGGAACAGATACAATTTTAAAGTTAAAGACTAGTTTGTGGAAGTTAAAAATGTATAATTTAGGTAATGGGAGGCACATAAGATTTTTTAGTTGAAGCTGGTGTTTTTAAGAAAACTAGTTTAGCTTTAAAATGCAGGATGAATTAAAAAAAAAAAAAAAGTGAATGACCAGAGTCTTAATAAGCAAGGCCTGAAGAAATTAGGCTCGTGGAAGAAGCAATAGAAGAAAAGTATAGATGAGATTTTTTAAGGCAGTGAAGGAAGTACTGATTGGTCTTGGTTACTGAATGTATATGGAGGTGAAAAAGAAAGAAGAAATTAAGATTGATCCAAACATTCAATACCTGTTTATTGGGAAAATGAGAGAAGGTTGAATTCATTTTGAAAGATCAGTGTTTGCTTTTAGACATGTTCAACTTAAATTGATTGCAGGGCATCCAAACAGAAAGCTCCAGGTAATAGTTGGCATATGGGGAGAGAAATTCAAGAGAGAGTTCAGGAACTCAAGATATGAGTTATGAAGAAATTAAAAATCTAAAAGCAGATGAGTTTTTTAAGGCATTGTTTCCCAACTGTATCTTGTGTTGAACATATTCAGTCAACAGTAAAAATAATGAAACACTGGTGTATGTGCTGCATGCCAAGGACCCCTCTGCGTGATGAGCTATGCTGTGAACACCAGCAAAGTCCCCACCATCATGGGGCATTCAGCACATGGCTGTTAATATTCATGATAATATTCAGTTCCATCTGATGGCTGTAATACCATGTATCTCAAGAAAATTGGTTTGAGTGGAAGTGGAGAACAGTGGTGTTGCTATTGAAGTAATTCTAAATGTACTCTAATTGATTAAGAAAATAAATGATTCACAAGCAGTGATAACTTACTGTAAATAATGTACTGGTGATAACCACTGCACCTCAACGCCTTGGATGAGTACCTGTGTTTTAAGAGAGGTTTGGAAGAGAGCAAAGTGGCTCAAAACTGAACTTTGGGGAATGGACACATGTGATGGATGGGAAAGTAGGCAGTAGATTAAATAAATCAAGAGATAGATGGGTGAATGGATAGATGGACAGATATGCAGATGAAGTAGAAAAGTAGAGATTTGATAACGTACAGGACCAAGAAGAGAACCAACTGGGACGGTGCCACTGAAGCTGAGGAAAGAAAAATACTAACAAAGAAGACAAGCTCCATAGCATTTAAGGATATGAATAGATCTAGAAAAGGGAACTGGGTAATTAAAAGTTCATTGATAAAATTTTAAAGAGTCAGTTCAGCAGGTAGAGAAGAGTCGAGGTAACATCAATAACATTATGGAAAATGACACTCATAGGAAAAAAAGAAAGCAAAAAAATGACTCAAAGTTTTGTCTTACACAACTTATTTGTAAACAATGGTCATTTGGTTATGGGAAAGGGAAAGGCGTTCAGGAGGACGAATAAGGTGTATTTGGGCAGGTGTACAGCATCCCAGAAGCTGAAGCATTCCCAGTAGAACTACCCCATGGATGTGTTGCAGCAGTGAATCTTGGGGTCTAGCAGAGGATGTCAGGTCCTAGGACTCCAGTTGGAAATAAATGTCTTGTTGGAGAGCCAACCTGTCAATGCTGGTATTAGATGGGAGAGACGTGAGCTTGGGAAGTCTCAGCCAAAGTTGTTTATGGTGTTGCTTTTTATAATCATTTCGGTACCTGGACGAAGGGTACGTTGTGCTTAGGTGAAATTTTTGGCAGAGACACTTGTTTAAAGATTAATGTAAATCTATACCAAAAAAAATGATACAGTTTTGAGCTATGGTACTGGCTGTGTGGTTGGAGAAAAACAAGTTTATAAGATATGTAGGATTAATGTGACTTTGTGACAAACGGAGTATGAGGGTGAGAGATTCATTGAAAGGAAGTCTCCATCAACAAATATTTATTGGGTACTTAACCTACAGTCAGTCTCACAGGAGAAGTAGGTTTGCCTGGGTTGCTTGGAGACAAGAAGATGAATTAAGTTTTGATGATGTTGAGTCAGAAGTGCTTTTAAAGCAAACACTAAGTTGGAGATGCCCTGTCACAACTAAAAATATTAATTTGGAGCTAGAGAAGGATTGAGAGAGAGAGGTTCAAATCTGGATTTGAAAGTCATCAGTTTATTAATTCCATCTCTAGCCAGGGAGAACATTGTCCATGAGAAAAGAGCCAGTGTCAGACCACATTTAGAAGATGAGGAGAACCAGAAGTACACAGAGATGCAAAAAACAAGCCAGCAAGAAACAGTAATCTCACAGAAGCCAAGAGACAGGAAGTTTCTGAGCAAAGATCCAGAAATATTAGGTAAATCAGGACTACAAATTATTCACTGAAGTTATGAAGGACATTTTCAGGCCAATACTGAGTATGAAAGCTAGATTTCAAAGATATGAAGTTAGAAATGTTAGCATAGACTCCTTTGGAAAACAAAATGTCAGAAGTCTATAATGAAAAAGCATATGAAAATGAATATATGTATGTATGTTATATGTAGGACTGAAACATTATGCTGTATACCAGAAATTGACACAGCATTGTAAACTGACTATACTTCAATTAAAAAAAGAATATTCTAATATAACCAAAAAAAAAGTCTATTAAACAACTACAAAGTTCCAGTTGACACTGGACAGCAGTAGTGGGCTAAGTCTGCCTTGTCCTTTACCAACAAATATAAGGTAAAAAATAGGAGAAAAGAAATTACGTGATGGAGATAATATAAGGGTAGAAAATGACTTAAGGGAAAAACTCTTTGGAGGAAGTTGAAGACAGACTTGGAAGTACGAAGTTAGCCTTCTCTTTACCTTTGCCTTCAAGGACAGATGTCAGCTTGGCAAAATAATGCCATTATATTTCAAGGGCTTAGAATACTGCCTGGCACTTAGTAAACATTCAATTTGTCTATTAGTCAAGATATGTAAACTGCTGTAAACCACTTCATAATTTCGGCAGCTTATCATAACAAGGTTTATTTCCCCTTCAAGTCGCAATCTTACAGCGATCGGTCAGGGAGCTGTGCCTCATGCAATCACTCAGGGCCTCAGGGTCCTTCCAAGTGCTCTGTCATCCCCCAGGGTCTTGGAGCCACCAAGCAGAACCTGTATGACCAGCCATCAGGCAAGGAAAGAAAGCGAACGCGGAAGAACATGCAGGAGAGTAATTCTGAGGCTTGGCAATGCTGCACGTGCGCCTTGTCTGTGTTCCACTGGCTGGAGATCAGTTACATGATTCCCCGTGACAGCAGGGGAGGCTAGGAACTGCTGTTTAACGGTGGCTCTGGGGGAACAAAACAGTTTTGATAAAAGCAAAAGCAGTCTCTGTAACCGCTATTATGATTACTGTTGTTGTTATCTGTGGCAGAGCCTCAGTCAGACTAATTCCCTGCAGAGATGCCACAAAATACAGATGGTTTGATGGACCCGAGGGGTGGGAACATTAGACACGTGAACATGACAAAAGCAAAGCCCTGGCGCCCTGAGAAGAGCAGCAGCCCCTAGCGAGAGGGGGAGGGCATTGCGGTCCCACACTTCGCTCTAGGGGACATCCCCCGGGCTTCTGACGCATCGTCACCTGCTACTCTACCTTTCCATTTGAGTGTTTAGACATATCTCAAGCTTAACAGAGCCAAAACTGTACTGATCTCAATACCCCCACCAGAATTTACTCTACCTGGAGCCTTAAAAAAAAAAAAAAAAAGAATGCCAATACCTTTCTCCCAGGTATTCACATCGTAAGTCTTGGAGTCATTATTGACTCCTCCCTCTTTGACTTTCATATTGAACAACCAGTGAATCAGGAAATCCTGTTGGCTCAACCTTCAAAATATATTTATTATTTGGTCACTTTGTGCCACCTCCACTGCTTCCATGTTGTCCCAAGCTGCCATCATCTCTCCCCTTCGCCACCTCTCTTTCCCTCTTTTCACCACGTGATCGCGCCACACCTCCCAGCGGCAACCACCTCACTCAGAACTACTGCCTGCAAACTTCGCATAGCCTGCAGGACTCAGCTCCCAAACCCTGCTACCTCCTGTTGACATTGTGCCCCAAATCCTGGCCTCTTTTCTGTTCCTCACACATTTTAGATACATTCCCGCTTTGGGGCCCTGGTCCTGGATGTTTTCACAGTATGAAAGCCTCTATTCCCAGATATTCACATGGGGTAACTCTCTCATCTCCTTCAAATCTTTGCTCATATGTCACCTTTTGAACAGAGCCTTCCCCTGGGCACCGTACTTACGGAAGCAACGTCCCTACACCTCCAGTGACTCCCAGGTCCCCTCCGCCAGCTCTCCTTCCATGCTTCCCATAACACTTTGCACCCTCATACATGGTGTATAAGTCACCTGTTTATCGTGTCTGTTGTTTAGCTGGCCTCCCACCTCCTCCCCAGAACCCTAAAACTCCATGAGGTCAGCAGCCTTTGCCTTTTTGTTCACGGATGTATCCTAAGTTCCTAGACTAACATCTGGCCCATCTGTCTCAGTAAACACTTTTTGAATGAATGAATGAGTTGATTGATTGACTGATTGACAGATTGACTGATTGACTGACAGACTGATTCTGCCTTGAGCATCCATACTTCCTACATTGAATGTCAAATAATGATTTCCTTCTGCACTTTACAAGTGATTCTAGTAATAACAGTGATCTGGGTCCCCAGACTGCAGACAAAAGCTAGACCTTAATTTGACACTTTGGTAAGGGATCATTTTTTGTCATGAATTACAGACGTATTTTCTTTAGTTTGTCAGCATAAATATCCTCTGTGTTTCAAATTATGTCTGAAAATTTAAAGGCCGGCAAATGGAGGGAGTGAGCACGCATCACTTCCAGCTACAGTGATCTATCTCTGACTCATCTGAAAAGCCTTAATTGAGTATTTATTCTTATGCCGCAAGATCCAAAATTCTTAACTGCCATTAAGCTGTCTACAGAAGCAAAACGAAATGGAGGATTAAGGCAATTATCAGGATGATATGAACCATAGAAAACATGTTTGCCTCAATCTGAATGTTTCTGGAGAACTTATTTTTGACCTAAATTATCTGAGTAATCCCCTCTTCAGTTTCCATTGCATTTTTCACAGATAGATAGTAATTTAGTGGAGAGAGGGGACAGCCCATGAGATAGGGAATCAGTGTAAGAAGAAACTCGCCATCCAGGGTGTGTTTTTCTGTCTACTATTTTCACAAAACTTTGTTGCCAAAGGAAATAGCAAAGAAAAGACTTAAGGAATTCTTGAAAATTAACAACTGATTTACTGAAGATGGGCTTTGACATCTTCCTACCTTTTGATCTCAACTAAAACAAGTCTTCAGTTTGAATTTCTTTTCACTCCTATTTAGGCAGTAACTTTAGATCCATCTTTTAAAAGCCAGTGATTAAATAAAACAGGAAATTAATCCACATACATTCATTCCGATGCAAACACAGACACAATTGGCAGGAGTGTGGACTGTTTCTGGTTTACATAAACTGTCAAATGTGTAATAATGAGGAATTTGCAGATGTGTCTGTCTGCTGCCTTTCTGTGCTTTATTAAGGGCTTTATCAGGTCAGTTGAATTTGATATCTTCACTCTCTTTCCCCAAAGATACATTTCCCAGTAAGACTATTAACTTTAGAGTTTGATATTTAAACTACCCCCTCCACTACCATCTTCAGTGGTGACTGGAGGAAGACCTTTGCAAAGTCGTTGAAATGCCGCACCTGCTGAGAAACAGGGCCCTCTGCAGCTAGCCAGACCTGCTTCTTCACATATGAGCATCTCAGTGGCACAAGGGATGGAAGCCCACAAGGGTGCAGCTGATACACCAGCTGCACACATATGACCTCAGTTACTCTCTCATCTCAAACACTATCCCTTGTCTGCCATTGGCCTATGGATTCATTGGAAGAGGTTAAAATCAGGTAAAGAGGATATGAATTTTCAGGCTGTGATCCAAATAGGCTTAATGTGGCGGTTCAGCCTATTTTAAGGCATCACAGGAGAAAGGTTACTGAAATGCAAAGCATCTTCCATGTCTGTGCTTCAGCGGTCAAGACCTCAATTCTTCATTTTGGCTTTTAAGGTCCTATCTCATTTCATCCTAATCTATTTTCTACTTCCCTCTCACATCCTTCTCCATTATGAGATTTCTTTTTATTTTAAAGTTTTCTCCAGACTTATTGAGATATAATTGATTTATAACATTGTGTAAGTTTAAAATGATACACTTCTTTACTGCAGGATGATTACCAGGATGATAGCATGAGCATAATTTCTCTGCCATGTCATATATTACCATTACTTTTATGTGATGAAAGCATTTAAGATCTGCTTTTATAAATTTTCAAGTATGTAATACAGTATTCTTCACTATAACCCCTATGCTGTATATTAGATCACAGAACTTACTCATCTTATAACTAGAAGTTTTTATTTTTTGACCCCCATCACCCATTTCCCCAGCTCCCCGTCACTTGGTAACCACCATTCGTACTCTGTTTCTACAAATTCAGCTGTTTTGGATTCCATATGAGTGATATCATAGTTCTATCTCTTGTGTGACTTATTTCTCTTAGTGTAATGCCCTCCAGTTCTAGCCATGTGGTTGCAAATAGCATGATCTCCTTCTTTCTCGTGGTGGAATAATATTCCATCATATTGTATAGCACCTTTTTTTTATCCATTCTTCCATTAATGGGTACTTAGTTTGTTTCCATAATGGCTATTGTGTGAATAATGCTACAATAAACATGGGAGCCCAGATGTTTCTTTGAGATCATGTTTACATTTCCTTTTGGTATATACCCAGAAGTGGGATTGCTACATCGTGTAGTAGTCCTATTTTTAATTTTTTTTTTGAGGAACCTCCACACTGTTTTCCAAGTGGCTACAGTGGCTTACATTCCCTCCAACAGGGCATAAATGTTCCCTTTGATCCATATCCTCTCCAGCACCTCTTACTCTTATGTTTTTGATAACAACTATCCTAACAGGATGAGGTAAAGTCTCATTGTGGTTTTGATTTACATTTCCCTGATCATTAGTGATACTGACTGGCTTTTCATGTACGTGTTGGCCATTTGTACATCTTGGGGGAAAAAATGTCTATTCAATTCTTCTGTCCATTTTTAATGGGGTTTTGGGGGGTTTGTTTTTACTTGTTGCTATTGAATTGTGTGAGTTCATTATATATTTTGAATATTTACTCTTGAGTAGGTAGAGGGCTTGCAATATTTTAACCCATCCCATACGCTGCTTTTAATTGTGTTGATGGCTTCCTCTGCTTTGCAGATGATTTCTAGTTTGATGTAGTCCCACTTACTTATTTTTGCTTTTGTCACTTCTTCCTTTGGTGTCAAATTCAAGAAAAACATTGCCAAGATAGATGTCAAGGAGCTTACCCCCTATGTTGTCCTCTAAGGCTTTTATGGTTCCAGGTTTACATTTAATTCTTCAATCCATTTTGAGTTGATTTTCATGTATAATGTAGGTTAGGGGGCCAGTTTCATTCTTTGGCATACGAATATCCAGTTTTCCCAAAACTATTTACTGAATAGATTACCCTTTCCTCATTATATGTTCTTTGCTCCTTTGTCATACACATATGCTTTGGGGTTTTTGGGGGAGGGGTTCTGTTATGTTGATTATAGCAGATCTTCTGTGTCTATTTTTAGGCTGATTCCGTATTGTTTTGATTACTGTAGCTTGGTAATATCATTTGAAATCAGAAAATATGATGCCTCTAGCTTTGGTCTTCTTTCTAAGGATTGCTATGACTATTTAAAGTTTTTTGTGGTACCATACTAACTTTGGGGGTGTTTTTTTCTATTTCTGTGAAAAATACCATTGAAATTTTGCACTAAACGTTGCATTAAATGCATAGACTTATTTGGGTAGTATGGTCATTTTAACAATATTAATTAATCTGATCCATGAGCACAGAATATTTCTCCATTTGTGTCTTTCTCAATTTTTTAAATCAATATCTTAAAGTTTTCAGTGTATATATCTTTCACTTTTTTGGTTAAATTTATTTCTAAGGTTTTTATTCTTTTTAAGGTTATTGGAAATAAAATTGGTTTTGTAATGTTTCTTTCTGATACATTGTTTTTATCAGAAGCACAACAGATGTTTCATATTGATTTTGTATCTTAAAATTATCTGAATTTTTTAAATTAGGTCTAAAATTTTTTTGATGGAGGCTCTAAGATTTTCTATGTACAATACCATGCCATCTTCAAAGAGCGAACATTTTATTTTCCCTTTCTGATTTGGATGCCTTTTATTTATTTTGCTTGCCTAATTGCTCTGGATGGACTTCCAGTACTATGTTGAATAGGAATCTTGAAAGTTGGCATCCTTGCCTTAATCCTGATTTAGAGGGAAAACTTTTCACTACTGAGTATGATGTTGTCTGTGGACTTTTCATATGTGACTTTTATTATGTTGAAATGTTCCTTCTATATCCAGTTTGTTGAGAGTTTTTATCATGAAAGGATGTTGAATATTGCCAAATGCTTTTTCTGCATCTATTGAGATTTTTGCATCATTTTTTAATATGGTGTATCATATTGATTGATTTGTAGATGTTGAACCGTACATACATTCTTGGAATATATACAACTTGATCATGGGGTCTGATCATTTTACTGTATTGTTGATTCAGTTGCTAATATTTTGTTGAAGATTTCTGTATCTATGTTCATAAGGGATATTGGCCTGTAATTTTCTTTCCTTATCCTTGTCTGGTTTTGGTATTAGAGTAATACTAGCCTCATAAAATGAGTTTGGAAGTATTCACTTCTTTTCTTTTTATTGGAGGAATTTGAAAAGGATTGGTATTAATTTTTCTTTAAATATTTTGTAACATTCAGCAGTAAAGCCATCTGGTCCTGAACTCTTTTTAGGGGGAGGTTTTTGATTACTGAATCATTCTTTCAATTTTCTGTTTTTTTCATTATTCAGTCTTATAAATTACATGTTTTGGGTAACGTATTCATTTATTCTGGCTTGTCCATCCTTGTTTGTGGTGTGTATGTTCATGCTAGTATCTTACGATCCTTTGTGTTTTTGTCGTATCAGTGGTAATATTTTCCATTTCCATTACACTTTTGAGTACTCTTAACTTTTTGTTGGTAAGTCTGGCTCAAGGTTTATCTCTTTTGTTTTTCTTTTTTAAAAAATAACCTTAGTTTCATTAATATTTTCTATTATCTTTTAAGTCTATTTATTTCTGCTCTGATAATTTTTTTTCCTTCTACTAATTTGGGCTTTATTTGCTCTTCTCTTTCTGGTTCCTGGAGGTGTAAGTTTAGGTTGATTATATGAAGTATTTCTTACTTCTCGATGTAGGCATTTATCACTCTGCACTTCCCTCTTAGAACTGCTTTTACTGCATGCCACAAATTTTATTATCTTGAACTTTCATTTTCATTGGTCTAATATCCTTTTGACTTTTTATTTGACCTATTGATTGTTCAGGAGAGTGTTGTTTAATTTCTACATATTGGTTAATATTCCAGTTTCCTTCTTGTAATCAATTTTTAGTTTCATACCTTTGCAGTCAGAAAAGATGCTTGATAAGACTTATTTCTGACCTAACATATGATATATCCTGTAGAATGTTCCATGTACACTTGACAAGAATGTATATTCTGCTGCTGGATGTAATGTTCTGTATATGTCTGTCAGGTCCACTGGGTTGTAGTTTAAGCCCAATATTTCTTTATTGATTTTCTGTGTGAATTACCTACCCATTGTAAAAAGTGGAGTGTTGAATTTACCACTCTTACTGTATTTCTGGCTATTTATCTATTCATGTCTGTTAATATTTTGCTTTATATATTTAGGTGCTCCTATGTTGTGTGCATAAATATTTACAAATGTTGTAGCTTCCTGATGGATTGTCCCCTTTATCATAACAACCTTTGTTATCGCTTACTACAGTGTTTATCTTGAAGTCTATTTTGTCTGATATAGCTAGCCTAGTTTTATTTGGTTTTGATTCACATGAAATATCTTTTTTCATCCCTTCACTTTCTGTCTGTGTGTGTTCTTCAAGCTAAAGTGAGTCTCTTGTAAGCAGCATATACATTGATCTTGGTATTTTAATCCATTCAGCCACTCTATATCTTTGATAGGAGAATTTAGTCCATTTACATTTAAAGTAATTATCGATAGACAAGGATTTACCTTTGCCATTTTGTTTATTGCTTTCTCATTGTTTTATAATTCCTTTGTATCTTTCTTCTTCCCTTGCCGTCTTTGCAATTCAATGATCTTCTGTAATTATTTGCTTTGATTTATCTTTTGTATATTCACCATAAGTTTTTGCTATATGGTTACCATGAGGCTTATCAAACATATTTTATATTTATAGCAGTATTTTAAGCTGATAATACCTTTACTTTGAATATATATATAAGCTCTACATTTATACACTTCCACATATTTTATGTTTTGATGTCACAATTTACATCTTTTACTTTGTGTATGTTAAAAAATTATTATAGTTATAGTTATTTTTAATACTTTTGAATTTTTAACCTTCATACTAAACGTATATACCTATCACTATTGTAACATTAGAGTATTCTGAATTTTCATATGTACATTTTCTAGTGATTTTTATACATTCATATGTTATTTTATTACTAATTAGCATGCTTTCATTTTGCCTTGAAGAAACAATTTTAAATTTCTATAAGGTCAATTTTTTTAACATTTTTTTATTGAGTTATAGTCATTTTACAATGTTGTGTCAAATTCCAGTGTAGAGCACAATTTTTCAGTTATACATAAACATACATATATTCATTGTCAC
Source organism: Camelus ferus (assembly GCF_009834535.1). Taxonomy (NCBI): domain Eukaryota; kingdom Metazoa; phylum Chordata; class Mammalia; order Artiodactyla; family Camelidae; genus Camelus; species Camelus ferus. The sequence continues at coordinate 21,810,299 of NC_045714.1, read as the reverse complement.
ATCTTTTTTCCGTTGTGAGCTACCACAAGATCTTGCATATATTTCCCTGTGCTACACAGTGTTATCTTGTTTATCTATTCTACCTTTTGAAATCCCAGTCTGTCCCTCCCCACCCCCCACCCTCTTGGCAACCACAAATTTGTATTCTATGTCTATGAGTCTGTTTCTGTTTTGTATTTATGTTGTTGTTGGTTTTTTTTTTTTTTAGATTCCACATATGAGCGATCTCATATGGTATTTTTCTTTCTCTTTCTGGCTTACTTCACTTAGAATGATGTTCTCAAGGAACATCCATGTTGCTGCAAATGGTGTTATGTTGTCGGTTTTTATGGCTGAATAGTATTCCATTGTATAAACCCACCACATCTTCTGTATCCAGTCGTCTGTTGATGGACTTTTAGGCTGTTCCCATGTCTTGGCTATTGTAAATAGTGCTGCTGTGAACATTGGGGTGCAGGTGTCATTTTGAAGTAGGATCCCTTCTGAATATATGCCCAGGAGTGGGATTCCTGGGTCCTATGGTAAGTCTATTCCTAGTCTTTTGAGGAATCTCCATACTGTTTTCCACAGTGGCTGCACCAAACTGTATTCCCACCAGCAGTGTAGGAGGGTTCCCTTTTCTCCATAGCCTCTCCAGCATTTGTCATTTGTGGACTTTTGAATGATGGCCATTCTGACTGGTGTGAGGTGATACCTCACTGTAGTTTTGATTTGCATTTCTCTGATAATTAGTGATATTGAGCATTTTTTCATGTGCCTATTGATCATTTGTATTTCTTCCTTGGAGAATTGCTTGTTTAGGTCTACTGCCCATTTTTGGATTGGGTTGTTTGTTTTTTTCTTATTAAGTCATATGAGCTGCTTATATATTCTGAAGAGACCAATGGAAGAGAATAGAGAGCCCAGAAATGAATCCACAAAATTTTGGTCAACTAATCTTCGACAAAGGAGGCAAGAATATACAATGGAATAAAGATAGTCTCTTCAGCAAATGGTGTTGGGAAAACTGGTCAGAAGCATGTAAATCAATGAAGCTAGAACACTCCCTTACACCATACACAAAAATCAACTCAAAATGGATCAAAGACTTAAACATAAGACAAGATAAAATAAACCTAGAGGAAAATATAGGCAAAACATTATCTGACATACATCTCAAAAATTTTCCCCTAGAACAGTCTACCCAAGCAATAGAAATAAAAGCAAGAATAAACAAATGGGACCAATTAAACTTACAAGCTTCTGCACAGCAAAGGAAACCATAAGTAAAACAAAAAGACAATCTATGGAATGGGAGAAAATTTTTGCATATAAGGTCAATTTTTTAAACTTCTTGTAAACTTCTAGTGGTAATGAGATTTTACATCATCTCTCTTTCAATTCTAAAGGATTACTTTGCCAGAGAGAGTATTCTTACTTGGCAGGTTTTTTTTTTCTTACAGTACATCCATACCTTGTTACTGCACTTCACTTTACTGTACTTTACAGATGTTATATTTTATACAGATTGGAGGTTTGTGGCAACCCTGCATGGGACAAGTCTGTCAGAGCCATTTTCCAACAGTATTTGCTCACTTCATATCTCTGTGTCACGTTTTGGTAATTCTAGCAGTATTTCAAACTTTTAAAATTACTATCATGTTTGTTATGGTGATCTGTAATCAGTGATCTTTGGTGTTACTACTATGACTCACTGAAGATTCAGATGATTATTAGCATTTTTAGTAATAAAATATTTCTTAATTAATGTATGTACATTTTTTCTTATACATAATGTTATTGCATAGTTAACAGACTATAGTATACTGTAAATGTAATTTTTATATGCATTGGGAAACTGAAAAAAATTGTGAGACTCACTTTGTTGTGATATTTGCTTTATTATGGTGGCCTGGAACTGAACTGCAATATCTCCAAGGTATGTCTATACTTTGAGGATACTATGCAACTCCTTCTGGCTTCTAAAGTCTCTGCTGTAAATCTGCTAATAGTCTTATGGGGGTTCCCTTGTATATAACAAGTTATTTTATCTTGTTACTTTTAAGATCCTCTCCTGTCTTTATCATTTGATAAATTCAGTTTTAATGTGTCTCAGCATGGGTTTCTTTGGATTCTTTCTGTTTTGTGATCCCCGGGTTTCCTGGACCTGAATGTCTATTTCTTTCCCCATGTAAGAGAATTTTTTAGCCATTATTTCTTTGAATAATTTTTTGCCCTATTCTCTCTTACTTCTTTTGGGACCCCATTAAAAGCATTTGGTCCACCTGATGGTTTCCCGTAAGTTCCTTCAGGTATTGTCACTCTTTTTCATTTTTTTTTTCTTGTTGCTCCTCTACTTGGATGAATTCCACTGCCCTGTCATCAAATTTGCTGATTCTTCACTCCACGTGATCTAGTCTTCTGTTGAATCCTTCTATTGAAATTTTTTGTTCAATTGTTGCATTCTTCTGTCATTTCTGTTGGGAAATTTTTTTAATGTTCTGTTTCTTTATTGAAATTGTCACTTTGTTCATGGATTGTTTGAGCATCTTGGTGACCATTATTTTGAACTCTCTCTCAGGTCAGTCAGTTAGTTCTGTTTCATTAAAACCTGTTTGTGGAATTTTAGCTCATTCTTTTGTTTGGAACATGATCTTCTGTTTCGTCATTTTCCTTAGAACCTGTGCGTTATGCGTTAGGTAAAGCAACCACCTCTCGCAGCCCTGAGAAGGTGGTTTTGTGGTAGAGGTGGAGCTTATCGATCACCCTAGCCTGTTCTCAGGGCTATCTCTCAAACGTTCGTGACTTCTCAAGCCACTGCTTTTGTTTTTAGTGACTCCCAGTAGTTGAAAGTATGCCGAGCCTCATCAATGTGCCAAAGGGGAGGAAATACTTTCAGTATCCAGATGCAGCTAGTCAGAAGCTAGACCCTCAGACAGCAACTGGGAAAGTGTGTAGTGAGAGCCCTCTCGAGGAGTGACTGGGTGGTGGGAAGTTTGCCTGCTTCCTCTTCACTGATCCCAGGTGTATAGCTATGGGGTGAGGGTGCTTCTGAGCTGGTTAAAAATTTATTGGATTCCTACAGTCCTCTTTGGCTGTCAGAGCTTTGTGATCCAAGGGCCCATCCCCCAGACAGCAGCCACAAAATCTGAGGCACTAGATGCGTCTATAAACTCCTTCCAGGGACATGCTGACGACTTAGAGCTGTTTAGAGGGAAATGGCAGGGGAGGTGTTCACAGGCTTCCCTGGTTTCCTGGGAGGATAGCAGTCAGCCTCTAGATGTGTGCTAATGAGAAGCCTGACCATCAGGCAACAGCTTCTGAAGTATGTAAATAGACCCCTTTCAAGAAAAGACTAGAAGGGTAGCTTTTGCCTGTTCCCTCTGTACTGAGCCCTGCAGGGACAGCTGATTAAGAACTCCTTTTTGTTTGCTACAGTACTGTTGGACTTATGAATGAAAAGCCCATTGGGTAACAGAACCAAGCATTCTGGGGACTTGTCCCTTGGGTGGCAGCTGCAAAAGCGGGGGTACAGACATGTATACAGCGTCCTTCCAGGGAGATACTGGCAGTTTGAGGCAGACAGGAGGGAAAGGGTGGGGGAGATGTCTGGCTTCCCTAATGTCTGGGGAGGATTGTTGTCTGCCCCTCAACATGTGCTAAAATTAGAAGCCTGACCCTCAGGCAGTAGCTTCCAATGTGTGAAAATAGACCCCATTAAGGGAAGGCCTGAGAGATGGGCAGTTTTCGCAGGTTCCCTCTGTGTTGAGCCCTGGGGGTGATAGCTGCAATGAATGCTCATGCCCTTTAGTAACTGCTTCTTTGTTTGCTAGAATCTTGTGGGTCTCATGGATGCAAACCTTGTTGGTTTTCAAAGCTAGGTGTTTTGGGGACCCATCCCTAGCTTGGGAGTCTTAAAAGTTGGCATGTTAGATGTGTGATCCAAACCCTTTTCTCCTCAAGGAGAAGCTGGGGGTTGAGGACTCCCTCCTAATTGCATGGCACTGTTCCAGGGGTGGGGTTTGTGACAAGAATGTGTTTCAGCCTTTCCTACCCACTTCAATGTGGATATTTTCTCATTTACCTGATGTGTAGGAGTCACTGAATTTCTTTTAGAAGGAATTGTTCCTATGTAGCTATTCGGTTACTATATTCATGGGAGGAGGAAAGTTCAGGAGCCTCCTCCGTCACCATCTTTAAAGACGCTCTTGAAGGGTTCTCCATTATGACACTTTATTCACGTTGACTAATTTAATTTCTAATTGCTGAAACATCCTTGAGTTTTCTTACCTTCAGGGGTCTGTAGGTATTCTTTGCTTTGCTTGGAACGCCCCTACCTGCATTTTTGTTTAAGCAACTGTAATTCACACTTTGTGATCCAGCTCAAAAGCCCTTCTCAGTAAAGTTCTCCTTTTAGCATGGTAATTTTAATTGCTTCCATCTTTGAATTCACATTGTATTGTTTCTTTATCCCTTCTTCCCTCCCTTCTTTACACTTCTGTCTTTAATTTTCTTTTTCTTTCTTTATTTTTAGTTCTTTAAATCATGAAATAGTACTTTCACAGAGAAATGAGGACAATCTCACCTTTAGAACAAGTAATTCTAAAATGGACTTCTGTGTAATAATCCCTGAGGAGAACTAAAACATTGCCGACAAGAAGCCCCCCGTGTGTTCTGTCCAACTGATAGCCCCCTTCTCCAACAGGGCTAACGCCTTCCCTTTAGAGTTTTACCATCTATATACCATATGTACATATATGAATCCCGGAACATGATAGTTTAGTTTTTAATCTCTTTTTGAATTTTACATAATTTTAAATTTTGTATTTTCAATAAAAAAGATAAAACCAAATACTCAACACCTGATAACACACCAGTACAGTATGTGTCTGGGGTCTTTTATTTCCCTCAGTATTACTTATAACATTTAGCACGTAAGTGACAATCATTACTAATTACTATCATTTTTATGTCTTTGTGGCATCTATATTTATTCTTGAACTATTGGCTAACTTTTGAATTAATAGCTTATCTGTTTCAACATCTTCTTGGAGGGCAATGGTGTATTTAAATTGTTTTTGCAATCCTTTGTATTGTTTAGCACAGAGTAGATGCTTATTAAATTTTTTCATTTGATTTAGTGCATCCAGACAACCATTGCTTTTTCAAGAAAGACTAAGAAATAATATACTGAATGATCATATGCAAGGATTCTCACTCAATCACTCACTATTACACTAAGCCTTCTAATTTTCTTCATAGTACTTGTCACTATTTGAAATTACAGTGTTTCATTATTTGTTTAACTGGTTATTTTCTATATTACCCCAAAAAGAATATGAATTCCAGTCCCTCAAATTTGGGAAAATACTCCCAACAAAATAGGTGCTTAATGAATATTAATTGACTTAAGGAAATGAATGAACTTTTATAGGAATCAAGGAGTGGGAACTTTTTATGACATTGATGTCTGTCATCTTTAGAAACTCTATTGAATTCACAACTCCTGTATTTCTGGGAGACATTTGGCTCATTCTTTCCTTTCCTGAGAATACAAACTTTCTCTGAAGTCCAAAGTTTGGTCTGGAGAGTGAACAAGATTAGCTGTTACCTCTGACATAGGTTTAAAATGTTCTCTCTATGAAATGAGGGATGACTGCATCTATAGCTTTTTTTTTTTATTAAATTCAAATAATAACATGATTAAGGCACTAATGTTTCCCCACTGTAAAAGTACAATTTTTATTACCTTGTCATAACATATGAGATATTCTTACTTGAAAGAGGCAGGAAAATGATACTTAGTAGCTAAAAACTTGCACTGAACTCTTCAAAGCTACAAATCCTTTGTTCATTAAAGGGTAGCATATTTGCTGTTATCAAGGTTTTGAGAAATTTGTTAAAACTATGTTTTCTTGAGGACAAAAACAAGAGATCAAGAGTTACTTCCATTTTATTATTTTCTCATAATGTCCCAATGTTGTCCCTATGAATTAACCATTTGGCAAGTCATTAAATTTTTTGAACATAAATTTCTAAGATATGACAAAAAACTCTACCTTGGGAGGCTCCACGTAAGAAACAAAATACACTGTGAAGCATTTTATGTCTTGGTCTGGAAATCTTCTCCATATAGTCTGAAGGTCTGTGGATAAGTAAGACGAAGTATTTTCAAGTAGGGGTTAGTTTCAGTCCATTTTATCTAGATAACAAATTATCTTTGTCTTTGTGTTGTTTGAAAAAACGCAGGTTTTCTCCAGTTGTCCATCAAATGTGCTGTGGAAACAGCGCATCATGCCAATGTGCACAGTGTGTATAATAATTCTCTCTACTCTGCAAGAGAGAAGCTGAAATCACATCCAGGTTCCATGAGTTCCCGTGGTCCTGGAGCTTGGAATGTCATCTTTAACTCAGGGTATAATTGTTTAGTTCTAGCTTTGTCATCTAATTGATTACAAACAATGGATATAAACAGAGATGCTTAATATTTGCATTAGCACTTTTGAGATGGTAATAATCTTTGCAGAACGTCTAATCTTCAGCACAGCTCTTATCTTGTTGATTTTCAGGGTGGCAGACCTGCCTTCCCAGGGCTCAAAGGGTGCTTAGCTGTCTGCACTGCTTCCTAAGCAAGTGGAGACCAGATACTAAAGCTTTGGGAGGTTGAGACTGGTTCCTCCTTATGGAAAGTTGGAGTGTACCTCATTTCTGTTATTTCTTCTATACAAGACTGCTTTGTGAAGAATGACTTCAAATCAGCTTACATTATAGATATTTTAGTACTTTTCCCCAAGGAAAATACAACATGATAGAAGGAATCCTTTAAGCTACCTAACCGCAGTTGTTTCAAAATTTCTTTAATTATTTTGGAGATGATAGTGAGAAAAGTCAATGTGTGCCCAGTGATCAGCTGGAGTAAAGCAAAATCCCTGCTGTTGTCAAGACAAATATGCTTCCCTTTAGCTGTGATTTCTCTTGTGGCAGCAACAGGGAAGGGATCACATCAGCTACCACCACACACACGCATGCACACAGCACACAACACGGAAACACACAGCTGGCACTTGATGCCAGTGTGGGCAGTTCAGTCACAGATCCTGACTGGCCTTACCAGCTGCTCCACCGAAGGGTGTGACTTGGAAGGTAGATGGTATGCTCGCTGACACAAGATGGTCTTTTCCACTGCATGGTTGCCTTTTGAGTGGACAGCTTTTGTTTCTGAGCTGAAACAAACTCAAATGTATCTTATTGCATTAACTTTGAAGTTACCCTCTCTGTAGTGGGGTATTCCATTTTCCTAGGCTTTCTTGCATAGTTTTTTCTTCTATAGAGAGAACGGCTCTGGTTAGAGTGGGAGAAGGATTGTGTATGTTTGTGTGTGTGTGTGTGTATTCTCTATACATGGGAAATAATACATTTTTGCAAACAAGTGCAACTGACCACGTGTGGATCTTGAAGCATCTCCTCTAGATGACAACAAGTTACAAAGACTATGGAGTAAGCAAAAACCGACATGAATCTAACAACTTGAATTTAAAATTTATGAAGATTGACATCATTATAGGAAAAGTTGACAAATTCACAATTATCTTAGGATATTTTTGTATCACTATGGAATAAGCAAAAACCTACATGAACCAAGCAACTTGAATTTAAAATGTATAAAGATTGACATCATTATAGGGAAAGTTGACAAATTCATAATTATCTTGGGATATTTTTGTATCTCTCTCCCAAAATTTGATAGAGCAAGCACACAAAAAAATATATATGTGAAAGGAAAGACAGATGACTTATATAGTAGTTACTTTACATGTCAAAGCATTACACTTATCTTGCTACAAATAGGTATCGTTTGTATATTTAAATGAAAAATATTCCATATTGAAAAGTGAGATAATCAGCTAAGTTGTTTTCACTACATGACCCTTAACTGAAGTTAGTTTTTTGTTTTACTTTTTGTATATAGCTAAAAAATCATGGTTTCTTTAGGGGAAAAAAAATGAAAAAAAAAATTTCATTAGCATTTCATAAGCAAATAATGTGCTTAGTATATTTTAGCATTACTAAATAGAAGTCAACAGACAGGTAATGCATTGGGAGTTACATACACACTAAAGAACACACAAAGTTAGCCGACATTAGAGTCACCTGGACGGCTTCTTCAGCCAAGACTGTCGGGCTCACGCCCAGAGTTTCTGGTTCAGAAGGACTGAGATGGAGCCCGGGAATTTGTTATCTGCAAAGTTACAAGGGGATGCTGATGCTTCTGGTAGGGGACCACACTGTGTAAACCACTGAACTAAAGAGGTAGTTTCTCAAACATAATTCACGTAGCTCAGAGAAGTTCCTTAGCCTTCCTGATATGTGTAAATGAAAAAAAACGTAAAACCCACACGCATCATTCGGCTGAATAAGGGCATTAGCAATGCTCTAGGTTACTCCTCCAAGTTCTGCTTTTTACTTTTTTACCTTTTACCTACAGCTTCTCGCCCTTGAGCCCAGGGGTCTGGAATGTCTTAAGTAGTTGAATAGGCATCCCCAGGAAACTGATAAAGTCTGAGTCAGTGTTTCTAACGCACGTGAGCTGAGCTGCTGAGGCGTGGGAATTTCCTGGGGTGCGTTTCAGACATGGGTCAGCATAGCAGTCCCGGGTGTGCCATACAAAGCAATGCTTTCAACTGGAACGGCGACCTCAAATATGAGACGAAGGATACCCTTGTACCCAGGATTGAAGAGAACAGTGAGGATGTGAACTGTAGGGAGATGCTTGTTTGGTAATTTCTGAAAATGAGAAGACTTTTCCCTTCTGGTTATGCTAAACTTTCTCCATCACCCAAATACCATATGCCTTTGCACCAGAATATGCTCTATCCTCTAAAGATTCCTCTCCAAAGGTTTCAAAAATCTCCAGAGCTAGTTCGTTTCCTGTTTGTCCCTTAACTGCTTTCATGAATAATAGAAAACAGTGCTGGGGGGAAGGTACAGGCCAGTGGTTGAGACCCTGCTTAGCATGCACAAGGTCCTGGGTTCAATTCCCAGTACCTCCATTGAAAACAAACAAACAAACAAACAAACGTAATTGCATCCCCCCACCAAAAAAAACCCCCAAAACCAAAAGTTAAAAAAAAAAAATCTTGTGCAGTGGCTGTTGGCATATCTACTTTCCTCTAAACTGGAAGATCATGGAGGGCAGAGACAACTTATTTTTGTCTTTGATTATCACGTACCTAACATTGTGCCTAAGGATGTATCTGCTCAATAAATATTTATCCATGAAAGGCCTTCAAAAGTGAAGATTTCATCTTATCCATCAGTCAGCACGTCATCCAGCACCAGGAATGGAGCATCATACTGAGTTATTTATGAAATTAAACTAAAAGGGCAGAGCAAGAGAGTAACCCAAGCATCTCCCAGTATTAGATTTGTGGGAAAAAAATAAATCCCCAAAGCATGTATGACCGTATTCCCTGTTGAAGCACTCTGAACAGGCAGGTACAACCGTCTGCTCTTGGTCCAACATAGGACAGAAGGTAGCTGGGACCACGAGGAGCTGTCTGTGCTGAACCAGCTCTGTCCCCTTGCCACCACCTCCACTCACCATCTCTGCCTTAGTGCATTTTGTGTTGCCGTTCCTTGTTAGCGGTTGGCACGGGTTAAAGCCACAACCTTACCCTGCTGCCATGGGATGCAAATTGCCAGCCCCAACACGAACCCTGTCTCTGAAGAAGCACTTGGTTGGCAGAGTGAAAACACAGAGTAACGAGATGCCATCTGCATTTCCTACTACATAGCTCAATTAGTTGATTGATTTGTAACACTTAAAAAAACATTTTCTAGGCAAAGCAAATTAGGAGAGTGTTTTATAATGTATTCACTTTAATTAAAACTGCACTAAGTGGAGTACTTTGCTTCTTGGTTTCAGAAAAAAATACCGCAAGGATGTCACACACCATATTGATTTTTAACCCCTGGCCCCTACCAAGAAGGAGTAAAATAACATTGTTAAAATTTGTGTCATCCAGAGTTACACAAGTGCACCTCTTTAAAAGGTTTCTGTAACTGGAAAGTGGAAGATTGGGTAGCAATAGGAGACATGAGTATCCCGGCATGAAATAGGGAGGAAGCTTGAGTGGGGAAGCTGGTAACATGCTCTGAATTTGAATACCAAATACACCTGCTCCTTGTTGCACAGGAAAAAAAAAAATGCTTTTATCATCTGGAGGGGGTAAGAAAATCTGCAATTATTCCAGATCAATTCAAAGGCTTAAAATCAAGTTGGAAATGCTACCTACATAGGCAGGTCTTTACTAGTAAGGTAAATGCATGAACAGCCTCCTGATATGAGATTTCTCCAAGTTCAGTAATTTTAGAAGTGAATCCAGCTTCTCCCTCTCACGTCTTGGATTGGCCCCTAGACTGCTTTCTCAGCCTCCCTGCTGCCTGTCACATCACCAAATGCAAGAGGGCTTCCAAATTCTTAGTCGTCTGATTAAACCCTCAGATTACTGGAGACATTTGCACGGGTAATTATGATTATTTAAAAGCACTTTGTTTGCATTGCTCTTGTCTCAGTTTCTTTAAAGCCAATTACTGAGAAATTGATTGGATTGGTTTGATTTTTAAAATCATTTGGAACTTCAGAACACATCCCTTTGCATAATATTTTTGAAAGTAAAACTAAAACAAACAATGAAAGGAATACCTTGTGGAAATCTGTATATTTCATGTCTTCAGAACTGTAGCAGGCCGCTACATAATTAAAATTAGTAGTAGAAACAGTGATAGTTATTTTTCAGTAGAAGGTGAGATCAAAATAGACCAGTTGAATGGCGATCCAACTCATTTGGCTAAATCAGTAATACTCAGAAGGGAGAAGTTTCTTCTGATTCTGCTGGATTTCTCATCCTGTCTAGACCCCACGGGATGTTAATAATACTGCCCAATATCGTGGAAGATTCTTTTTCTTCTCATAAGTATGATACTTCATTATGTAAATTCTCTTGGAAAGACTGAAAACTGACCAGCGATGTGAATTCTGCCATCCACTCTAGCAACTATCTCCATAATGAGGTTCTGACTTTTATCTCTAGTTCTTCCCAATCTACACACTCGGAGGACCTCAAAATAATGCCTTGGATTTGTCCATTCACATTTTATAAGCAATGCCATAAATGAAACAGAAGAAGCAATTACCACTAGTTTCTTAGGATAGACAATTGCTTAAAAAATATTGTGGCCAAATACTTTTTGGGTATTCATTTCTTAAGGTTGATAATATTCTGTGTAAGCTACCAACCACTCATCTCCCAGTGTATGCCATGGATGAGCACCTCAAAAAGACATTTTGGATTAACACATTCATGTGATTCTGTTTTTAAGAGAACCCATAGTCACCCTACCTTTCTAAAGACAAAGATGCTAAAAGATAGCCTCTGTGGGAAACTTCTGATTCCATAAAGTGTGTTTTCATTAAACAGGTAATGAATTCTTGCCAAAAAAGAAGGAAGACAATATAGTACATCCGATTTTAAATATTACTAGTGGGACAGGAAGTAAAAGAATAATTGCTGTTTAATTACAGGACTGTGTACCCCCTGCACAAATGCCTAATAGAGGATAATGACATCGGACACCGAAAATGTTCTGTGGCCGCTGGGAACATTTGACAGTCATTTACATGTTTAATTGAGTTGCTGTGAAAAGCTCATTGTGTAATTACATGTTCACTTAGGTGCTCAGATAGAGACTGAAAATACCTATGTTTCACTTGTACCTATTGCCCTAGTTGCTGCTGCAAAAACTGTTTCCATTTACTTCTGTGTGGGACTCTGCATCTGACTGCACTTGACCGTGGGTTTAAAGTGCCTTCTGCCCTTAGGTCTGATGGCTCAGCCTTGCTCTGAGCGCCGTTGCGATGCAGACTATTTATGGAACAATATTGCCCTCTGGCAGTGAGGCAGCCAGTGGTTTTAATAACTGTTTTATGTCATTCTGACAGCTTTTAAACTAGTCACACCCAGCAGTTTAGGCCAGAAGGGAACCATCAGCAAATGCCTGCGGGAGTTTTATATTACAAAACCTGTGTGTGCGTTTAGATTAGGAAAAACGCTACAGTTCTTGCTTTACAGAAATGCTGCATGCCCAAGAGGCAGACTGAAATTTTTGCCACGTAAAGCTTAGAAAAGTGCAAATAATCACAAGATTGTGCTCACAGTACAAGTGGAGAACAGAACCTCTCCACTTACATAGATTCCAAGCGGGAGCTCCACCGAGCTCAGTGCCGTGAGTGGATCAGAGAGCTTCTCCCTGAACTGCTTGTTCAGACGCTCGAGGGAGCAAAACAGAACCACAGGGTCACGTCTGATCCTTTGGACTGAATCATCTCGAGGAGTGTCTGGGCTTCACTGAAAATGACCCAGAGCTGCGACTGAAGCTGGAGAAATCAAAGACGTGGCGGCAGCTGCCAGCGCCTGGAGGGCATCTCAGCTGCTTCTCAGCCACTACTCAGTGATGCCTCAAAGGGGCCAGGTGAGGGCTTTCCCAGCTGTGGCTGGAATTACAGGGAGGGGGCTTTGCTCTGTTTAGCAGTGCAGCTTCAGCACACAGCTAAGAAAGACACAGCCCTGAAAGCATCGTCCTTTCCAGCTCAGTGGGTGCTGCTGAAAGCATCTCCCGGATGGCAGAAGGCAACTCTGGCTTTCTTCTCAGTCGTTGGGGCTGGAAAGCCAGGCTTTTCAAAGAGACTACAAGCACCCCAGCCCCTCCCGTGAGCCCTTTCCCCTCTGCAGGTTGGTCCTCCATCCTTGGGGCACAGTGCAGAGAGAGAGGCCAGGAGGACCCCTGAGGAGAGAGAAGAATAGATAAAAGTAGCAATTCATGCTTTTACTTCAGGTGCACACCTGCCAACAGCTTCTAGCAAACAAAATGCCTGGAAGTTCCCTGAACACTGATTTTCAGCTAATACTTCCTGAATGGACACAGACACCGTGGTTTAGAAGGGACCATATTTTTTGCAATTATAATTCTATAATGCAGAAATTAAAGATTTGGCCAACATAAGCTTTTTTTAAACAGCAAAGGAAGTCATAAAACGAAAAGACAACCTAGGGAATGGGAGAAAATATTTGCAAACAATGCGAATGACAAGGGGTTAAATTCCAAAATATACAAACAGTACATACAACTCAATGACAAAAAAAAAAACAAACCCATGAATAACCCAACCAAAAATGGGCAGAAGACCTAAAAAGATATTTGTCCAAAGAAGACATATAGATGGCAACTAGGTACATGAACAGATGCTCAAAATCTCTAACTATTAGAGAAATGCAAATCAAAACTACAATGAGGTTTCATTTCACACTGGTCGGAATAGCCATCATTAAAAATTCTACAAGTAATAAATGCTAGAGAGAGTGGAGAAAAGGGAACCCTCCTACTCTCTTGGTGGGCATGAAAATTGGTGCAGCCACTATGGAAAATGGTCTGGAAGTTCCTTAAGAAACTAAAAATAGAGTTACCATATGATCCAGCAATCCCACTCCTGGGCATATATCCAGAGAAGACTCTAATTGGAAAAACGCATGCACCCCAATGTTCGCCGTAGCACTATTTACAACAGCCAAGACATGGAAGCAACATAAATGTCCAACAATGGATGACTGGATAAAGAAGATGGGGGTTACAGGTAAGATGGGCTGCAACGCCCCTACTTGTGTGGTGCTCCCCCTAATTACCCACAGACCTGCAGAATAGGTGGAGAAAATGTCTAGACCAAGACATGAGATGCTTCCATAGTGTGGTGTGTGTATTACACACACATACACACACAATGGAATGGTACTCAGCTACTTAAAAAGAATGAAATAATGCCTCTTGCAGCAACATGGATGGACATAGAGATTATCATACTTATCATAAGTGAAGTAAATAAGAAAGAAAAAGATACATATCATGATATCACTTATATGTGCAATCTAAAATATACAAATGAACTTATTTACAAAACGGAAATTGAATCACATACATAGAAAACAAACTTATGGTTACCAAAGGGGAAAGGAGGGAGTGGGGTTAATTAGGAGTCTGGGATTAGCAAATACAACCATTATATGTAAAACAGATAAACAACAAGATCCTACTGTATAGCACGGGGAACTATATTTATCACCTTGTAATAAACTATAATGCAAAAGAATATGAAAAAGAACATATATATATATTTATGTTCATATATCTGAATCACTTTGCTGTACATCAGAAAGTAACACAACATTGTAAATCAATTATACGTCAATTTAAAAAGAAAAATAAATTAAAGATTTGGAAATTAAAATAAGATGAAGAGAAACCCAAGAAGCATTATTACTATAGAAAGAGAAAATAAAGGTGCTAGATTGAAAACACTGAGTTTCAATGAAGCCTAGAAAGGAATGTAAAACTCTTTCTACAAATGCTGAAACAAGAAAGTCAGTAACATTGATTTAATTTATTATGCATGGAAAATTAAGAAAATTACTTGTGCAAGAAATAAACAAAAATAGCTTCCATTATTCACTCAGTTAAAAAACAAAAGGTTTATTTGGGTCTGTTTTAGCTGACTCAGAAATGTGTGGTATGTACATACCCACGCTGCAGGGGGGAAATGCCCAGAGAACATCAGTGGTGTCACTGGATGTGAAGCAGAGCAGACGAGGAGAGACGGTCTTGGCTGCAGTGGGGTAATGTCTTGTTTCTAAGCAGAGACAACCCAGAAAACGCTAGAGAGCTGCTCCCAGGACAGGTGCCAGTCCCAGCCAACCATTCAACAACTGTGCCTTCCAAGCAATCTGATTGCCAAATGATTTCAAAAGAAACTAATGACTGCAAAGGCAAAGCAACACATGTTCCCTGGGCAGTGACCGCAGGAAGATCTTTGATTTCCTTCTCTGCATTTCCTGTTGCAAGCTTTCCTCAGAATCTCTCTCTTAGACTCCACGCTTCACTTTACAGAGATCCTCCTTCCAAGAGGTGTGCGGTCCGGGAAGGGTGCAGACAGACACGTGGTGTACACTTGCATTTTGTTCTGCTCAGTTTCCTTGTGTGGACAGAGGGGCACGATTCACATCTGGAAACATAATTTGGGGAATTGATTGAATGTGCCGACATTGATAGAATAAAAGCCCCAGCTATTTCGGGGTTTGAATAATAACAACAATAATACTGGTTACACCAGCAGTAGCAGCCATGGTAACGTGTTAGTACTTCTCAGAAGATTTTGATGAGCTAACTGCCGCTCATAAATATGTCTTTTAATTATCACAGAGTTCCTGTGCGGCAAGTGTTACTGCTTCCAGTTTACTCGCGTGGAAAGTAAGGACAGGGGAGGTTATGTTGATTGTTTGAGGGCCAGAGCTATGAAGGATTTGAACTCAGGTCTGTCTGCCCCCAAAACTAGGTTTTACTGACCTCCTGATACTTTTATTTCTCCAGATTAAAAGCAGAATAGGTGGTCTGTGGTAGATGGCATTATTGATGTGACTCTTAACCCTCGCTGGACCTACACCCTTCGCCCTCTGACCTGGGAGCTCCTTCTGCTAAATGAGCAGAGTCTATTTCCCCGTCTCACCCCCTTTATTTTGACGTGTTTTGACCAGTACAGTGAGGCAGAGGTGAGAGCGTGCTGGCAGCTCTAAGCCCAGGCTCTCACTGCCTGGCCTCTCACACCCTGTCGTGGCTCCGAGAAAGAGCCTGCCTGGATTCACTTGCTGGTCCCAAGAGGAATGTGAGGGACATGGGGGAACAGAGCTGCCATGGTTGACCTGCTCATAAACCTCAGATGATCCAAAGATGCATGAACACTAATGAATGGTCATTGCCACCTGAGATCTGGAGTGTGTCATAGTTACTATAGCAACAGATGCCCGGTGTGTGGTCTGCATGGTGTTAAGTGAATCTGTATGCACACACACATGCATACACATACCTAATTTAGATTAGGTCTTGGTGCCTTACATCCAGAAAACCGTTTGGTACATGTAAATATTTTGTTATCAGAGGAGAGGGGGTTTCAGTATTATTTTCCTTTGGAAAGCTCTTCCATTTCTTTCTCAGTCCCTCATGAAAGGCCAAGGATATATTAAGACAGTTTCGCTGCTCAGCTGTAACTTTGGTCTTTGACGAATTTTCACCTGATATCTGACCCTCATAGAGACACTCTTTGTGCTGCTGAAACATCTCAGGAAGAGAGAGGCATCTTGACCCCTGCAGGGCAGTGACAGTCCAGGGCTGCCCTGCCAAACTCCATCCTGGTTATTCTCAGCTGTAGGACTACCCAAGGTGGTTTTGACTTTGAACAAGATCAGCAGTGATGAGTCAGTGTGACTTGGGAAGTAACTTTGCCATCAAATGGTATCACATCATTTTATAAGACACTAGGCAAAGGCCAAATGCAGAGGGAAAAAAGAGTGCATGTACACACATTGACACACACATGCACACACCCATCTCACAAGTCATTTGACGCCATTCTCAGATTGTGATTGGGTCAAAGAGGTTTTTTTTTTTTAAATATAATTACATACATATTTGCTTATTTTTTAGAAAATATTTCAGAGGCAAAAGTTCTTATGAGACTGATACTGTATAGGAATAGTGTAAAATGGACTGGGGTGTGTTGTGTTAAAACTGTCCTCCTGTGCTGATTGGTTCTAGTTGTCTCCTCTTGGTGCTGCTCAGAATACATCTTCATGACTGATTGTCAGAGATGAGAAATGGCTCCTGGATCTTCTCTTGTACTGAGTTTATAGCAATGTTTTAGTTTCAGTCAATGTTGTATTTCGAGTGTCATGCAGACATGCATGGCTGTCTACATCCTGGTTTTGAGAAGGGCAGTAGAATGATCTTCATAGAGGACACTGGCAGTCTGAAGTGGTAAATGTGGTGGGGGGAAATGGTTCAGAAATGGAAATTAAGAGGGAAGGCAATTGACAAAAGGAAAGAGTCCTGGACTGGGGCGTCATCCTGTTTTTTCATCATCTTCTCGTGGAATGGTCTAAGAAAGAGGAAGCCAAGGCACCAACCGTTTGGTATCTTTTCTGGACAGCTCAGCCTCTCCCATTACAGGAAGCTTTCACACACAGGTGTGTTAGGAAGCCAACAAGTCAAACTCAATAGCTCGAATGAGAGACTTGACATTAAAAATGATGTGATCTCTGAATTGAACCTTCATTTTACGGATGAAAAATCTAAAACCTGGATAGAGGTTGGAGGGTCAGAGAGTTTTTGTAACTTTGGCTTTTGGTATATTGACCTGTCTGGTGCTTGAAATGATTATTATATACAATCATAGCTATGTTCTTAGACTATGACTAGGTGTATGAGATGAAGTAGAGAACTGGCTTAATTTGGACAGAAATCAAATTCAATTAACCTTTCCTAAAAAAGGCAAATTTTTGTCTCAGTGTTATACTTAACATGGTTCATGTTAATCTCATGGAGAAAACTAGATTTGGGTCAATTGTTACAAACAAATGCAAGCCGATGTATTCAAAGGCCATGTAGTTTTATGGCCAATTGATTCACTGAAAGTAATATTTGCAAATGCATGAATAAAAATGTACATGTTATGATAGCTAGAAATCTGTGAAATGTGTGCTAATCTTCTAATATCAAAGTGGGGAACTAACATGGTTTTATTTGGGTTAGAATTTCAGTAAGTGTTGCATAATTTCAATAACATATTGAAGAGCTGCCTTTGTAAATGGGAAGATTCCAGGGTTTAGAATAGGGTAGACACTTCTGCCTCGGTGGTTGGAGGGGCAGCGTGTGGTAAATGTTTTCTCTGGAGGAGTGACTGGAAGTGGTCAGCAGGTTAAAACAAAGCCCTACCATCCTACAGAAGGGAAATGTGTGATTAAGGGGAAGCTGACTTGTATCATGTGTATCATATGCCATTTTTGCCTTGTTAAACTTGCAACCCAATTAGATACAGTCCAGGATACATGTTCCATTTTGAAGTTCTTCTATGTCCTCTATTTTTAAAGTGTTTTTTTCTATGATACTAATCTGGTTAGATGAGTACCTCTAACACATGGAATCATTAACAAGTCTTGATTTAGTTGACTGTAACCAAAAATATTGATTTCTTCTGTGTTCATCCACTCAATACCATCTTGAAATCTATACTTCTTTACAAGGATGTCAAATAGGAATCTTAAAATAACTGAAGAAAACTCTTGACTTCTCTTCTTCTGCCAAAACCGTTTTGCCCCACTCTCTTCTGCAATCATAAACAGTCTTACCATTCACCCATTTACTCAGGTCCAAGCCTGGGAACCATCCTTGATTTCTCTCCTTCCCTCATACCTCACTTCCAATCCATATGTGAACCCCATCAACTCTGTCTTCGAAATCTGTTTCTCCCAGTATCACTGGATTTCAAGCTATGGCCATCTTTTATCTAAGCTGCTAGTAGGTTTCCATGATTTCACCCTTTCTCTGAAATATCTGCTTCTAACACAGCTTCCAGAGTGATTTTTTTTTCTTTTTTTTTCTTTTTTTTAACATTTTTTATTGATTTATAATCATTTTACAATTTTGTGTCAAATTCCAGTGTTCAGCACAATTTTTCAGTTATTCATGGACATATACACACTCATTGTCACATTTTTTTCTCTGTGAGTTATCATAACATTTTGTGTATATTTCCCTGTGCTATACAGTGTAGTCTATTCTACAATTTTGAAATCCCAGTCTATCCCTTCCCACCCTCCACCCCCCTGGTAACCACAAGTCTGTATTCTCTGTCTGTGAGTCTATTTCTGTCCTTTATTTACGCTTTGTTTTTGTTTGTTTGTTTGTTTTTGTTTTTGTTTTTTAGATTCCACATATGAGCGATCTCATATGGTATTTTTCTTTCTCTTTCTGGCTTACTTCACTTAGAATGACATTCTCCAGGAGCATCCATGTTGCTGCAAATGGCATTATGTTGTCGTTTTTTTATGTCTGAGTAGTATTCCATTGTATAAATATACCACCTCTTCTTTATCCAGTCACCTGTTGATGGACATTTAGGCTGTTTCCATGTCTTGGCTATTGTAAATAGTGCTGCTATGAACATTGGGGTGCAGGTGTCATCCTGAAGTAGATTTCCTTCTGGATACAAGCCCAGGAGTGGGATTCCTGGGTCACATGGTAAGTCTATTCCTAGTCTTTTGAGGAATCTCCACACTGTTTTCCATAGTGGCTGCACCAAACTGCATTCCCACCAGCAGTGTAGGAGTGTTCCCCTTTCTCCACAGCCTCTCCAGCATTTGTCATTTGTGGATTTTTGAATGACGGCCATTCTGACTGGTGTGAGGTGGTATCTCATTGTAGTTTTGATTTGCATTTCTCTGATAATTAGTGATATTGAGCATTTTTTCATGTGCTTTTTGATCATTTGTATGTCTTCCTTGGAGAATTGCTTGTTTAGGTCTTCTGCCCATTTTTGGATTGGGTTGTTTATTTTTTTCTTATTGAGTCGTATGAGCTGCTTATATATTCTGGAGATCAAGCCTTTGTCGGTTTCACTTGCAAAAATTTTCTCCCAATCCGTAGGTTTTCTTCTTGTTTTATTTCTGGTTTCCTTTGCTGTGCAGAAGCTTGTAAGTTTCATTAGGTCCCATTTGTTTATTCTTGCTTTTATTTCTTCTAGGAGAAAATTTTTGAAATGTATGTCAGATAATGTTTTGCCTATGTTTTCCTCTAGGAGGTTTATTGTATCTTGTCTTATGTTTAAGTCTTTAATCCATTTTGAGTTAATTTTTGTATATGGTGTAAGGGAGTGTTCTAGCTTCATTGTTTTACATGCTGCTGTCCAGTTTTCACAACACTATTTGCTGAAGAGACTGTCTTTATTCCAATGTATATTCTTGCCTCCTTTGTCGAAGATGAGTTGACCAAAAGTTTGTGGGTTCATTTCTGGGCTCTCTATTCTGTTCCATTGGTCTATATGTCTGTTTTGGTACCAATACCATGCTGTCTTGATGACTGTAGCTCTATAGTATTGTCTGAAGTCTGGGAGAGTTATTCCTCCAGCCTCTTTCTTTCTCTTCAGTAATGCTTTGGCAATTCTAGGTCTTTGATGGTTCCATATAAATTTTGTTATGATTTGTTCTAGTTCTGTGAAATATGCTGTGGGTAATTTGATAGGGATTGCATTAAATCTGTAGATTGCCTTGGGCAGTGTGACCATTTTAACAATATTGATTCTTCCAATCCAAGAGCATGGAATATCTTTCCATTTTTTAAAGTCTTCTTTAATTTCCTTCATCAATGGTTTATAGTTTTCTGTGTATAATTCTTTCACCTCCTTGGTTAGATTTATTCCCAGATATTTTATTACTTTGGGTGCTATTTTAAAGGGGATTGTTCCTTTACTTTCTTCTTCTGTTGATTTATCGTTAGTGTAAAGAAATGCAACTGATTTTTGAACGTTAATTTTGTAACCTGCTACCTTGCTGAATTCTTCAATCAGCTCTAGTAGCTTTTGTGTGGACCTTTTAGGGTTTTCTATATATAGTAACATGTCATCAGCATATAATGACACTTTTACCTCTTCTTTTCCAATTTGGATCCCTTTTATTTCTTTCTCTTGCCTGACTGCTGTGGCTAGGACTTCCAGGACTATGTTGAATAGGAGCGATGATAGTGGGCATCCTTGTCTTGTCCCAGATTTTAGTGGGAAGCTTTTGAGTTTTTCACCGTTGAGTACTATGCTGGCTGTAGGTTTGTCATATATAGCTTTTATTATGTTGAGATATGTTCCCTCTATACCCACTTTGGCGAGAGTTTTTATCATAAATGGGTGTTGAATTTTATCAAATGCTTTTTCTGCATCTATTGAGATGATCATGTGGTTTTTGTCCTTTCTCTTGTTGATGTGATGTATTACACTGATTGATTTGCGTATGTTGAACCAGCCTTGTGTCCCTGGGATGAACCCCACTTGGTCATGATGTATAATCTTTTTTATGTGTTGTTGGATTCTATTTGCTAAAATTTTGGTGAGGATTTTGGCGTCTATGTTCATCAGTGATATTGGCCTATAATTCTCTTTTTTTGTAGTGTCTTTGCCTGGTTTTGGTATCAGGGTGATGGTGGCTTCATAGAATGAGTTTGGGAGTATTCCCTCCTTTTCAATTGTCTGGAAGAGTTTGAGAAGGACTGGTATGAGTTCTTCTTTGTATGTTTGGTAGAATTCCCCGGTGAAGCAGTCCGGTCATGGACTTTTATTTGTAGGGAGGTTTTTAATTGCTATTTCTATTTCTATTTCCTTTCTAGTGATCAGATTGTTCAAGTGTTCAGATTCTTCTTGATTCAGTTTTGGTGGACAGTATGTTTCCAGAAACTTGTCCATCTTCTCTAGGTTATCCAGTTTGGTTCCATATAGTTTTTCATAATATTCTCATATGATATTCTGTATTTCTATTTTGTTTGTTGTAATTTCTCCATTTTCCTTTCTTACTTTGCTAATTTGTGCTCTCTCTTTTTTCTTCTTTGTGAGTTTGGCCAGAGTTTTGTCGATTTTATTTACTTTTTCAAAAAACCAGCTTTTGGTTTGGTTGACTTTTTCTATGGTCTTGTTAATCTCTATTGTATTAAATTCCTCTCTGATCTTTATTATTTCCTTCCTTCTGCTGCTTTTTGGGGTTTTTTGTTCTTCTTTTTCTAATTCATTCAGGTGGTGGGTTAAATTGTTTATTTGAGATTGTTCTTCTTTTTTGAGGAAGGCCTGTATCGCTATAAACTTCCCTCTTAGCACTGCCTTTGCTGTGTCCCATAGGTTTTGAGTGGTTGTGCTTTCATTATCATTTGTCTCAAGGTATTTTTTAATTTCAGCTTTGATTTCCTCATTGATCCATTGTTTTTTCAATAACATATTGTTTAATCTCCATGCTTTCCTTTTTTTCTCCTTTGTTTCTCTGTTGTTGATTTCCAGTTTCATGGCATTGTGGTCAGTAAAGATGCTTGAGATAATTTCTATCTTCTTAAAATTGTTGAGGTTTCTTTTGTGCCCAAGTACATGATTGATCCTGGAAAATGTTCCATGTGCACTTGAAAAGAATGTATATCCTATTTTGGGGGGGTGTAATGCTCTGAAAATATCCACCAAATCTAGTTTTTCTATTGTAGTATTTAATTTCTCTGTTGCCTTGTTTATTTTCTGTCTGGAAGATCTGTCTAGTGATGTTAATGCAGTGTTAAAATCTCCAACTATGATTGTATTCCCATCAATATCCCCCTTTATCTCTGTTAGTAATTCTTGTATGTACTTAGGTGCTCCTATATTGGGTGCATATATATTAACGAGTGTAATATCCTCATCTTGTATCACTCCTTTAATCATTATAAAATGTCCTTCTTTATCTTTCTTTATGGCCTTTGTTTTAAAGTCTATTTTGTCTGAAATCAGTACTGCAACACCTGCTTTTTTGGCTTTTCTATTTGCATGGAATATCCTTTTCCATCCTTTCACTCTCAATCTATATGTGTCCTTCTCCCTAAAGTGGGTCTCTTGTATGCAGCATATTGAAAGTTCTTGCTTTATTATCCAGTCTGCTACTCTGTGTCTTTTGACTGGAGCATTTAGTCCATTAACATTTACAGTAATTAATGATAGATGTGTGTTTATTGCCATTTTGAACTTATCTTTGCAGTTGAATTGGTATGTCCTCTTTGTTCCTTTCTTCTTCCTTTTGTGGTTTGGTAATTTTCCTTTGTATTATCATGGATTTTATTTAATTTTTGTGACTCCTTTGTAAATTTTTGGCTTGTGGTTACCCTTTTTTGTAAATCTATCAACCCATTACTATAACTCTTTTTATTAAACTGATAGTAACATGATCTTAAACCCATCCTACTGTTAAAAAAATTTAAAAAAGAAAGAAAAAAATATTCTATATTTCCCTGCCTCCCTCTCCCACTCTCAGTGATTTGTATGTCTTCTTTTATAATTTCATGTTTACTTTACTTGTAATTCATGAGTTATCACCTTTCCAGTTGTGTGTTTCTCATTTCTGTAGCATCCTGCTGCTTTTCTATTTAGAATAGCCCTTTCAATATTTCTTTTAGCATGGGTTTAGTGTTGCTAAACTCCTGCAGCTTTTTTTTGTCTGTGATACTCTTTATTTCTCCTTCTATCCTCAAGGATAGCCTTGCTGGATAAAGGATCCTAGGCTGCATCTTTTTTTCATTCAGGGCTTTGAATATATCTTGCCACTCCCTTCTGGCCTGTAGTGTTTGTGTAGAGAAATCAGCTGAGAGCCTTATGGGGGTTCCCTTGTAACTTACTCTTTGCTTTTCTCTTGCTGCCTTTAGAATCATTTCTTTATCCTTGACTCTGGCCATCTTGATTATGATATGTCTTGGTGTGGGTCTATTTGGGTTCTTCCTGTTTGGGACCCTCTGAGCTTCCTGTACTTGGATATCTGATTCCTTCTTTAAGTTTGGGAAGTTTTCAGTCATGATTTCTTCAAAAACCTTTTCAATCCCCTTTGATCTTTCTTCTCCTTCTGGGACCCCTATTATGCGAAGATTGGGACGCTTTATATTATCCCATAGGTCCCTTATGCTATTTTCATTATTTTTTATTTGCTTCTCTTGTAGTTCTTCTGAATGGGTGCTTTCTATTGCCCTGTCTTCTAGATCACTAATTCGTTCCTCTGCATTATCTAGTTGGCTTTGCACAGCTATTAGATCATTCCTCATCTCTGTCAATGAGTTTACCCATTCTACTTGGCTCTTCTTTATAGCTTCAATTTCATTTTTGACATATTTTATATCTCTAAACACTATCTCTTTTAATTCCTTCAGCAATTCAATCACTCCTTTTTTGAAATGTTGATCTAGTAGGCTATTGATGTCTATTTCGTTGATCTTTCTTTCAGGGGATTTTTCTTGTTCTTTCAATTGGGAAAGGTTTTTCTGCTTCTTCATCTTGCTCATACCTCTTTGGCACTGTGGTTTACGGAGTATCAGTTGTTTATTTTGGTCCTTAAGGATTTTATCTATCTGATGCCTATTTAGGAATAGAACTTAGGAAAAAAAGAAAAAAAAATAAGAGAGAAAGAGAAAGAATTTTAAAAGAAGGGAGAAAGAGGGTTTGAAAACAGTGTATAATGAATAATAGAAGAGTGAGTTGAAGCAGAGTATTAATCGGGTTGAGACGTCCTTTTAAATCCTTTACAAAAAAGGGGGGGGGGGAGATGAATAGATGTATTTGGAACCTGTGTCTAATCAATAGCAGGACATCAAAACCCAAGAGAAATAGAAATGAATTAAGAAGTAAAGATTAAGAGAGTAATAGAAAATAGAACAGGTAAAAACAGATTAAAAAAAAAGGGGGGGGGTTGTCGGTGTTCTCCTGGAGTCTGTGTGCTTTTAATGTGAAGTCTTTCTGTCTTCGTCCTGTTTTGGAAGCTCAGCTTGCTGTTTTCAGAGGCCCTCCGTTGGCGCCCTCTTCTGTGCTGCTCCCAGCACCTGTCGGCAAGCAGATCGCGCCTCCTCCTAACACTGGGTCAGGTGCAGCTCTCTGCTGTGGGCGGGCGGGTCGCTGCCCCTCCGGATGCCGCAGTCAGATGTTGCAGACTGGCCGGGTAGGAGGGCGGGTCGTGCCCCCTCCCAGCACCTCGGTCAGGGGCTGTGTTCCTGCCCGAAAGGCAGGGGGGGGGGCCGCTCTCCCTCTACCTGCGCCGCTGGTAGTTCCGCTCTCTGTGCGGCTGCGCGCTCCGCCCTGGTCGGCGCTCCGCGGGTGGGCTCGGGGAAGACCGAGGGACAGCCTTGTCCCTGCTCCGAGCCAGAACCCAGCTCCTTGTTTGTCTTTGTGGAGCAAGTTCTCTGAGGGACCAGGATGGAAGGATCCTATCTGCCCCAGGCTGCAGGCCAGTCTCAGTCTGGCCTTTGAAGCTGCTAAGCCCTTCGGTGCGGATGCAGGTTTCGCCCCCACCCCCGCCTGAGTGCTCAGCGCGGAGGATATCGCGATATGGCGGCTGTGCCTGAGCCCCGCCTCTCTTCCCCCGAAAACTTTCCGCGGGTTTTCAGAGATGGGGGTGTGCACCCTTCCCCCGAGAGCACATCAACCTTGCTGTTTTATGGGGAGCCCAGGTTGTTCTGCCCTGTGCACCCACAGCCACGAGGCGCAGCCCTTTGCGTTCCCCCGGGGCTGCCTCCGTGCAGCCACTTCCGTCCTCTGCCCTGCTTGTGCAGCCTGGCCCTGCCCACCGCTGCCGGCCTGCGTCTCAGGCTGGGTGTCGGGGGGACGCTCTGTGCCCGTTTAACTTAGTTCTGTTAGTCAAGGGCTGCTCTGTACTGATCCGAGCCTCGGAGGCTCCCCCTCCGTCCCGCTGGCCTCTAAGTTGGAGAGGGGAGACCCAGCGAGCGCACGCCAGTCCTCCTTTGCCGCTCCCTCCCCGCGGGACCCGTCCCGCGCTGCTTTGCCTTTTGTTCTTTCTTTTTTCCTTTTCTCCTACCAGATTTTTGGCGTCTTTATGTTTTGAAGAGGGCGATCTTCTGTCGGAGTTCCACAGGTGCTCTGGTTGGCTGAGTGGGTCTGTAGATGTGGGTCTTGGTGTATTTGTGGGAGAGGGTGACCTGCGAGCGTCCTTCTACTCCGCCATCTTCCCAAATTCAGAGTGATTTTTTTTTAAAACAAACAGATTATATTCATTCCTTGCTCAGAACCCTTCAGTGGTTTCCTTTGCACCAGCTGTACGAAAGCTAAAATGTTCATCTCAGCCTACAGTGACCTCGAGGAGTCAGTCCCCACTGTTCTCTCCAGTGCCTTCTCTTCCTGCTCTCTTCCCTGTTCACTCAAACCATGCTGGCCTTCCCGCTCTTCCCCAGACATCCCACGTCTGCTCCCTGCTCAGTCTTTTCACTGCGTTCCCTCTGCCTGTAGTGCTATCGCCAACCCCACCCCCACCCCCGTCCTCACTGGCTCGCTCTCTCACTTGCAGGTTTCCTCTCAAACGCCACCTCCTGGCATAGATGGTCCCTCGCCGCCCTAACCCAGCCCTCCGCTCTCTGTGGGCCCTTGCTGTTGGCCTTCACTGCCATGCGGTCTGCCCCCCGGACAGCTGGGTGGTGCTTCTCCTAGGAAGGTGACTCTGGACGCAATTGCTAGCTTTTAACAACTACTACTTTTTAAAATGCAGACTGCAGGGCTCCTGCTGCCAGTTCAAACACTGAGCTCAGGGCTGAGTTCTTTCCTGTTTAAATTGATAATCCTCCTACTGATTTCCTGGCTCCTCTTACCTATAAACAGCTCACACCTAGACCAATGCGACTTTCACGCTGAACTGATGACTCTCACTCTACCAATAAGACGTGCTTTAATTTGCGTTACAGAAACACTGATTTTAGCAGAGTGCATGGGATGGGTTTGTCAATGCATGGAAGATGACACAAACAGACTGGAGGATGCAGGCAAGCTGATTACAGGAGGAAGAGTTTTCATTGTCCAGTCCACATATTCTGCCTTTAACTGTTCTTCATATGCTGTTAGCATATATGTATGTTTTTTTACAGGGAGAAAATTGAAAATTAGTGAGACTCCAAAGTCAAGTAAAGTGAACATGTTAAAAAAAATAGAGAAATATAGCAAGTAAGACATATCACAGAAATATACATATGTGTGTGGGGTGGGTAGATCAGTTGCTCAGTCTCCTCCTTGGTGGAACGTCATCGAGTACTTTTTCTCATTGCAGTGACAATCCATACAATACAAATATTTGCACTCTTAGACTTTCAAGAGAAGCAGATAAAATACAAATGCACATACTTTTGTTTTTGACTTCTCTTCACGGAACCAATAAAATATTTAGGAGGGAGAGGCAGAGAGAGGGAAAGAGAGAGAAAGGGATAGATACTAAGGGAGGAGGGAGGGAGAAGAAAACAAGCACCACTCTTCCTCTACTGGGGACAACCCTGGAAACACTGGTGTATTTCAGTGTGTGTTTCACGTGTGGGTTGTTGGTTCCCCCCCAGTGAAGCATGTTTTTACTGTACATCTCGTCACTGACTTTACAGGTTCAGAGCATTTGTCTAATTTTTCTGCTGCCTGGAAATCCCCAAATTGCATCTCACAGTTCTCTCTAGAGCCTTCTAAAACCTCTGTGTATTCCCTTTGGCAGTATCTAATGACACTTCTGATCTGGAGATTTATTTCTGAGAACCAAAGCTCTGGCCATCACCAGCCATATCTGTCAGTGTCATTTCTTCTTGCCTCCTCACTGCTGAAACTCTCAGTGTTCTTTCTTCAGAAGAGAAGCAAGTTGTTTTTTCTAAGAGAAAATGTTTTTCTGTTGGTGATGCAACTTAATATTCCTTTCCAGAAATTAAGAGATATTTCCTTCTCTTTTCTAGTCCTTAATTGATTGGTTACTTCATAAACAGTGGGCCAAACATTCACAATTACCAAATTTAAAAAATCAAGTAAGCCCTTTTAAAAGAATCCCTTTTATTTTTGACTGAAGTTCAAGGTAAATGTTAACACTGGCTTCTTTGGCTATCTGCTAAGAAGATGTCTTTTTCTTAAAAAAATTCAAGTAGTTGGAACCACCCTCCAACCTTATCTGAAGAAGTGTAGACAAAAAAAATTTATGTCTTCACAGTCAAGCTTTGTGGACATGACATAGGAAGATTCCCAAAGAAAAGAGATGACTTGACACATCTTTTATTACTTAGATAACTGATGGCAATGAACAATTGCAGCAATCCTTTTCTTACTTGAGACACTGTAATAATTACTTTTTGCTTCATAAGAAACCACCCTGTAATGTAATGACTTAGAAAACATGTGTCTCTCCATGTGCTGTCTCCATCTCTAGCTGGCGAGCCCAGGCTTGTTCACGCAGGAGCAGACGGGATCCACCTAGCCAGTCTTTCCAAATCTCTGATTATGTCAGGTTTTCTGCTGTACCACTGGCCAAAGCAAATCACATATCCAAGCTCAGATTCAAAGAGGAAGCTCTCCCACCTCTCCATGGGAGTCACTACAGAGAATCTGTACACATTTTTGTCAGTCTACCACAAACACCAAAAACGAGAAGATGACTTATTTTCTACTCTAAAGGTGACAAAGTAACACAAAATGCGTACTTGTGGGGTACCACATTCTAAAGACGCTTGTGACAGTTCACTGCACAATCTAGGAGATGCTGTTCACACCATGTTCTTAGTAACTTTGCATATTTATGACAATAATTTATTGGCAAACACGAGTTAAATATCATGAGGGAAGGACATCTTTTACTACTTCTTACAAAAGTGACCTTTTGGCTTGTGACTTATGCTGACAAGCCCAGCCTTTCTCTAATACAGACAGACTGCTTATAACAACAAGGGAAGCCCCCAGCTTGCATAGATTATCTTTAGCTGCTCATTTCTTCTACTTTGAAGTGCTTGTCTTTTCCTGTTTCCTAAAGGGCAAAAATCACCCTAGTCTTAATTCTTGTAGATTGTGTTAGTTAACATTCATATTTACAAGCCAACAATTTCACAGTTTTAAAGTACGTTTTCTATGTTTTCCTGATCTAAAGTTGTTTCCCTCTGGACTCCATTTTGTCTGAAGTTCATCACTAAAAGATTTACATATGTGTGTGTATTTGTATATATATCTTTTCTTCTCGGGGGATTTCTACTAATTATTTTGTCTTTGATTGCCAAAGACACTCATAACCCTCTGTGTTCCTGGAGGTTGTAGCTTTGTCTGTTGGAACCAGAGCTTTAGGTTTATTTTGGAGATCCAGGAAGTCCTACAGTCAGCTAAACACATCCAGCAAGCCTGTATTTCCTGCGAGTTCAATAATGCGTGTTGTAGCTCATTTGAAAAAGTCAACTATATATTTTAACACAATATATCCTATTCTAATACAGAAACACCTCACCATGGAGATTTTTATGCTGCATTTGTACCATTTATTCAAAACTACTTTGTATGGAGAGTCCTTTCAGGAGATTTTACAGTCCTTAGTTTTTATCCAATATACAAATCCCATTGTAGCAACCTTGGAAACTTTGACATAAAACCACAGTGCAACTGTTGGATAAGGAAGAGGTGCAAATAACTTCATGACTTAATTCTATGTTAACCATAGAAAGATTTTCCATCCTTTGAAAAAGGTAATATGAAGCGTTAAAAAATATTTGGGATTTGTTGATACTAACTACTATACATAAAATAGGTAAACAACAAGATCCTACTGTATAGCACAGGGAACTATATTCAATATCTTGTAATAACCTACACTGAAAAAGAATATGAAAAGGAATATATATATATATACACCAATCATTATGCTATATGTCAGAAACTAACACAATATTGTAAATTGACTATACTCCAACTAAAAACTTTTTAAATGTATCTATGAGCCCCCACCACTTATAAAG
This sequence comes from Camelus ferus, assembly GCF_009834535.1. Lineage (NCBI taxonomy): Eukaryota > Metazoa > Chordata > Mammalia > Artiodactyla > Camelidae > Camelus > Camelus ferus. The sequence goes on along the minus strand of NC_045714.1, from coordinate 21,780,905 downwards.
CTTTATCTTAACTTAGATTTTGGTATGGTATTAAAATCAGTTCCAAAATTAAATTAAGCCATACATAGGAAATAAAAGATGTGTATGTCTGTGTGCTTATAGAATTACAGTCATTAGAGAAACTAACATTGAGTCTATATTAACTTCCTGTGAAAGAGCTGAAAGGATCCTAAATTTCTATTTAAGAGTGAATAAGTGAGAAACAAGGAAGGTCAGAAGATGTTTAAACTTCTTCATCTCATCCTGAGAGGATGTTAGTAGTAAATTAAAAATACATTTATTTTTTCACTCATAACTCACTCACAGTCTTTAAAATGTTAAAGTTTCCAGGTGGACACACACATGTGTGTACATACACACAAACATACATACACACAAATATGTTTTATGTTTGCATGTGAATGTTTTACCTCACCCACAAATGTATCAGTCAGCTATTAGCATAGTAATGCTACATAACAAAACTGGCTGAAGTTCTGTGACTTACAGAAACAAGCATTTACTTATCTATTTTTAAAATCAGGTTGGCTGAATCACCTCTGCCTCAGTGTGGCCATTTGACCTTGACCTCTGTCTCAGGTTGGTCACTTGGACTTAGCTTCAGGCTGAGATCCTGAGGGAAGAGCTCAGTTCCTCTCCACATGTTTTATTCTAGGGCTCAAGATAAAGGTGCAGCAACTTCCTGGGATGTCTCCTCCCCATGACAAATAAGTACAGAGCCAAGCCAGACACCTGAGCATGTTTGAGGCTTCTGCTTATGTCACATCTGCTGACAGACCTTTGACCAAAGCAAGTCTTGTGCTCAGACTCCAAATTAGTGAAGCATGAAAATGTATTTTGTCTACAAGGGCATGAGAAGAGCCATAAATACTTACAGAATAGTAATCTGGTACCTCATGTTAATCTAAAAAAAAAGTATAAACTTAAGTTCCTCAAAAGACTGGCAGGAACCATTTGAGTAGAGCAGTCGAGGTGGGGAGTGAAGCGAACACAGAAGGGAGACACCAGCAGAAGGACAGCAGAAGCTGAGCCTCAAGGATTATTGCTTTCTGGGAATTCCCAGGGAATGTCTGCCAACTCTTTGATTTTTAGGAAGAGGACGTAGAAATTCAGAATCTTGTTAAAAGTTTACATTTTTAAATGTTGGAAAGCAGTTTACTTTTTAAAAATTATGCTTGAGCCGGACAAAAGAAGTCTCCAGACCAAATGCAATTTGGAGACTACCACATGCAACCTTTGACCAGAATTCTCTTTCTATTACCATTACACACACTGTATGTATGTGTATATATATATATATATATATATATATATATATATATATATATATATATATATATATCTTACATATAAAAGTACAATATTATGTTACTAGATATCCACATCGTTTACATGGTGCTTTCAAGTACCAACATTGATTTAATCCACCCAGAAAGTGCTGGTATCATCATTTTGTAAATTAAAACAGAAAAAAAAAAATGAGCTCAGGAAGATGATGTCATTTTTCCAAGGTCACAGGGTCAAGGTCATGGCAGAAGTAGTATTCCAGATAATTTAACTCCTTCCCAGATGGCAAGAAGGTTGCATAATCATAGATCTACAAAACACCAACGTTATTTTGGCCACCATTATGGTTTGATTCTAATATTTAGTATGTAGTAGAGTGGTACTTCTTAATATCTTCCCTTTTTAGGCATTTAAATCCTTTCTTTGATGGAGAGCTAGTGAAAGCACCTACAAGATAATCATGATGTTGCTATTACCCTGTTTTATACTTTCAGTAACATCTGCTCTTACATCTTTAAACCTCTTTTCCATCAGTTGATTAAATAATGATTATCTTGTCTAGAAATAATTGGTTTTGTTTTGTGGTTCTACTTGACCCCCAGTGACATGATGTAATTTTAGAATGTCACAGATGTTAAGTCGTAAAAAGAGAATGCTATTTTTTTAAATCAGGGAGCTATGATGCCTCAGTGTTTAGAACTTATTCCTAAAAGTGAGGGGATAGAGTTTGAGTCTCCTGCAAATCAGCTGTGTGGTTTTCAGCTCTGACACCTCATTTTACTCCCTGGATTGTCTGAGAAAAGTAAGATGATGCAAAAGCACTGGGAGTTCTTGAGAAAGACATAGTTATAATCCAGGTTCACATTACTAATTAATTAGTCAGATCAATTCTCTGTTAACTCATTCTAATGATCCAGGCTCTGTTGGCCAAGTATATTACAGTGATTTATTTTTATATTTAATAAAACTGTGAAGTATTTCAACCACAGATGGCAAACCTAAGCATTATGAAGTTCAAACATTGTTCAAGTGGGCAAGTGGTTTTTTTTTTTGAAGATTGCTGATAAAAGACACCCTTTTAGGAGGTGCTAAGTATATCCCCCAAATTACAAATAATGCAAAATATCAAATAGATGTCATGAATTGTATTACACTTGAGAGAAGTCAATAATAGTCCCAAAGCGAAGTTTACAAAATAAGGAAATAGATGAAGGGGAGATGTAGGTTCCATTTAATTTCCTTTCCTAGTATTTTGCTGCTGTTTCATTTTTAATATCACCCTTGGAGCAATGAGTCAAATGTCTTCCATCAAAGGAAGGTAATAGTGATGTACATTTTGCACATAGTAAAATCTGTTTGATCACTACTGCTGAAAGGGAGAATACTTTCCTTCTTCCTGTGTTTCTTTAGTCTAATAAAATAGTTTCCCTTGGGAGTCAGAGGGTTCTGCTGTTTCTCTTTCCTGGGCTCTAAGACAGCTGGGACCACCTGCTTTGAAACTTGCTTTGTGTTTGGGGCAGTTTTAATAGATTGTATGAACTGGTGCCTAAACGGGGTACCAGTTATCTATATATAAAATCAGGGCAGTTATAGGAACATCTTAGTCATTCAAGAGATGTATGCTAATTGCTGTTTTCAGATCCTTTGTCCCCTGTCACCATCAGAGACTCAGGGCTCTCGGTGACTCCATCTCATGTCTTTTCCTGTTTATACTGTGCCCTTTGGAGTCTTCCAGTTCCCCTCTCCTTTGACATCTCAAAGACAGCTCCACTGACCCCAACCCCCATGGATCCACTGTCTCCTTCTGAACACTTTCTGGAGAGTCTGAAGTGTCAGAATCCCCCTTGGAGCCGGTGCAGTTCTGTCCTCCTTCCTTCAGGCTGGGTGTAGACTGAGGCAAAGGCTTTCCCTTCAGAGCAGGTCTTTCCAACTGGAGAACCACGCCAGGCAAGACATTAGGGGCAGTGGCTCGGGGGCAGGGGGAGACAGCATGCTGAATGGCCTCCCCCCTGCTTTTTCATTTCCCTCCCCTCAGAAAAAAAAAAAAAAACGACAAGGAGAATAAAGTTTCAGGGGGGAGAAAGAATGAATAGAAGTATTTTGTGTAGGAAAATACTTTCCCCTCTATCCATCTTCTACAAGAAAAACAAAATTGCATTAATGACTTTCTAAGAACAATGTGACTATATGAATGTGACTAATTTAAGTAGATTTTGAATTTGACCCTCTCCTTACATGCACTTAAATTGGTTTGTGCCCCAATGCCATCACCTATGGAATAGCCAAACTATTTGTGAAATTCTTCACTAGGTTGTGAGATGTTTGGCCGATGAAAGAATGGTGGGGGACTGAGAATTCACTCCAGGATATCTAGAAAAGATTGGTCAAACTAAGAAGATGGGGCCACCCTTGAACAGACTGGATATTTCTTGAACTTGAGGAAGATTCTTTGGAATCCCAAACTAAGAATAAAATTGGCCTCTCATAAATACTAGGATAACTTGATGTTTGGGATCAACCAGACACGAAGGAATGAATTATTACCAAAGTGGAAAAATGTTCATAGAGAGCTTCACCCTGCATCTGGGCCAAATTTTTAGGTGTGAACCTGAGAGTATAGAATTTCAGGCCTGGTAGCTTAGACCTGTAGCCCTAGGGCTTTGTAGGTCTCACAGAAGTGTTCCATTTGGCCAGCATGAGTTTGTCTCCATTTCCACAATATTTTAAAGACGAAGTGGAGTTACTGTCAGTGTTTAACTGAACATTTCACATAAAAATCCAGACTTCTGGCTTCTCTTGGAAGACCTAGACACACGTGCCCCAAAACTGAACAACAGCTACTTCTTTTGGTAGCAACCTTCTCACCCACCAAGTCTGTGTGGTCACATCCAATCCCCCTACCTTTCCCCCAAACCCCCTCACACACACACACCCTCGCACGTCTGACTCTTGGCATCTTGTACTTACTCTGCTGACCTGCTGGGCTTACCATTGCTGTTATGTGGACCAGGCAGCCTCTATAGTGCCCCATGACGTTCTCTGGGCTGGTGGGCTTTGCTTATCTTTGAGCCTTCTCTCACCCCAAGGACCAGTGAGATCCACCTTGGTGCCTCTGTTGGCTGATGCTGGCCACTCCATAGATAAGCTCTCTACCCCAATCAGTGCTGGCCCCTTATTACTGTGGATCCCAGGCTGTTGCCCTGACCTTGCTCCAGACCACCCCAATGTCAACTTAGCAGCCATTTAAATCAAATCATATAATAAAACAATTAAACTGCTAGGCAGTGATGATATACACCAATGTTACTAACACACACACACACTTCTTTCTAAATTAATGACAAGAACATCCCCTTCTAAAAGTTAATGTTTGCAGCTCTGTCCAACAGCAGCAAACTCACTCCAAAAATAAATTTCTGTTTTACAGGAGGTAGGGGAAAAAAAAGCAAAAACAAATTTCATGTCTTGATTACTCAACAAGAGAGGGTGTTGATGACACAAGTTGTCCTGAGCTAGGTAGTGATTATATTTAAGTGCCATAGAAGATTTTCTTGGAAGAGATTGCAATCAGTCTAAGTACTTAGCATTGCATTGCTTACATGAAAGGGATGCGACTGTCGAGATGAAAAGAAACCTCCTTAGTATAGATTAGTCTGTCTCTTGTCCGTTAACTGTGAATGAAAGTTGAAATTCAGCTCATTGTGATTCAATGCTGGATTCTATAAAAACAACAGTCCTTGTTTAAGGAACTGCCGGAATATCTGCTGAGTTTTTTTCTGGAGTGGTTATTTGTGGAGGTTTTAGGAATTTAGGACACAGTCTCTTCTTGCCACCAGCATAAATATGTTTATATCTAATCTGAATATACAGATAATGTGTGTGTGTTTCTGAGCCCCTCCTTCTTCAACCAGAACAGCTTCTACTGTTTTATTTAGTTTTATATAATGGTGTTCTTTGTAAGATTATGCTTAAATAGAAAATGCTGGTGTTGATAAGCAAAATTTAGAAAAACTCTAATCTAGTCCAGCTTTCCTATTTTCTGGATGAGAAATTGAGACTAACAGACGTGACAAGACTTTTTGAAAGCCAAATGCTGGCTCCAGCACAAGACTCAAAACTCCTGGTCACGTTGTCTTGGCACTTTATCTGAGTAAAGTTTGTGGATTGGTTGTTTTGTGCAGAAACTGTGTCACACCTGAATTATCTCAGTTTACAATCCCACTAACCCCACGAAGTCAATATTACCCATGTTAGAGAGGAGGATAAAAGTCCTCAGGGGAGGATAAGTGATTCAGCAAGGTCACACAGCTGGAAAGTGCAGTCAGAATTTAGGTCTAGCTTAATCTGATTCCCAACTCTTCTCTTAAGTGCTTTTCTCTACCGTCCTTGTAACCATTTTTATCCAAGATGGTGGAAGAGACTATAAAATCAAATTGTATGTGCATTCCTACATCCATGCACAGAATGCAAAAATCATATTTGATCATGACATTTTAATCACTCTGTACTGTTCTAAACTCCGCTACTGAAGAATAGTCAAACTTGAAAAGATCAACTCCCTGAATCTAGAGCCTATGAGGCTGGAGTTGAGAATTCTGCAGGTGATTTTGAAGACTGATTCCTCCTGATCTGAGAAGGCGGTAGAGAGCATCTTGGTGTGTTTAGGACACTACTAGTCAGTACAGGGTAATGACAGTGAGCCAGAGCCAGGAGAGGCAGGAGGTGGTACTTGACGAGTAACCATGAAAGACCAACCGGAAAAGAAACCTAACAAGGTAGAATTTGTAAAAGCCACAGAGAAAGATTAGGATGGCATTGTGCTCACCAGCCTAATCATTGAATAGTCTCAGAGGAACTATACACACATTGGGCTCTCCTGAAAACACTATGGTAGATACTGAGTTATCTCGGTAAATTCCTGGTGGATAAGGATGGCTGCTGCTAAAGGGCAGCATGGCAACGCCATCTCCCTGTTTTGACAAGATGTATAATTCAGTCTCTCACACTTGCTAGATAAAGGATGATCATTTCAGCCCCTGCTCAAAATGGCTTGAGTCTCCTCCTAAAACATCTGGACCAAGCCATTCCTAGTAACATGTTCTTGCCCTGCCCCTTGGAGTGCTAATTCAGTCTGGCTTTGTCAGCTCATAGGAAAATAAAAGGGCCAATAGAAGCATTTCAGTAGCTAAGACAGGTCTGAAACAATCGGCCAGTTATTTCAGATAAGAGCATTCTTTAGCTAAACGAGGTACTCAGAATCCTTAGGTGGACTTGGATTCAGAGTCCATGACACCTACAGGATGTCAGGGACAAAGGTCACCACTGAGTTAGTAACAGTCATACATGCCATCTGGAGTAAAGAAATCACTCCTGCAACTCTGGAGATGGAGGTGAGACTTCTGGAAGTGATGTTAAATCTTTCAGGCAACCAGTTTCTTTCATTAGTGCACCAAAATGATCATTTACTAAATGGCATCTCAGCCATCTCATTTGTTACATGAGAGGAGTTTCTGTGCCCCAACCAAAGGAAAAGCCCTAACCTTTCTCAGTACTATTACCTGAATGATAATGGTAAAAAAAAAAAAAAAAAAAAGGTTCAACCTTTAGCCCCCGAAAGTAGTGATTTTTAGACATTTTAAAGAGAATATTTAAGATGTGTGTGTTTTACTCCTCTACATTCAAGATTAATTGAAGGATTAAAGTGATTTTAGAAGGTTTTTTGGGTTTGTTTAAAAGGCATTCTCCCCAAATACTTAAGTATTTCAAAGATGACTATATCTGTTCTAATCGCCACAGTTTCCAGTGATTCTATGCACATTTTCAGAGCCACAGAGTTTTCACATATAGTGCCCTCTACAGGGAGATGAAACTTTCCTTTTTTTTTTTCCCTTAGTGGTTCCCAAGCTTAAAATAATTCAATAGTAAACCCTATAGTACACACTGGACATCAGCAGCCACTTAACTGCAGTTAAATCCAAGTAGACATCAGGACAAGTCTTTCTTCAAAGTTCTCGAGGAGGTAAAAGAGGATTTGATGAGACGATTTTAATCTCTAGCTGCATTTTACTCTCCCACATAGCCTGATACTCAGCATAAGATCTTTAACCCTAAATATTTAATTACTTTACTTAAGCTACAGCTATTAGAAATTATAGATGATAGACAGGAAAGAACTGTTAGCTTAGGGTACACGCCAGTTCAACATAAGAAGGGATCCTGTCCATCTGTAGTGGATTTATTCTCCACGAGCATGTTGTGAGACGAGTTTTAAGCTGTGTTCTTCTCTTTGGTTGCTCTTCCCACCACTGACCACCAGTCTGTCTCTTCCTGTGGGTCCACATCTTCTATTCTCTTCTTGAAGCTCGGTGTTTCTCAGGCTTCTCCTCTTGGTCCTCTGCCCACCTTACCTTCCCTCCTGTCATTTCCTGTTTCTTTGCATGCTCATCTTCCTTCCAGCTTCCCACATACGTGCTCATAAACTCCAGGTTTGTATCTTCATCCCAAATCCCTCCACCAACTTGAAGACCTCCAACCGTTGACTTGATGGCTCCATTAAATGTCCCAACAGCTCATCGAAGGTAACATTTCTGGAATGTTCACTGTACCCAAATGTACACTTACATATTTCCTGTGTGAGCTGGCGATTCTTCTACTTTTCTGCTGCTAAAATTATAAACTTAAGATTTATCCTAAGTGGTGCCCTCTCTTTTAGTACTTAATCAGTAACCAAATCTCATCAAAACCACTGCATAAAGACCCCTTGAATTGGCCATTTCTTTTACATTCCTTTTGTGGAATTCTTATATTGTTTTCAAGAGGAATGTGATGGAGAGGCCAACCTGAGACATTTTCTTTCACTATCTTGTGCTTGGGTTCTGAAAGAGTCTTTTACCTCTTCTCCCTCCTGGATCTGGTCTCCCAAAGTGATCTATCCAATATACAGATCTGGTTGTCTGCATCAGGTAGAGGAAAAAGTCCAAAATTCCTAACATGGCCTAAAAGACCCTCATCATTTCCACCTCCTGTCTCCTTTATTGCCACTCCATTCTATCATGATCCAGCCATATTGAATTTCTTAGAGTTTCCTGAACCTACAATGTTGTCCTGTGGTTCTTTGCTTCCTCATATGCCATTGGAATATGCCTTAATTCCTGCAACTTAGGCCATGGCCTCCTAGATTAACCAGGTAGTTAATCAGATCCTCCCATGTTTTAAGCCTGTATCCTGTAGGGGCTTTCACTGCTGCATGTATGATATTCTAACATATTCACCGGATCACACAATAGACAATCATTTTGCCTACTAGACTGAGCTTCTTGGAACTATATTTCCTCTATTTCTTTATCTCCAACAGTCAAAATGATGCCTTTCACATGGTCTGTGCTTAAATGATGTTTAGTGAATGAATGAATGAATGTGCTATGCTAGATCCTTTAACACACATAGCATTTTCTACTTTCATTTTCTATGAGAGGGATGACATCTTTCTGAACTTTATGTGAGAGTGGTAACATGAGTCTGCTACAGATGATGAAAAGCTCAGGGAAGTTCAATAACTTGTCAAAGGCAAACAGCCACTGAATGACTGGTCGTCTCTCACTAAGTTCATTTTCCTTCTGTAGGAGCTTGCAGAGTTACTTGACCTGTTTGTTTTCCAATTTCCACCTATGTTAAATGAAATAATACTGTCTACCTCCCATGAGTGTGATAATCAAGTGAGTTATTACATTTAAAGTGTGCAGAACAGTCCTGGCACATGGCAAGCACTCACTAAGCTCATTGTCATGAATATCACTAATACCATCTTCAGTGGAGAAGATGGAGAAGACCAGAATCACTGGATGCGTGCTCTCATGGCCTTTGAACACATTGTTTTATCAAAAAAAATCAGATGATGTCCAAACCTTTCTTAGACAACTCACACTGACAATCCAGAGGCTTAGGGAGCCTGAAAAAGTAGAAAAAGAAATAGACATTTAATCACCATTGTCCTTGATCTTGCCACTTGGGTCTATGTGTTTATACTGAGGAGAGAGATAATGAATCAAATGTCCAAACTCAAGAAATCCGGCAGCCTTAACCTTAAATATCCACCTGTGTTTTATGTGTTATTAATTCTGGGAACCTCTGGCAAACCTATATTCAGGGTTAAATAAAGTAAAAGTCTCAGGTCCTTTTTCTATATATTCATTTATTTCTCAGATGGGTGAAATTGTTGTTGAATGTTTTCAACAAGCACTTCCCACAAAATTTGAGAGACGTGACCATTAAAGAAAGAGTAGAAAGAAAAGCCATCTGTGGCTCACGTGTTGTGTTACAAAATGACCTTGGTTTTCTGGAATAGTATAAAGGTTCTAGGTGGTGAGAATTCTATGCAGTCTGGTCAAATGAAAATTAAGGGGGTTCTGAGTAAAAGAAAAATACATAAGAACAAAGAAGGAGTGGGGAGAAGTGGAGGAATAAGCAAGTAGAAATATGACCAGGATGACTGATGATTCAAGCTAAACCAATTCTTTAATAGTCATATCCCACATGAATCCTGGGAGCAACTAGAGACTTGACGTCACTGTTCAGAGGACACTTGGAATGAACACCTTCCTCATTGTTGAAAATCTCCCTGGGCCTGTTGGCATACACCTTGACACTGATGCTCTCAAAAGCTATTATATCCTTGTGTATATTAGACTGCAGAACACCTGCACTAGTGGTGCTCTTGAATTCTGATTTGATTAAAAGAGCATTTATGTTTGGTGCCTCAGTCCTAGGGTGTCTCCAGTGGTTCAACCAAGAGTTCTGATATTTGGCTAAAGAGATGACATGGGCTGTCCACTGATAAATTTTGCTTTGCTTGATTTAGTGTGGTGCTGTGAAATTCCAGTTGGAGAGGATTCCCATTTATTCAAACACCAAACAACATCAGGAAAAGCATTCTCTGCAGCCAGTGGCATGTAGAGATGAACTACATTGGCTGGTCCAAAGGCCCATGACAGCTTCACCTAACTCAAGGAATCTGACTTTTCTTTTCTTCTTCAGCTGATGGGTATATGGATTCAGAAAGTTCAGAAAAATTGTTAGAAGAAAATCATGTCTTCTGTTACTGCTTCCCAAGAGAGTTTCTCTGCTGGATAAAGAAATAGATGTGTATGACTCTCACTGTTGTAGAAAATACAACCAAGATTTTGCCACTGGAGATAGCTTAGAAACCATCGCACATGGAGGCATCCCTGTGCCGTCGGTGTTGGAGCCTTACTGATACCTAACATTGCTTCATAACGCTATACCTTTCTTAAAACAAAAAGGGGGAAAGATAAGTTGCAATGCATTTCAGCACAGAGGAGCACAGTTAGAGAATTTAGTACAGAGAAGTTGCTCAATTACCAAATTACCTCTTATAAAATTACACGTTTAAAAAAAAATGTATCTGTCTTCTCAGGGAGTTGGCCTCTTAATATAAATCTTTAAGTGAATTAGTACTAAAATTCCACTCAGTACCAGTGTACCTAACCAATATTCCACATCCTAGACGCTCTCTGCCTTCTCACATAGAATCTGGGGGGGGAAGACACACATGAAGCTAAAAAAACCAAACCAAAACAAAACAAAACCAGAAAAATAAATGGTGACTCAGGATCCCAGTAAAGAGAACAAAGCAAAGAGAAAGGACAAAGTGTAGGCGTAGGCAGCGCAGAGACCTGACAGCTGGAAAAGGCTGGGTGGGGAGCAGGAAGAAGCCCACTGTGCCCATACGGTGATGGAGAGGAGATGGAGCATGACGTCCAGCAGGTGGGCAAGGCTCTACCCACTAGGACCTCGAGAATGCTGTGACTACAGTGGTTTGAAGCAGAGGATTTAAAACAGTTAAGTGCCATTTTAAAGGTCATTCTCTTTGGTGAATGAATTTCTAAAGGGCAAGGAAGGAAGTAGAAGCCCATTGGGAGGCTACTGCCATTATTCATGAAGAAAATAATGATGTTTTAGACTAGGTGGTGTCCGCTGACATGGGGATAAGTGGACAGAGTCAATACGCATTTTGAAGGAAAAATTCAAGATGTATACTAATGAATTCAATATGAAAAATGCAGGGCAGTGGGACATCTCAAAATGCCCCCTGGGTTTGTGGTCTGAGCTCCTAAGTTTGTGGGTAGATGGTGAGACCATTTACTGAATTGGGGAGAATCTTCCTTATACCTCAAATACATTCCTTCCTTTCTCCCTTCATCACCCCCCACAACCTTTCTCCACCAAATCTTACTTAACTTTTCAGGTTTATTATGTTCAACAAACATATATTGAGCAATTATAAAAATAATACTGAGTTAAAAAATTATGAGTGGTTCTAAACACAATAGTCACCCAACTCATTTAATCCTGACAACAAAACTGAGTGGAAGAGATCTTCCTTTACAGATAATAAAGAATATGGAGGCACAGAGAGCTTAAGAACGTGCCTAAGGTCACACAGCTATAGAGAAACTGCTGGGAACAGCAAATCCGTATCTTTACAGAGTTACTGTCTACTGCAGATGGTGGACTTATAAATGGATAAATACAGGTTGGTGGCAAAGTTGTTATAAAAACTGTCAGTGATGTTCTGTGTAATCCAAGTAGGGGCACCTGACCTAGTCCTGGGCAGGTACAGTCAAGACAGGTTTGTTGGAAGAGAGGATATCTGGGCTGCACTTTGAAGGGTAGATGAAAATTTTGCAGGTGAAGTTAATGAGACTAAAGAAGGTCTTGTCGGGTAAAGAAACATGGAGGAAGAGACATGGTAGGATGGAATCAGAGGAGGGACAAGTAATGAGATAGTACTGGAGAGACAGGTTAGAGAAATCTGAAATTCATAGTTGGATCATGGCTTAATTTGCATTTTACATAACTCTCTACTGACAGCAGAGAGGATAAATTGGGGGTAGGAACAAGTCAAGTCTGGATCTAGCTTGAAAGCTTTTTTTTTTCCTGTTTGGGCCAGAATGAGAACTTGACGTAAAGCAATGATATTAGGCGTGAAGAAAATAAGAGAAATTTGAAAATTAAATGAGAAAGCACATATAAAGTACTTGTCACAAAGCTGGGCATATACCAGTTATATAAGAAATCTTGGTTACTGTTTCTGTTTGAGTTGCTACTTAACAAGCTATTGTAAAGCTCAGTGGCTTAATACAAGTGTTTTTCACTTCTTTTTAATCTGTGTGTTGGGTGGGCTCTGCTGGGAAGTTCTGTTCTGTGATTATAACTGGAGTCACTCAGATGGCTGCATTCAGCTCGAACTACAGTGTGATTTGAGCTACAGGAACAACTTTTCTTCCTTGGAAGCCTCTCTTCCCATGGCTTTATTTGTCCAGTGGTCTGTCCTGGACAACATGGAAGCTGGGCTTTGAGAGGGAGAAGGTAGAAGCTGTCAGTCCTCTTAAGTCCTGGTCTGGGAAGTCCAAGAGCTGCTTCTCCCACCTTCTAGTTGGTCAAAGCCAGTTACAAGGCCACCAGATTCTAGAAAAGGGAAATGGAGTCCTCTTGATATGAAGAGCCACATGGCGATATAGAGATGGAAGGAATTGTCAGTGACCATATTTGCAGACCACATACCACAGTTCCTAAGATTATCTAACACCAGTTTAATTTTTCAAACAGCATTCTTTGTTTTTAACTTTGATTAGTTCCTTTCTCTGACTCTGAAGGCTCCCTTTCCATCTCACATAATATTTTACTTTCTTACCTTTTATCGAGCCCATGTTTTAGCTTGTTTCCTTCATTTTCCCAGAGAATACAAATACCATTCTTCAAAATTATGCTCTTCATTTACCTTCTGTATTTTCTTTGCTCTTTAATTTCCTTTTTAGTTGCTGAATCTTTTCACACATACTGCTGTATGCACGTGTATGCCAGGGTACGGATTGTTTATATGTTTTGAGACTCTTGGTCATGACAGATGCGAACAATCTATCTCTGTCTTCTATTTGTCCAAACAGAGTTTGAGTAGATTCTCTGTGAGACAGGGAAACTTGAGTGTCCTCCATTTATCTAGGTACTTTTAACTCTTAATGTTGAGAATTGTGTGCTGGAGATTTCTAGTCAGCAAAGTGGAAAGGCAGCTACAGTCACAGCTGAGAAATAGCTTCTCTGCACAGTTTTTGCCTTTTTTTTTTCAAACAATATATCAGAATTTTGTGTTCACCTGGCCTTATTTGTAGATACACCCTGTGGTTCTCACCGTGTGCATGGTGGAGTTTTTACCTACCACTTTGGAGAGCCACCATTCCTATTGGAGGGGTATTTATCTAGATAATTACAAGTCTCCTCCTGACTTAGTAATTGATGTAAAAGTCATGGGAGAAAAACGTCCACCATCTTGTCTTCAGTTATGCCTTAAGTGAGGATTCAACGTATCATCCAAACTAGGACACCTTGTAGAATAAAGGGGCACGCTAGTATAATAGTAGTTAGTGATAATAAATAAGACAATAAGCCAGAACCGTCTCAGGAAGTCTGGATATACAGTCACCCATGCGTTGGCCTACGTGGAGCCACGGCCACCAGTGTGTCTCCATTTTCCATCTCTCCCCATGCAAGACCTTCTTCTTCAGACTGTACCTGTTCAGGCGAATGGGTTTTACCCCAGTGAGAGTAAGATCATATTGCTGTTTTCAATAGAGTCACAGGTGGAGAAAATCCACTTGAATTGGACTCACGCTCTTTCTTCCCACTTGATAGAGATGCTGGTCCGCGATGAGGAAAGGGATGCAAGCTAGCTGCCTGTGTCTCGATCCCCGACCCCTCCAAGCTCCGAGGATACTGAGCATCTCATACTCCCCTTTCACACACATCTGGTGTGTTCCCTGGAAGGAAAGTTACTTATTAGTTGACCATCCATGCAACAGTCTCAAATCTCAAATCCGTGGCAGATAGCTAAGTGTATGAAAATTTCTAGTGGGTTCTGTGCATGACTCTGTCGTGTGAAAAAGGTCTGGAGCTGTTTTTAACAGTCAACATTTCCCACCCCCAACATGTGCTGATTGAGAACCACAGTCCTCTTAGATGTAATAGTAAGTACGTCGTAACAGGCCTCTAGTAGCTTGTTCTAGGATCAAGAGAGATGAGCTGTATGGAAGGAATTTATCTATTTTAATTTCATATGATATGAATGATCTGAATAAACTTACTTTCTGTTTGAGGCCAGATGCCCCAATGGACCAAGTAACACAGAGAAGAAATTTATGGATCTGACTATTAATGCAAGTTTGGTCACTATAATAACTGTGTATAAAATAGTTCTTGACTACAAAACTTATTACTTGACAACATTACTCATATTTAGCAAAGGGCTACACAAGAGCTTTATTAAACCTATGATTTTTAAACTGACTGCTACTGTAAATAAAGTTTCATTAATCCTAATAACCTTCCCCTGGCAAATTGCTATTCCTTTTTTTTTTCCCATTGGAAAATTAAAATAACAAAGATGATTAATTCATGGGTAGATGGAAAAAGGAATAGATAAGTGAATAGATAAATAGTTTTTAAAAAGCAGTAAAATCTTAGTGATAGAATCTAGATGGTATATATGAGTGTTCATTGTCAAATTCTTTCAACTTTTCTGGGAGCTCAGGGCTGACTTTTGCCATCTTGGTGTTCTAGGCACCAAGTGTCATCCCTGAAAGACATACCTAAAGATCCTTCACCTGGAGTTACTAAAATCTCAGGTCACTAATATGACCTGACATTGGGAGGGGGGAAAACTATACTGAGGCAAATTGAACAGAGAAAGAAGATGAGTTTGGGGAGAACTATGCAGATGAGTAATTTCTATGTTCTGTAGCCAGATGTCTAGGCTGAGGGGTGTTTCCTGAGGTGAAAGGGTGTGAAGGAGAGAAAAGAGGCACTGGGTGTCAGAGTAAAAAGCACAGAGAACCCTACCCTGAAGTGTGTTAGCTGTGAGCCCCAGTGACACGAGCCCACAGGTGTCTACACACCTAAGCAGCTGCTGCAGGTGTCCTGTCACACTCATCCCATCATGCTACCCCTTCATTCTCAATACTATTCTGCACAAAATAGCCACCCTACCTCAAAAATAAATAAACCTGTCTCGAAGACAAAAGGGGGAAAAAAGAATGAAAATAAAATTAAGGAGCATCAGTAAAAGCTGAAGAAATAATGAATTATGAGATTAATTATGCAAAGAAACAGGAATGTTTTATAAAGTAGTTTTTCATATTCTCAAAGAGTTCTTGTTGACATGATTTTTCAAAAATAAAGGTCTAACAAGAGATACAAGTGTTCAAATAAAAGTGTTAATATTTTGAAGCACAAAAGCAATAGAGAGATAAGTTACATTAAAAATAAAAAAGGAGAAGGTAGACTAAATTTTGGTAAAGAACTGGGAGATAAATTTTCTATATTTAACAATATAAAAAAAAAGAACGAAGTCAAATAATTCTGGATTAGGTAAGAGATATAGAAGAAAATCTAAAGAAATCTAATATATGTATAATTGATAACATTAAGAACAAGTGGAAGAAAAATGTACTTAAAGATAGAATGAGAAACTATTGGTTGAATAGAAGGTCTTAATTTGTAAGGAAAAGAAGGAAAGTTTGATAAATATAATAGTAAGGCATTATAATATTGAAATTACTGAGCTACAAGCATAAAGAAAAAAATCACATTTCTAGATAAGCAAAAAAAGTAAGATGAGATGCCTGATGTAGTGTTTGATGCCAGAAGAAAGTTGATCAATATCTACAAGGTTGAAGGTAAAGAAATTATGATGGGAAAAGATAACTCCCTTGTCCTTTGAATTTAAAGTCAAAGAACAGGTTATCTCAAGTAAGAACCGAGGGGATAAAGCTCTCTTGTGCCATTTCTGATGAAAGGGGAAAGGGGACATAAGAATATAAAATTCAACCAACTACTAGAACTTAAATTTTAGGAATAAAAAGATTATAAAGATTAGAAGTGTCACTCAGTAAATATTCTTAAATATAGAAAGAAGATAAAACAAGAATAAAAAACAAGACATGAATTTTCATTTGTTTATATTTTCAAATGACCTTTTCCCCCTTCTGTTCTTCTTCTAATAAGAGTTACCTCTCTGAAGTCGGTAGAAAGTTTACATCTCAAAGGCATGGGGAAGGAATGCACCTCCTGCAAGAAGGACTTTGTTTTTATAAGGCCAGACCACTTACAAGCTTTTGGGATACATCAGCAAGGTTAGTTGTTCATCAGAGGACAGATAGATCCATCCACCTATGTTGGAATGTCTTTCTCTGTCTCTGGGTACATTTGGCTCAAGGGAGAAGGCCTAAAAGACTTTCCTACTAGGTTCTGAGTATCCGTTTTGGTTATGAGTTCAGTCAAATGGGTGCCCTTTACAAGTCTTTTGATGAAGTTATTCTGGAACTCTGGAGGCTCCTGCATACCAGTGAAAATAGGTATCCCATTCTGTTGATATGATTTGGAAGTCCTTGCTTTTAAGTGCACTTCTAAAATAATCTTGTCTAATTGGAACTTTTTTCCTAATGGCCACTATAATTCCAAGTTGTAATTTCCTTGAGTAGGGGGCAGCAGTTTGGTAGGACTCTAGTTACAAATGGACTTTAACCTACATGTCTAGTTGCAAATGGGGTACAATCCACATTTTTGTTTGGCTGTGGTTTTTTTGTTTTTTTTTTTTTTTTTTTTTTTTTTTAGATATTTGCAACTTCTAGGACCATAGTTCTTAGACATTTAATTTTTTTTTAATTTACCCAATTTCTAAATAGTTCTCTCTCTTTCCTTTTTAAAATTTTTCTTCAGTGCAGGACAATTGTATTTCCAATGTCCTGATTTCATTTTTTACATTATTTTCAAATGTCTGACGGCAAATAAGAAGGGGTTTGAGCAAATTTTGATTTTTGTGCAAATTTCTGTCCCTCCATCTTATTAAGGAAGTCCCTAAGGCTAGCTGTGTGTCTGTGTGTGTGTGTGCATAAATGTATGTGTATATACCTCTACTTTCCAATTTGGTTTTAGCATGAGAGCTATCTAAAAGTTTTCCTTTTAAATAAAGCCAATTCAAAGGATCCATCATCTGGCCATTGATGAGTAAGATATTAATCTTAAATAGCAGCTTAAACCAATAAGCCTTTTTATGGCTTATCCAAAGACGCAAGAGGTGCAAAGGATGCAGCCTTCATAAGATCCAGAAAGTTCACTCCCAGAGTCAAAGAAAACAAAGACCTTTGCCTTCCTGGCAGCACTAACAAGATAATGAAGGTTGAGACAACAAAGGCCCCTTGTGGACTGAGCCCTCTTGTGACAAATTCCCTTGGGAGTTGGCAGAGTTGGACAGAGAGACACCAGCTGCAAACTCAGATTGTTATCTGTATTTCTGACCAACCAGCTACAGCTGCTTAGAATTCTAGTCTATTCTACTGACCACCAAATGCACCTTCCAGATGGTGGAGACCAGAGAGAATAGTCTCAGTGGTTATAACGCCAAGCTTTCAAGACATAGAACAAGGCAAATGATGCAACAGTCAGAGACAAGGAAAAACAATGACCACCCCTGGGAGGAAAAAGATCAGTCAAACATTGATCAGAGCTGCTGTATTCAAGGAACTAGTTCCACAAATATTTTCTCCCACTAGGTCAAATTTAGAAGGAGAGAAAAAGGGCCCTCACCACTTTGGTTTTTACTCAACCCTGCAGAGATTGGGAAGCTGATGTGGGGAGAAACCTTACCTTCCATCAGCTTTTGTCAAAGGTCCCAGTACCTCTTCACCTGCAGTAGATCCAGCGAGAAAGCAGTATCCAGCCAGCAAAGTATCCTTTTGACTACATCAGCTGTTGCAGGGGGAAGATTTCCTCCACCCTTTGGGTTCTTCTGGCTGCTCTAAGAATTAAATTGACATGAGACGGATTAACAGGAGAAAATCTAATTTAATTTGTATATATGAGGGCCTCATAAGAAAAATAAGACCCCAGGACAAATTAGATAATTGAAGCTTATAAGTCATCTGGAGAAAAGAAGACAGGGGTAAGGGTTTAGGATTTAGGAGAGGAAAACAATCTACAAGAAGATGGGAAAAACCAATATTTGGTAAATAGATGTTTGTCACACTACGCAGACAGTGGGACACAGAGAGGACTTTGATCACACAGGCGTAGCTGAATTTTTCCTCAACTGAACACATCTAGCCCATATTCTTTGTAATTAAATCTGGTGATGTCTCTCTTCCTGGAATAGGCCTTCTATCTAAATTCTTCTAGGCAGTTAAGGGAAAGGAGATAAAAGCTCTTCCTTTTATTTCAAAAACAGCCAGCCTGAAATAATCCTTATGCTAAAAAGACACATTTTGGGGTGGCAAACTCCCCTACAGCACAGACATAACCCTGAGGATAATTCTCTGATCTTTCATCATGTCTGTGTGCAGCCCAGTTGTGTATGACCAGTTGCTTTGACTGGATGATATTTGGTGTTAGCCATTAAGGTGGTCAAATCACTGGAGTGGCCAACTCTGTCCAGTTCCTGGTAGCTTAAGCACACATTGACTGGTTTACTGAAAAACTTAGAAAACATCTGGAAACTTTATGAGAAATGCCATCACTTATTGTCATTGCTGAGATTCATAGGGTTTGGTTTTTGTAAGTTTTAAGGAAGACTCCAAATTCCCAGAGCCACAGAACATAGAATGTTGCCCTTTATAAATGAAGAGTTGATGTCCATGCGAGTTGCTTGGGAAGGTCACTCAGTGTTTCCTCCTAAGAAAAGTTGATGTTTAAAGTGTGATTCAAAATGTTTGTACATTGAGTTATGATGAGGCCCCAGGGCAGGATGCCCCGAAATAAATCTCCCATGTGAAAGGTACCCTCCCTGCCCCAGGTGGTAGAGAGACATCCTTCTCACCAGAGACAGAGAATTCAGGGCAAAAAGGATACATAAAGAAATTCTGCATTGATTCTAAACTAATTAGTACCCAAGACTGAGTTTCTTTGCTTTGTCTATTCCTCAGAAATATATTATTTCTTTGACTTAAAAAGTATAAAATTGCCTGCTTTGGTTCCTCTTGGGTCCTACGCCTATGAGACCTCCATATGTTTGAAATTAAAAGTTGCTTTTATTTCCTCTTCTCCTGTTAATCTGCCTTTGTCAACTGAATTATTAGCTAAAAGAACCTAGAAGGATAGGGGGAAATTTCTCCCTCCCCAACAGTTACATTTTCACATGATGACCTTTTCACCAATATATGTGTGTAATTTTGAGGTTAGTGGATTAGGTTTGTGTTGTTAAGGTGGAAAAATGTATTACTGGTAGGTAATTATTGTAAGGCTCTTTAATTATTGATTTCTTCAACATAGCAGCGTTGACATTTTAGCAGTATAATGAAGGAAAAGATATGCATTAACCGAATGGGAATGGAATAAATGCACATTTTAAAGGGAGATGTGATTTGTTTGAATAGATATGCAGTAATTATCCAGGAAGTGTGACTGTTTTCTTCATAAATGGCATTAACTATTCAAAGTAAATGACAGAACTATTATATGTAAGGATATTATGAGGGTGTTCAGAACCCTTACATTGGCTAAGGGATACATAAAATCTTCATGTTTACCAATGTCTTCTTTTTTGTGGTTTCTCTCTATTGCCCTTTATCAAAAGCATGCTCTGTTTTGAAGTATTTATACTGGCTGATGCTTCAATCTTCATTTAGAAAAACAGATTTGGGGTTTGTGTATTTGTCTAATAGCTATAAATAAATACAGCTACTTCTCGCCTTGAAATGGATGACTTTGCATTTTAGACTGAACAAACAAGGTCAGTTCAGGACGACCACGGAGTTCCCAGCTTTGCAGAGTCTTCACATCTCATTAATGGTTTATCTGCCTTTCTGATTTTGAGCCACAATGAACAGGGATCTGACTACATGGTAATGAGCCCTTAAAATGACAAAAAGAAGTGCTTACACATCCAAAGAAGTGTTAGCCTCTAAAGAACAGCATTTGGTGAAAGCACATTCTAAGTTATCTCTGGGAACCGCCTTCAGAGTCAGTGTATGAGACCCACAGAAAACAGTGTCTCATTTCATCACCAAGACACATGATTTTTGGCACAGAATTGTCTGACCAAGCTGATCAGCCACCACATCAAGCAAGCTTTGTTTGAAATAACATTCAGCCACTTTTCTTACATTATAGCCTGAATATAAAGGAGAAAGATTTGTCACCACTTAGATCATTCAAAAGAATGTAATGCAGATTCTAAAGAGAGCTCCCAAAATAAAGTTTCAGAAATATCCTGGGCCATGAAAGAATATTTAGCATCTAAGAAAAAAAGTAAGATATAGCATAACTGAAAAAAAAAATCTGCAGAATGAAAAGGAGATAGCAAAGAAGAAATAAAATAATTGATTAGAAAATGGAAGTATATTGCTAGGTACTTTTTTGAAATAGAGTTTAAAGAAAGAAGAAAACACAAATATATACAACTTAAAATGGCATAAAGGAAATGTTATATTGGGAATCTCTATAAAATACATTTAAAAATTTCCCAAATTTTAAGAACCTAAAATTTGAGAAAAGTGTCCCCAGAGAAGACATGAAACTTCTAGCTGATGAATAACTATGAAAATTCTTTAGAAAATTATTAAAAAGTAATAGCAAAAATAAATTTCCAGAGCCAAATGGCTTTTTTTTTCATGGTTGTAAAACATTTATTCAGAAAAAAAATTTCTTTAATTTTTTTTATGTTTAATATATTTTTATTGAAGTATAGTCAATTTACAATGTTGTGTCAAATTCCAGTGTAGAGCACAATTTTTCAGTTATACATGAAATACATATATTGTCACATTTTTTTCGCTGTGAGCTACGACAAGATCTTGTATATATTTCCCTGTGCTATACAGTATAATCTTGTTTATCTATTCTGCATATGCCTGTCAGTATCTACAAATTTTGAAATCCCAGTCTGTCCCTTCCCAGCCCCCACCCCCTTAGATACTGACAAGTGGTTTTTAAAGAGTAATTCTTCTAAACTTTCAAAAAAGAGCTAATTTACAAATTATTTAAGCTTTTCAAAATTAAAGAACGCAAATTTCCAAATTTTTTGTACAAAGACATCACAACGTTTAAATACGAACAAAATTGAGATGACAAAATACAATATTCTTACTTATTTCAATCTCAGTACAATCTTACTAATGTTGGGGCAAAAAATACTAAATGTTAACAGATAGAATAGTGACACATTAAAAGAATATTAGGCCATTTACCAAGAATATATATTTCTCAAATATCTAGCATCAAGTTTAATAATAAAACATTACAGAATCATATTAAGAATAAGGATTAGATAGTAACGCCTACTATCTTCACTGTTGATACTGTTCCTAGAAATAGCACATGCAATTTGGTGCCAGAAATGATAATTCAAGGTATAAATATTGGTAAGGATGAGATAAATGTTATTATTGCTGCTTATATGACTGTATTCCTAGTAAATCCAGCATAATCAATGGAAAAATTTATAAAACAGTTAACATATAAAAAATCAGTAGGATTTTTTATATATTTGGAAGAGATTTATAAAGTAGTATTTTATCATTAATTTTACTTCTATACATTTGTCTCCGTTATTTTAATATTTCTGTTCTCCTTTTGTCATTTTCATTATGCTTTATGTTGTTTTGTCTTGTTTTTAATATATAAAGGACTTACTACCCTTAAGCTGTCTATTTTTAAGAAATAGCAGACACAGTTGAAGCTCTAAAAGCTGAGTAGAAGTTACCCTTTTGTAAGAGCAATTTACATTTATAAGAGAAGTCTCCATTTGTAAGAGTGTCTTCATCTCTGTACCAGGAAGAACAGGCTGACTCTAAATCTCTAGAAACTCTTAGAGTAGCCAAAGACTTAAAGACAGAAGTCTGCATCACAATCTTGCCCTGTTTACTGTGTTTTCCTGATAACTTCTTGTAACCCTGCCTGCCCTTCTCTTTCCACTATCATCTTTTCTCTTTAGCTGGAGATGGTATTTAAGGTGGTGGCTTGGGCTATTTCAAGGAGTTTCTTGGTTTTCCTGAGTCTCTCCCATGTATACAGGAAATAAACATGTTAGTAAACTTCAATTTGTTTCTTTTTCCTGTTAATCTTTTTATTACAGGAGTGTCTCTGCAAAGAATCTAGAAGTGTAGAGGGAACATTACTTTCCTTCCTTCACACTAAGTTTTTAGACTTACTTATCAATTCTGCTGACCTTTTAATTTCTAATTACCAAAAAAATTCTTTCTTGCTACTGTTCTTTTCATTTCCATAGACACATTTAGTTGTTGTTCTAAATTCTTTACTAGGACCTCAATGGTCTCTCCACTGGCCAAGGCATATCTGAAACTTCATATTGAAAAATGTATGTAGAATAAACACTCTTTTTTTTTGAATATTCTAAATGGTAACAGATCTTCCTCTGTTTATTTTCATAGGCTAATAGAAGAAAGTGGTTACATTTGTCTAAACAAAGATTAGCTGATATACTAGTTGACCAAGCAAGGCCATGTCAATCAGTGTCAAAAAAAAAAAATCATGTACCACTATAAAGTAAATGGAATATTGTCTTCTGTGGGCAATTTTAAAAAATGCTCAAAGTATTTCCTCAACAAAGCCTATCCATGTCTCTTTTTGGTAGTTAACACTCATTTAGATGTGTGAGCATTTTCTTTTCTGTTTATATCATTTTAAAGAATTTATTTCCTGTATCATGTATGTTGCAGATATGTGGTGTCAATTTAAAGGAAAATGCACAACGTGAGAGTTGTGAGTTTAAGTTTTATTCAGAGTCTTGCAGGGGACTATAGCCTTGGAGACAGCTCTAAGGAACAGCTCCAAAGAAGTAGGGGAGGAGCCAGTGTATATATATGATTTTTTTGGCTAGGAAATACATGTACGCAGGCATACATCTTGGTAAAAGGTTACTGCTAATCACAAAGAACAGATATTCAGGTTAATGGTTTTAGTGCTTTTCTCTGCATGATTTATGGGAAGATGCAAGAATCTGGGTCATTGAAATTCTTCTTGAGATATGCATCTAACCTGTTTATCTAAGTTTATCTAAGCACAGAGTGCCCCATCTTGTTTTTCCATCCTGAATCCCCCTCAGAGTGTACTGTCAGTGGTCAGCTGTGGTGGGTTGTGACTTTAACCCTTGTATAACTGGTTGATGAGTGATGCTCTTTTGTTCTTCTGCTCACAGTGGAGAAGGATATGAAAAATAGTAGCTTTATATACAACCAATGAGCAGCTAGAAAATACAGTGGGAAGAAGAAACCATTTATGATAGCCGCCAAAAGGTAAATACCTGATATTGAAGCTAACCAGGACTGTGAAGGACCTACATGAGGGAAACTTGAAGTTCTAATGTTACATAAAAGACTTTAGTAAAATTAGAAATGGTTTTGTTCTTTTATAAAAAACAAAACATTGTGCATTGACAAAGATCCATTTTTAAAGTATAAATTCAGTGTGTTAGCATTCCATCTAAATTTAATTTTGTACTTGACAAAACGGCACAAAGTTCACCATGAAAAATAAACAAGTGAAAAATGCCATGACATTTTCAAAAAGAATAAATAAGGTAGACATAGCTCTGTCTAGTGTAAAAATGCTAATGAAGATATACTAATTGAAACAGCTTGAAAATGGAGAACCAGTGTGTTATAGGAGACTGTCCCCAAGTCCTCCAGATCAGAGGTAAAGGTGATCCTCAAATCATGGGAAAATACAGCTTGTCTGCTAAGTGATGCTGTATGAAAAAATGAAAACTAGATTTCAGTTTCATTTCTTTCACCAAAGTAAATTATGGAAAGTAAAAACTGAACTATGACAGTCTGAAGAAAATCATGGGTGGGTTTATTTAGAATTTTGTAATTAGTGGAAGGTTTTTCCAGGAAAGACTCAATATGCAGAGCAGGGACAGGAAAACATTAACAAATTTATAAAGAAATGACCAACTAGAAAAATCTGAACTAATAAAAAATGCAGCAGGAACAAGTGACAGGCCACCACTAGGTTTCATTTTTTTTTTTTAATTTACAAAAAATTCATACAAATCAGTAAGGACAAAATATGCCTAACCCAAGAGAAAGTGGACAAGTCACTGAAAAGGGAGTATATATGGCAAATAAAAATACTAAATGACCATCTTCAGCTTCATAATTAAAGAAACACAAGTCAAACAAGAATGAGATGCCATATTTAATCAATATGACACCAATTAAAATAGGTTTGATAAGATCCAGTGTCAGTGAAGATCCAAAAAAGCAGACACAGTTAGTAAACCATTGCTCGGAATATAAATTGGTGCACGATAATAAAGAGAAAAACCACTGTGATGCTCTGTCAGGTGGGAGTGACACATATACAGCATGCAACCCCTACAAATAGGGCACCATTTAAGATGGCAGACAAGATGACAGATTCCTGGGGGAGAATCACGGTGTTGGCATTCGCTGTCTTTCTTGTATTTCTGTTAATATATCTTTAGGATTGCATTGCCTCTTCTGGCTCTGAATCTTACAAACCATTAGAACAATAAGAACAGCAAAAAAGAATGGGTTGTCTAATTCTATCTTGCTCCCCTTTTTTCTTTAACAGGCGGTATTTCTGTAACCTTCTCTTCGTGTTATTTTTGTTTAGATTGTTTCACTTGTTTGGTATAGAGCCTCATATAACATACAGGAACAAATAGAAAATAGCTACAAATTTGAATCCCAGTCTCGCCAACCTCCATGTCTACTGATGGGACAGGAAACCTGACCAAACAGGGGTTGCATCAGATCGTGTCGGCTGCAAAGCAACCCGTGGTCGGGTCACCAAAGGAATGGATTCTTGTGTTTTGTTTCTCATATCAATGCCATTTTTTCCCTTTCCTCTAAAGATCAAATCTGGTGGTTCATTAGCTATTCTGGCTGATCTCTGCTTCTGCTGTTCATGCTCTGGTCCTCCCAGACCCACACTCCAGGGGGTTGATAGAACAAGGCTAATACTTGGAATCAGGGTCAGGAGAAAATTGATTGCAAGTCGAGGATGTAAAGCTTGTCTGTCACCGTCTCCTTACAGCCTCAAGTTCAACAGGCAGTTTGCACCAACTGAAGCTTTAATTTTTTTTTAACTGACATATAACAGAAAACACTGTTTCACTGAAACTATATGCTACTAAGACCCGCTTAGCTGTGATCAGGTTGGCTGATATGCCACTGCAAAGAGCTGAACCCTGTAGCTAGTTCATATGAATGTGGAATAAATTATTCTCTCATTTCCTACCCCTGTTCCAACTAGTCTTCCATTATTTAATTTAACAAGCATTTAATGAACTCCTGTATTGGTATGAAGAAAAGGTTTGTGGTCTATACAATTCTAGAAGTCGCTATTCACCTAGGTTTTGGTGTGAATGGCACTCCTGAGGGTTACATGATTACGGTCCGTGCAGACGCACGTGGCGTTCGTTAATCTAGTGTTGCGGGATGGGTGTCATCATGACGGGTTGTGAGACACCCTCTGTCTTCTTGTAGAGCTCGTATTCAGTGAAGGTTTAAGTAGGGGAAGGAGTCACAGCCACAGCTCCCTGCAACTCATAATGCACTTCTATTTACATTACTGCTGGGATCTAAATAAAGGAGTCCAGTGTCAGCAAAGAGGGTGCTATGAATTGTGCTTGGGGTGGAGTCGGAGAATCAAGAAAGGCTTCATAGAGAAGGTGACATTTGCTTTGGGCATTTCAGAATGAGTCACCCTTGATGGGAGGGGAGCAGAAGGAGGGGTGCAGTGTAATTAGGAACAACAATAAGCCACTGTTGCCCACATTTGTCTGGGGTGGATGCTGACTGAGAATGATGTCAACACTTTGTCTTGTAACTTGAAGAACACAAGCCATGGCTTCTCCCTCAGTGAAAGACCATTCTTCTTTAAGTTGTTTCATCTATAGTCTCAATTTATTAAGATACGTGTGGCTTGTCTTGGGAGTCTGAGTAATCACTGGCATTGTATAAGTGAATACATTTGCATGACATTATAAGAATGTCAAGTTGCCTTTCAAAACTGGATGTAGATAAAGGGCCCACCAGTGCCTGGACCATCTCTGAGCACTGACTGTGGGAACATCCGCCCACGGCATTCGCTCTACTGTATGCATACATTTCAATCACCCCAAAAGGCCTCTCATCCACAAAAGGCTGGACAATCCTTACCTCTCACTCATAATGTCACATTAGCATTTCTATTCTCATGCTCTGGGGTCATAAGAGGCTGGGAGATCTACACAGAGACATTTCTCAACCTGTAGACACAAAAGGGGGGTTTTGAGCCCTTGGAGGGGCACCATCTCAGTGGGGGGGATATCTGGTAAAGACTCCATATTGCTCTCCAGCCCCTCCTGAGGCTAAAATGGTAGTAATTTGGGAAAGCAGACATGGATGGAGGTATTTATGGAAGGAGAATAAGGAAATGTAAAGAAAATGGTCCACATACACTCTGCCTTAACTGAGTAGTTCTCCACAGTGATGTGGACTGTATGAAGTCCACGTTAACATTCAGAGATTCTTTCCTCTTTGGTCCCTGCAACTGTAATTCTTGCTGTGATGTGAGGCAGATGGACACATTTTGAGGTTCAAGCCAGTATTCACGGAACTGTCTAATTTCAGAAACTTTGACCTTCTTCACCATAAATACCGTTTTAAGCATCTTTTCCTCTTGATCTAAACTTCTGCTACAAGAATGTGCCCTATAAAAACTTTAGATATAACACAATAATAAATAAATATTGAATATGCAATTAAATCAAAGTCGTTCAATATTAGCAGTGGTTGAGAAAGTGAGCTCTGAAATCAGATTCTCTAAGCTGACATGAATGGTACACCAACATTAAAAAGTCACCTTTCTGATTTATACCTCAGTGTCCCCATCTGAAATGGGGACGACGGTTATAAAAAAAATATGAGGTCATGTAAGAACAGTGCCGAGCATTTGGCAAATGATTGATAATGCTTAGATAGAATTAGCACCTCCCCCAAATTTATTTGGTGTCAGATGCAGCCAAACTTGGCTTCTAAATAACTTGGAAGGATTACTGGTAACAGAACAAACTGATAGGAATCCAGCCGAAAGCAAGCACACTTGACCTCTCATACAGCTCCTAGTGCCTCTTGAAGGCCAAATTTGCATTTTGAGAATTTTTTGAAAATGGTCCATAGATTTGTATGCCTATCGTATGAGTTAGAAGTGGGTTTGGCCACAACTAACGGTGCCCTAAATAATTAGCAGTGTTTTCTTATGTATCCAGGTAGGGGTTGCTGCCCTTGATTGTGGGGCTCAGCAACGTCCTTAAGGACCCAGCTCTTCGTCCCTTTCACCTAGCAGCCTTGCCTTTCGTGTGTCTGTCCTTAGGCAAGTTACCGCATGGTCATGTTAGCAGTGATAGCCAGGCCCCCTGCCAGCGTTACAGGCCAAGGAAGGAGTGAAGGGTCATCACCAGATGATCTGTCATTCTCATCAGTAAAGCAGAAGCTTTCCAAGAAGTACTCCCCACAAATTTCTCCTTCCATCTCAGTGGCCAGAACTGGCAACAAGCTATGCGAAACTACAACGGAATCTGGAAAAGCCGGTAACAGGATTGTCCTGGGCAGATTGACCATAACCCCAACTAAGGCTGGGAATATTGCAGCCTGAAAAAAAAAAAATCAGGGTTATGTTAACATAGAGCAGTGGCTCTCAAACCTCACTGTGTATTAAGACCACCTGAAGAGTTTACTAAAACAAAGCTTTAGTTTTTCAGATTCAGTAGGTCTGGAGTAGGGGTCAAGTATTTGCATTTTGAACAAGTTCAGTGGTGCTTTGAGAACCTCTGTACTGAGTGACTGACTTCTTCTTTAAATGGTTGGTTAGTAAATATTTTTATACTTTGACACAGAATGTAATACAAGAGCAGCCACAGACAATATGTGAATGAGTGAGCATCACTATATTTCAATAAACCTTTGTTTACAAGAGCAGATGTGGATTGGCTATGGCCCAAGTGGTCTGCCAAACCCTAGCACAGAGGACGACAAGAATGAGTGTCGGGTGGAGCTCCAGTGACTGTGGCTGTGTAACAGATCATTGCATTTTATTCATGGATTTAGTGGATTATAAAAGAAGACAGGGGATAACTCTTCCCTGCCCCACAATGTCTAGGGCTTCAACTGGAAGGACCCAAATAACTGGGAGTGGAATCATCTGGATGTTCTGTTCTCATGTCTGGCAACTGGGATGGGTTGAAAAGAGACATGTTCTCTTCTGGCTATAGACTACGATGCTCCGTGTTGCCTCTGCTGTGACAAGGGTTCTTACAGTGTGCTGGCTGAGTTCTGAGAGGGAGACTTCCAAGAGAACCAGGGAGAAGTTCATGGTCTTCGATGATCTAGCCTTGAAAGTCATGAACATCCCTTGTACCTCATTCTACTGGTGAAAAATGAGTCACAAGTCCACACACGTTCAAAGGGAGAATTAGACTTTGACTTGTTAAAGAAATGGCAGGGCCACTTACAGAAGCGTGTGAAAGATGGGCAGTATTATTGTGGCCACCTATGGAAAATACATTCTGCCACAGGCAGGCACATAACAGTGTTCCCACAGAGGATTTCATAAGTCCCTGGAAGTCTTCACTCGAATCCACTGTCCTAGCATCAGAGCACAGTGTGTAGGTCCAGCTGAGCATTGTATGAAAGCATTTCTGGGGATGACCACTCAGTTTAACCAGGCCAGGACTGCTGCTTTCCCATGTCCCCTTGAGCTGTCAAGTCATCTATGTCTTAGCAAGTTCTCAGGTTTGCAGAATCTTGACCAGCTCTGCAGAGATGGAAACAAAACAAATAAGCAAAGAGAAAAATCCAGACCAGATATCATTCGATACCATTATTAAGCAAAAGTCTTAAATTTCTTTGCGTGCATGAAAAACGCTAGAGCTGTCCAAGTTCAAGACACTACTCCCCGCTTCCAAGAGCTTAAGACCTTTGGGAAAATGGGATCTATACTTAAAAAAAGATGGATATCAATAGATTTATATATGATGTGCTAAAAAAGAAACACACTTTAATGGCTTTAAAGTGAGGCTGAGAGTCTTGGCTGAATAGCTGAAATAAGCCACCCCAGTAGAGGGATTTCTTAATTTGCACCTTGAACTATAACAGGAAAAGGGGATGGATGGATGGATGGATGGATGGATGGATGGATGGATGGAAAGCAAGAGAAAGTATATTTCAGGCAAGAAGTACCTCGCTCCCAATGATGCAAGAGTGGGTCATGATAGGTCATTATGACCCTGCATCAATGCAAATTCAGCGCATAAAAAACCCTTATACTTGTCTCATTTTGTTTTGAAAGCACCCTAATAATTTTCTACTTAATACTTAAGAATCCAAAGGGTCCATTTAACTCCTATAAATCAATGACCTCCCTAGTTCCAAATATTGACTTGTTCTACAGACCATGACAAACTTTCATTTGAGTAACTTCTGATAATATATTATTCTATGAAATGTGAAGTGCTTTGCAAAGGCTGCCTTTTGGTCTGGCAGTAAAAACGTGTTTCTGAGCACATGTATTGTCAAAAACTCACCAAGTTATGTGAAGAAAATTTTCTCTCAAGTTGAGAGATGGGTTAATAAGTAGCCTGAGTCTCCTTTCTCAAGTGCAGCAGAAAATCAATACTTGGATCAAGACTGAAGGAATGCTCTCAAAAAGTATCTGAGTAATTTCTCCATGTTTCGAATGTTTCATATTTTTCTAATGTGGCTAGGGCCAATCTCTTTCTTTAAACCTGTGTTTAATGGCTGCTTATTGTAGAGAAAGTCTGTTTTTTGAAAAGCTGGATATAGAAAGGACACCAAAGAAACAGAGCCCATGAGCAGTAGCTTTAGAGAATGCATGTCACGCTTATACAGCAAGGTGGTACTGCCAATAATACTCATATTCATAGGAAAAAGATTAATAATTAATGTTTGTCAAATAACTGCCACATGTCATGGGCCACCACTGGCAATGTCTCATATAATCCTCACAAAAACCCTTTGATATATCACCACTGTCTCCACTTTACAGCTGGGGTAACCAAGGCTGTAAAGGTTAAGTGTCTTGCCCTTGGACACCTTATCCTAGCAAGGAGGTAGAGCCGGGTGGGACTGGAGCCCAGGTCCACTTGGCTTCAAAGTTGATGTTCTACCTGAATTACGGGTTTATTTACAGCATGGGTCAAGATTAAATTACTAAATGGTGAAACAACCAAAATGAATATCGTACCTGTGTTGACACGCAGTCCAGCGGACCAGCTAAATTCATTCTGGAGGTAGTGAGTTTGGATCACACTTTGAGAAGACATTTTGCAGGGGGAGAGGGAGAAATGGCAGAAAGAATATCAGTAGGAATTTCCTATTTTGAGAGTGGAGTGATCAGATTGGGGAGTGGACAGTAACTACCTTGAGAGGTTTAGCTACGGTGGGACTGGTGGTGGTCTGGTCAAGGAGCTCCCTCCGGGCCACCGGCAGGATTGCTCAGTTTGTTGGACGCACAAAGGTACCCAGATGAGGAGAGAAGGGGGGCTGTGCTCTAACCAGGCTATGCGCCTGGGTCCGAGGCTTCGTTTTCCTGGAGAAACGTGTCAGTGTTGAACTGTTTCTGCTTGGCACTCATGAGTCCCGTGAGTGCCAATCCAGTGGCTTCCAGCTGCAAATGTCTGTGACCATTTGCCCCAGGGCCTCCTCTCACTGTCACAGCCCCTCCAGCCCACGAGTGGGGCAGGCAGACAGTGCTGGGAATTGAGTGCCCCCTGTGTCAAGAGTTGAGCTGAACTACTTCATGCTCCTGCTGCTTCAGCATCCCCAGGGGCTGTGACCTGCCCCTCCCGTAGGTGCAGGCCCTGGATAACAGCCCTCGGGGTCGCAGGCTGACATCACTCCTGACATGACTTTCTTGGCAGCCCTGTGAGCAACTGTCTCCCAGTCTCCCCTTGGGAGCCCCTTAAATAAGACACCTGTGAAGCTTACCAAAACCCCACTCTTTTTGATTTGAATTGACCCATCCAGCCTCAGCCTGAGAACTTCACTGATGGCACCTTATCATGGATGTGCCCCAGGTCCTGCAGGGCTCTCTCTGCCTACGCTCTGCCTTGACCTCCCCATGTGGCCCCTTGATGTGTGCCATGTACTTCCTCCAGGACCTGTGAGTTATAAATGTCTCTATTTCAATTCCCTGTGCTCTTTTTTTTTTAATTTTATTTTTTTTATTTGAAGTATAGTTGATTTACAATGTTTCCGTTGTAAAGCAAAGTGATTCAGTTATACATATGTATGTGTATTGTTTTTCAGATTCTTTTCCATCATAGGTTATCACAAGCTGTTGAATGCAGTTCCCTGTGCTCTATAGTAGGCCTTTGTTGTTTATCTATTTGATATATAGTAGTATGTATCTGTTAATCCCAGACTCCCAATTTATCCCACATTCCCCTTTGGTAATCATAAGTTTATTTTCTGTGCCTATGAGTCTGTTTCTATTTTGTAAATAATTTTTCTCATTTTTTAGAATCCACTGATGAATATCATGATACTTGCCTTTCTCTGACTTATGTCACTTAGTAGGACCATCTCTAGGTTCACCCCTTATGTTCTTTTGTTGAACTGCTGTCACCCAACATTCAGGGCTCTACTTAATGAATGTTAATTTAACAGAGCCCAGTACCCTTTGAGTGGTTCTCAACTGGGATCAAGGCATCAAAGGTGTTGATTCATACATAGACCGGCTCCCTCAGCACCTGGCAGGATACCTGAGGCATTCTCCCCCTTCTCTCCTGGGCTCCCCAGTGAAACCGACCCACAGTCACCCATGGTCGTTACCTGCCCTGCCATGTATCTCTGTTGACTCCCTTTCCCACCTCACTTTTCATCTCCCCTCCTGGTACTTCCGATAAACTTCTTAAACTTCAATCTGTGTCTCTGGGGTCTGCTTCTGGGGCAACCCAATGTGAGACAGAAGAAGACTGATCCCCAACCAGGCACAGTATAGCTTAGCTGCAGCCATGGGATCTGAGACTCCCAATAATTACTTAAAATAGGCAATGATATGAAATTGCTGTAGGCCATTGCACAGGGATGGGTGTGGTGTTGATAGAAAATGCTTCTAATTCCTGTTGTATAGTACGCGTTACACTGAGTGGCAGGAGCCATGGACTGGGGAGAGCCTGGAGCCTAGGGGGTTGAGTTTTACCACTGTTAGCACTTATCTAGTGGGGCAGACAGAGCGTTTGGATTAGTTGAAGGTTAAAATGAAAGTAGGGAACGTATCTAAGACGTGAAGGAGAATCAGCGGGGGTTGAAGTCAAGGCCAGCAGTGGGGACTGAGCTGGTGATATTAGGAGGAGTGAAGGGGACTCGGGCAGCAAAGCTAGCCCACCCGGAGGACTGGGAGGATGGCGTCATCCTTGGCTGTCTTGATCTAAGCCTGACTTGTAGCATCTCCTTACAGGATAATATTTGTTGGTCTTAAGACTCTGCAAAAGCCACCTTAGGTAGCTCATCAGAGTGGGGTTCATTTCTCCCAAAGAACAGACCTTGTGAAGCCTTAGGAGGTGTTGTCAGTGTTCCTTATGACTTTATGGATTTTTCTCCAGTCTTCCAACATACAAATAATTTCTTCTCTCTCTTTTTCTGGCGCTGGAATCCTTGAACCTGTCTTTCTCTTTATGAATAGAAAGATACGTGTTTCTTAACAGTAGACTTTTTAATGAGTGATCGGAGCTACAGTTTTAATATGTCCACACCTGGCCTGTTTGATCATTCATAGCCCTGCATCCTAGCCAGGGGCAGCCTCATTTGCATCTGCTCCAGGAAGGTGCTGACTTGTCCCCTGCCTGAGAGCAGAAGCCACCACACTTTCACCCCCTCTCACTTTGCCCAGTTTTCTAAGCCACTTAACAGACTCCAGGTCTTAACAGAACGCTGTTTACACGGAGGCCCCCTGTCTGGCACAGCCTCCTAGAATTTTTGTTTGTGTATTATGTGCTTGTGATGATTGCCTGATTGATTTATAGCCAAGAAGAAAACCTAGTGTCTTAAATGCTGAGACTGAGTAAGCACTTCACAGCTGGACTGTGTATTTTTCTTTTTCCAAAGAATAGTGCCCTCTGAGTTCTCCGTAAAATTTGGCCAGACAGTGATCAGCGTGTTTTAGTATTTTAATTTTACTTTTCAGCTTATTGATAAAATATCTAGTGTGGAGGGAAGGGCATGCCGTCCTTGCAGGATGTATTTTTGTGCCATTTGAAAACCAGTAAGGACGATGGACTGTTATTTGGAGGATCCAGGTGAGGGGAAAGCTCCGTGAGCTTAACCCTTCCACTGCAAATGGGGAGTTTTGAAAAGAAGGGAAACTGATTGTCACCCGGGGTGACAAGTTTGAGCTGTTCCTCCCAACTCTAGAAATGAGCCAAAGATGTATTTACCCACTGACGCCAATAAATGACTGACCTCCAAAGGGAGGAGATCATGACATTTGTTTGGCTTTTTCCTAAGGAGAAAATATGCCAGTCTTCTGTCCATGCAGACCTAGGCACACATTTCAAGAGCACTGGTGCTGGAAAGGAAAAATTATGTTCATCTTGACAGGGTTTTTATTCATATTATCTCGTCCACTTGGGGGCGCGGCTGGTTACACAGACTTTCACCGATAATCACCCTCTAGACCAAACTATGTCCCAGGAATCATAGAGAAATTAGGCGAAATGAAACACTGTATCCTATCAGACATAGGTAATATCTGCAAATTGACTTTTTGGTTTAATTCAGTCAAATTATTATTAAACTTTTCTAATAAGCATCCATTTGAGATATTAAAGTGGTGGAAAAAAGCTAGGTACAGTTGGCTTCAGAATCTTAATGCCCCATTCTGTGGATTTAAAAGGAAGGACCATCGTCTGAATTCATAGTGGGTCACCTGCTGCATGCTTTCTCTCTTTCACACACACACACCTCTGATGCAGAGCATGTAGAAGGAAAATAGCAGGTCACTGTCCAGTACGACAGCCTGAGCTAACTACACATGCCTGCTGAGCCCTGGAAAGGTGGCGAATCCAGAATGAGATGTGTTATAAAGTGCACAGTGGATTTCAAAGGCTTAGTGCCAAGAACAAATATAAATTAATGCTTTGGTAATTTTTTCATATTAATTATAAATTCAGATGATAATATTTGGATATATTGAGTTAGGTAAAACATAAAATTAAATTCACATTTATTTTTGCTTTTTAAATATTGTTATGGGAAAATTTCAGTTGCATAGGTTGCTAACGGAATATTTGTTGAACAGTTCTGGAAATAAGGAACTTAAGGACGTGGATGGATTTTTCTCTCCTTTACTGCTTTAGAAAATAAAGACAGTGAGCTTCTTACTTCCAGTTCATATGTCTTTAATTCACCCAACAGCACCTTATCTATCTGATAAAAAATGATGCCAATAAACCCATCTAATTAATGAGGCCAATTACCTGGAAATATTATTTTATAAATTAAATAGTTTTATAAATATTTTAAAACTCTACACACATACTCAAAACTATTAATATTTGTTTTTTTATAAACTATGAAAATTCAGCCTACTTCAACTTAATTAGGATTTTATTTATAACAGTATTATTTTATTACTATTTGTGTCAGTCTTTCCATTAAATTTTGTTTCATTAATAAAATGAATTTTTTAAAGGACACAGTTATCATTGAATTGACTTTACAAATGTCTCGTTTAAATGACACATATTGAGAAATACTAGATTTACCATCAGAGTAAATAATACTAATTTATAAGAGCATCTTTGTAACTTTTCAATATTGTAGAATAGAAATGTATTTTTTTAATCCATTAAGAGGCTCAAATTTCAATTTCCCTATGCTAAAATAAAGCATTGGCTTGGGTGTAGGAATGAGTTAGTGAGAACAGATTTATTGAATATTCAGTGACTTGGCATTTGGGAGAGAGGACAGGAAGGGATAAGACATATTGAGATGACATTATTGCTAGCACCATCTGCAACCAGCCATCTCCCATAACTTGAGTCTTCTTATATAAGTCATTAGCCTAAACTATGGAGATATAAAGACACATGAAGCATAAGTCCACTACTTTAAGAAAATATGATATAGTGGAGAGATATGGATCATTAAGCCAATAAGTACCATTACTCTGATCTGGATTAATCCACCCTTTTTCTTTATAGCAGCCCTTTCCTATGTAGCTGCCACAGTGATTTTTTTTTCTTTTTTTACAAATAAATCTTTTTTTAACCCCTCCCACTGCCACTACTTAAGATCTCAGAGTGAATTTCAGTGCATTTGGAAAAAAGTCTCACCAAAGCCCCCAAGACCTTACATGACCTCACCTTCTCCAAACTACCCTCCCCCTTCATGCTCAACTCTCCAACTGGTTACTGCTTCTGGTCTCCACCTTTGTCATCACTCTGCCTGGAGCACTTTCTTAAACTTTTAACAATAATGGAAACTAGAGGGAGTATCAGCTGCATGGATACCTCTGAGTGGCCTTCCCTGGCCACCCTGGGCCTAGTTCTCCTGTACTTCTGACAGTAACCTTGGGTCTCAGTTTGCCAATTTAATTTTCTTTACGGTGCTAGCAACTGTCTAAAATTATCTTTTAGTTTAAACTTATGTAGGTAGTTGTCTATGGTCTATCTCGTCTCACTAGAATTGAGAACACAAGTTTTCTTTCTTTGATCATCTTTTCCCAGACACATAGAAAACCCTCAATAATTAAATGATGGCTGGCTGACTGACTGGCTAGCTGGTGGGCTAGCAGGCTGGAGGGATGGATGGAATATGATAGAGTCTAATAGTATTGAAGCAGAGGGAATGCAAGGTGCAAGGGGAGGGAATAGAGGTGGCATCTAGTCCAGATTAGGAGTTTAAGGAAAAAAATTCTGAAGGATATATGGTCCAGGAAGTTGTCATCAGAAGTTGGCCAGGCAATCAGCAAAAGGCTTTATCTTCTGGGCAGATGAACAAGATCCTGGGGGCCAGAAAGAGGTTGCCATGCTCACAGAACCATAACAAGTTCAGTCAAGTTGCAGCAAGAAGTGGTATAATGTTGAGATGGGAGGACAGGTAGGCAGAGCCTGGAGTTGCAGGAGTCCACCAGGTTCATGACAAGTGAATATATGAGAAGCCTGATTGGGGCTGGATTGGAAAACCTAATACCTGAATGTTCTGCAAAGTGAGTCATGCTTTGA
Source organism: Camelus ferus (assembly GCF_009834535.1). NCBI lineage: Eukaryota > Metazoa > Chordata > Mammalia > Artiodactyla > Camelidae > Camelus > Camelus ferus. Next base: position 21,744,340 of record NC_045714.1, on the reverse strand, counting down.
GTGTCAGTCTGCTGATTCCATCTCAGTGCTCAAGCTCCTCAAGAGACTGTAAAATGAACAACGTCAGAGGCTGTGTCCCATCTCTTGAATTCGCCTCTGCATCTAACTCAGTGCCTTTGGCAAGGTAGGTTCCCAGAACACCCCTGCTGAGTTAAATCAAGTCTTTGCTCATATTGTTCTACGTGCCATTATCAGAACTGATGTTTGAGGCTGTCTAGATGATTCTGAGACATCACACAAAGTGCAAGAATAGCTCAGGCTCCATTGATCCTCTGTAATAGTTCCTCTGAATTAATATGGAGGATGGGGATGCGCCATGAATTGGCATGCTCCAAAGCCTCTCACTGTGGAAACTGCTACCTCGACAGTAAAGAAAGTCCAGGAACAACCTTTTAGAGATGTGTAAAGAGAAACCAAACAAATTCCTCGCATACTGGATTTTTTTAATCAAAGAGTCACCTGAAAAGGCTGTATTCTTACAGGAATCATCAATTCTGAAATAGCTGCACCTTTTCCAGAGATTAGTCTTCATTAAATGGGATTTCAGCAAGGTATCCAAAGATATCCGTTTGAATGACTCTCTAAGTAGAAACCATGTCCTGATGATCCGAATTCTAGGACTGGGCTAAGTAAAGGTGTTCCCTTTGCTTTCATCTCTCTGGCGTTGGAAAGGCAGATGGTGCCTCGACGGTTCACAGTTCCATAAATTACCTCCTGGAGCTGCATTGTTTACAACAGGCTGAAACCAAGAGCCTTGAAACTTGGTTCTCATTATTATGACAGAGAATTGTGAATAAAACGGAGAAATGATATCTTAATAATAATACTAATGCTTGATAAATTTAGTTGGAAATGTGAACTAACAAGTTCAGATTCCTCAGATGTATCTCAAAGCCTCTCCTTAGATTTTATTTTATATATGTTTTATTGAAGTATAGTTGGTTTACAATGTTGTATTGATTTCTGGTGTACAACACAGTGATTCAATTTATATATGTAAATATATATATATATTTTTATATATATATATATTCCTTTCCATTTTCTTTTTCATTATACACTGTTACAAGATATTGACTGTAGTTCCCTGTGCTATACAGTAGGACATTGTTGTTATCTATTTTATATAGGGTAGTTAGTATCTGCAAATCTGTAACTCCTAACTTATCCCTCCATCGTCCCCTTTCCCCGTTGGTTAACATAAGTTCGTTTTTGATGTCTGTGAGCGTGTTCTGTTTTGTAAATAAGTTCATTTGTGTCACTTTTTTAGATTCCACATATAAGTGATCTCATATGGTATTTTTCTTTCTCTTTCCAGCTTATTTCACTTAGTATGACAGCCTCCAGGTCCAACCATGTTGCTGCAAATGTCATTATTTTATTCTTTTTTATAGCTAAGTAGTATTCCATTACACTATATATATATATATATATATATATATATATATATATATATATATATATACACACACACACACACACAACTTCTTTATCTAGTCATCTGTTGATGGACATTTAGGTTGCTTCCATGTCTTGGCTATTGTAAACAGTGCTGCTATGAACATTGGGGTGCATGTGTCTTTTTGAATTAGAGTTTCCTCTGGATATATGCCCAGGAGTCTCTGCTTAAATTTTATACAATTGACTTCTTTTTCACTTATTGCAGAAGGCTATATTTTTCTATTTATCTTATTAATTTCCTATGTCTTTATTACCGTGTAGAACCTATTCCCTTAATCATTAGCGTATACTTAAGAGAAGCACAAGCTAAAGCAGATTTACAGAAATCCAGCTTGAATAAGAGCAACTCAAAGCCATTAGACTTTTCTAAATCTATAGTGTAATCACTACCTCATCTCTTGCTTACAAGATTTGCTACCTCTTAATATCACTGGTCTTAAATGATGAATGCTCATATAAAAGGCAAAAAAAAAAAAAAAAAAGGTAACCCTGTAAAGTCACATTCAGTCTACAGGTCAACTAATTTCTTCTAAGAAACCATTGGCCTAGGGAGGCATAGACTGAAGAAAGGTTTGCTTCTTAGGAGATGCCAACTAAATAGAACTGAATATATTATCAAGCCTTGAATACTAAAACATCCTGAGCTTCAGACATGTTTTCGACATGCCAGTGTGATGTGTGTGCATATAGGGAAGAAATTTAATAGTCCATATAGTTCACAATCAAATAAAATAACTTAGTTTATATACTATTGCTTTTCTTCCAGGTTTTTGTCTTTCCACATTCAGGTTGTTTGTGGAAATACATTTTAAAGTGAAATTGCCAAGTAGGTATAAAAATTTTTTCTCAAGAGGAAATTAAAAACTAAGAGGCCAGTTTCTCTGTCCTGAGACCCCTAATCAAGAACAGAGATGGAAAGAGAAGAGAGAAGGGAGGAACCAAGAGAATAAAATCTCGCCACGGCAGGAGTTGTTGCCCATTCTCTGTACACATTCTTGGACCTTAGCATTTTGCTGTACTCCAACCAGTTTCAGCCTGCCAGTACTGCTATCTGTGCCTGAGGGTTTTTTTTTTTTTTTCCCATAACAGTGGAAATCTTTTCTACCAGTGGAAGATCCCATTGGAAACTTGTCCTCAATCAATGATTCTCTGGTGTATAAATACCCCAGCTCCTCTGCTCATAGGTGTCACAATTTTAAGACATCTATTTTGTACCACTTCTCAGAACTTCCCTGCAGCATTAAGCTCCAGGGGTCCACTGTAGTAGTTGGTTTGATAACTCACCTTTCTTGACTGCCTTCCCTCATCTGTATCACTTTAGCACTCTCTCCATGTCCCCTGGAATTACCTCCCAAATAAATCACTTGAACTCATACTCAAGTCTTAGGCTCTGCTCCTGGTGGAACCCAAACTAAGACAACTGCTATTTTTGCTTATAGCAGTTTGCCTTTGAATGCCAATCATCAGATTTGTAGCAACTTCTATATGTAAGAGCTATTAACCAATTTTTGCACATACCTGCATCATGAATTTTCCCTGCTTTGCTTGAAATAGCCGTCACAGGTGTTTCATAAATATTTTCTGAATGTAGCACAACTCTATGAATGGAAAGCTTCTGCCTTAGCACAGTTCTTATGTAAGTCCATGTTTAGAAAATGTTTTATCAGATGAAGTGTGATGATTATGCCCCTGGCAGTAGAAGGGTCTTTATCCAGCTCTTAACTCTGTCCAGAACAATAGGGCAAAATACGTGGTGTTTGAAGCCATCTGCTTGAAATCCACCTGCTTACACAGGTATTCAGAGGAGAGAAGGGTACTTTATCCATCCAGCATCTGGGAATAATTTATCACAGAGGTGCAACTCGTAAAACCACTCACTCTGGATGCCTTACTCCCTTTCAAATAAGAAAATTTGGTTTCAAATGTTGAGCGTGGAAGCTGAGTATGCACTGACTCATTTCCTGAGAAATGTGAATGCAAGAGGGAATATTTTATCACTCAGAATATAGAAAAGTGAGAGTCTGCCCAAGCTGGGTAAAATGCACATAATTTATTTTATGAACACCTCTCTAAAGCATCTTAAAATTTAGAGGATAAAGAACTCAATGGGTTTTCTCTTGGTTATTTGCCCCAAGGCTAAAAGTTGTGGCAAATTTCAACAGAGTTTCTTTTTTAATGGTAAAACAATAGTTCATTTTTTAAAAAATATAGTCTAACATGAAATGGAACTCCAGGCCTAGATGGAACAGCTGGTGTCCACAGGCTATTGTAAGATGCTCCTTTATACCTCAGTCCCAGTCTCCTCTGGGTAGGAAAGAAATGAGAATATTAAAAAAAAAAAAAAAGAAAAGAAAAGAAATGAGAATAGTAAAATGAATAAAGAATAAATGAATGAAACACTTTTGTGTTATAGCCTCCTTTTCATTGTTAAGTGAAATCATTGAAAGTTGTCTGGATAATTCAAAGTCTTGAAATTTTATTATCCAAGATATACAGACAATCGAGGCACGGATTTCCTAAAAAAATAATTGCCTCAATTATCTGCATCATGTTGAAGTTACACTAGTCTGACTTTTAGACTTTTTGTCAAAATGTTCAACTTCCGTTTCTTCCCCCAGTCAACCTGTTGTCAATCATGAGCTAGAAGTCGACAAGGTTTATTTTTTCCACCATGTTGCTTATTAGATTTCAAAGCTTTTAAACCTAAAGACTGTGTCAATAATTGGCGAATTGGAACCTGAATACCCAAGAGGTCATTAGTATGTCAAGCTAACATTATTTAATCATTATTCGTGGAAAAGCTATTTTCCTTTCCCAATCTCCCTGTCATACATACGTATACATACATTAGGACAGCAATAAAGACCTTATTTGGCCTATAATACTTTGCTCACAGGCCTAATTGAAGTAATGTGGGGAGAGTTAACAGTAGGAAAATCAGTGAATTATCTGGTAGATAATTCAGCGTCTTGTCTCACTTAGCAGCAGTGTCTCCTGTAAGTGTCCTGTGCACCACAGGTGGCCTTCACTGGCTTTTATAAGCTGTGTCAGGTCCACTGAACCCCAAGATTGTACTAGAACTAGACTTTCCCACTGATTCACAGGAACCAGACTATTGCAGCTGAATTCTTCTGGCAAATGTGAAACTTCTAGCTCTCCACAAATTTAAACTCTCATTTTTTTTCTAATTTTAACAAGAAATGTTGGCTTTTCATTATCTCTAAGCCATAGAAATATGCACATTGCAGCCACCACACTAAACTTACTCAATACAAATAGACTTACATAATCATAGACCTTATATCCTATCAGGAAGACCTTGCAAATCCTTTTTCCTTCTGCTCCTCTGATATTTGACAGGCAAGCTTATGTCTGATACTCTGGCAGCATGATCCACCCTCTGATTAGGTCGGCCCTGGACAGTAGAGCTTCCATTAGCTCTAGTTTATGCTGTGTATTAGGACAGTAAGTCCAAAAGCAAAGAAGGGATATGGCAGGATTCCTGCCTACTCTGTGCGTACGGTCTGGCTGGAGACAGAGGACTTTAACCTGTAAAAGACCAAGAGGATTATGTGAAAATAGACAGAAACATTTAGAACTCCGGCAGTGATAAGCTGATAAGGTCTGATGGTGGGAATGTTGTTTAATGACTTAAATGAGGTGCCATGTTTCCCGCCAGTGGGTGATCAATACCTGCTTGTCCACTCACAGAAAAACGATGCTCATTGCATTATCTTATGGAGCTCCCTGAGACCAGAGGCCGAGCCCTTGTAAATTCTCAAGATTCTTCTCACGTGCTGTCGGCTCCATTTGCTTCTCTTGTTGAAGAACTTTTATTGTTTGGTGTTTTAATTTAGTCTTGCATGGTCAAGCCAGAAAGTCAGCTGGAGAGGGAGTACTTCAACTATTCACTGCTCTTTTTAATCAAAGCAAAGGCAGTCTTCTAATGAAAAATTTTGTTTGAACCTATTTACAAAGCTCCTTACTCAGTCGGAAGAGTGGAAGAGATAAGCTGTGTTTATTTGCAATATCCTCCTGTCCCTCTGATAAAACATTCTTGTTGGATTCATCCAAAAACAAAAACAAAACCAAAAATTAAATCATTCTCACACCTGATCAGTCTCCCTGAGTGTACCCACCAAAGAAAAATTTTTTCAGAGCAGCTTTCGCTTGGCAGGTTGTGAGAAGTGGTGCTCTTTCCTGGAATGTGAATTACTCAGATTCAAATGGTGTCTAATGAGTTCATGCAAGCTGAAAACCCAAAGCTTCTTCTAAGGTCCCATTCTTTACCATGCCTCTTTCTAGTCAAGTCAGTGGATTCCTCCTCCCTAATGCCTTTCAAATCTGTGTTCACCTCCCCAGCCCCAATGCCGGTATCTTAGGTTAGGCCACCATTACATCTTTCTTGGATCACTGCCACGCCCTCCTAATTAATCTCTCCGCCTGCATTCTTGCCACCACTCTCCCTTCCATCCCATCCTGTAGGGTCACAATGAGTTTTTAAGAATTGCAGTTCCGACTGGGTTTTTCTTCCTAATGTTCCCCACTGATATCAGAACAAAGCTTCTGAGGACCCTTAGTCTGGCTTGCCGCGGCCCCGCCCACCTCTCCTGAGTCACTGCTTATATGCCTCACGTTCTAATTAACTCCCAACCTACCTGTATCCTTCCCCAAAGACCTGTGCTTCCTTTTTCCTCAAGGATTTTTACATTGGAGTCTCCTCCCCTCTCTCTCTTCTTTCCTTACTCATCTTTCAGGACTCAAACAGCATGTTTTGCTCCATCCTCTAGTGACTTTTTCTGCTCCCCTCCCCCTAAAGACTGGCTTTGGTATCCCACTGACATGCTCCCGGAGCAAGTGTCCTGTGTTAATAGAGCCCGGCAGGGCGCTGACCACCCTCTAATGAAAGCAACTGTTAGCTTGTCTGTTTCTCCCACTGGGAAGTCAGGAACCGTGGCTTTTTTCAGTTACATATTCCCAGCAGCTGGCACTGTGCATCTGTTCAGCAAACATTTGCTGGACAAATGAAGTCAAAGGTCACACAACTAGTAATTGGAGGAGCAGGGATTCAAATATCAATTCTTTGGACTTCGCGCGTAGTACCGTGATATCTAAACCGCGTTCCGGCATTTTCAGGCACTTGTGCTTCGTGGCACCACCTGCCACCCCTCTACCTCACTTACAGGTCTCAGTGCATTACTTTGAATATTTTGAGAAGAAGAGATGGGCTTCCCACTAAAATCCAACTGAGTGTTTTATACGAAATCTCAACCTCTTCTCCAACTGAAGATAAGCCCTTAAAAACATCAGTTTTAACATATATTTTCTTAAAAGTGTTCCCTGCTGTCTCCCTCCCCACCCCCTTCCCCTCCGCTAAATTCTGCTTGTAACAGACCTCCCAGTAAGGATGGCTTTTTAAACACTTTTTAAATCACACTTTCTTTCTTTCCATTATCTCTGTCTCCTCTTACAAAGTCATCTGAGCTTTTCTAATGTAGCTCTGGTAATTCATACTCATGTTAAAGCAACACAGGGAAAAAAAAATCCCTCAGTTTGGACCTCAGAGCCCCAGACTGCCTGCATACACCGTGCTCAGCATGGGGACTGGATGATCAGGACTCCTCACATCACACAGCAGAACGCCTTTCTGAGAATCTTGTCATCAAACAGACCCACCTCCCTGCACCTTGGGCTAAGAAGTCACGTTCTCGCAATTGCTGACTTACTCTGGATAATTCAGCTAAAAAGAAGCCAACAATGAAAAATTAATGCCGTTAGATATTCATAAATGTATGTTAACATCTATATTAACATGTACTTTGTTTAATTTGTCTATTAACACCTAAATATATACATAATTTATACATAAATTTATGATACATATTTACATTAAAAATTCAGTAAGAATGGTGAAAAGTTTTCATAGGAAAGCTCTGGTATTTATAGAGAACACATTTTGCATTAATTTTTTATTAGCAATAGATAACCTTAAAAGCATCGAGTATTGGCTTTTAGTTTGCTTTACCTGAGCAAGGTGGGTAAGGAAGGCCTCATGGTCTCCCACTTTCCAAATGAGAAGCCGTCTCTCAGGAGGTTGGGCAGCTTTCTCTCTGATTTGAACCTTGAATATGTTGAGACAACTATGTGAACAAGCGTCTTTCCTCATAAAGATTACAGCTTTAGACCACGTGACGTACATTACGGAAGTCAATAGATTTGCACTGGAAGCGGTCCGTGCATAGGCCAAAATACTACGGCAGTCCACTTACAGAATCATGTTTAGAGTGAGAAGTTTCCTTGGAAAATATCTACTTTAACGTGTGCATTGTCTAGATGGGGACTTTGAGATACCACTGCGATTGTTGCGAAGTTGCAGCATCACATCGAATCTTCTACCAGACCTTGTATATTATACTCTGCCTTTCCTGCTATATATATTGTTCCTTTTTCTAAATGAATTCTATAACATGCGTTCTATAAGTTGCATGCATCTTAAGTGCACATCTTTTTGGTTTTTGGCAAAATAAACATACCCCATACCCACCACTCACATCAAGATAACGAGCATTAACCATGCTTCAGAAACATCTCTCATGCTCCCTCCCGGTATGACAACCCCTCTTGTCCCACTTTTCAATTTCTATCACCATAGATTTGTTTTGCCTGCTTATACAAATAGAATCATATGGTATTTGTTCTTTTGTGTCTGGCTTATTTTACTGAAAATATTTTGTTTTGTTTTTTTTGCTTTTGTTCCCCTCCAGATTTTTGTTCGTGTATTAATAGTTGGTTTCTTTTCATTGCTGAGGAATATTTCACTGTATAGTTATAACATGAGTTGAGATCTTTGGGTTTTTACCCATTTTGATGTACATTTGAGTTGTTTCCAATTGAGCTATTTAAAATAACACTTCTCAGAATATTATTGTGTATGTCTTTTGGTGTACGTAAGTATTCATCATTTCTGTTGGATATATATCAGGAGTGGAATTATTGGGACCTTTTAGCTTTAATATAGGTTGTCTAAAACCTTTTCCAGAGTAGATGCAGCAATTTGCACTCTCACAAGCAAAGTATGAAAGTTCAATTTGCTCCACATCCTTTCCTATTGATAATGTTATTATTATTTTTAGTCATTTTGGCCCAGGAGTATCTCATGGTGGTTTTAATTTGCATTTCACTGAGAATCTCTTTATAATTTTATTGGCTATTTGAGTATCTCCTTTTGTGAAATGTATTCCATTCTCTTGATCATTTTTATAAAAATGGATTATCTTTTTTTTCCTTACTAATTTGAGGGACAGTATATATTCTGAGCACAAGTATTTTGTCATAATGCAAAAATCTTCTCTGTGGCTTGCCTTTATATTCTCTTAACGGTGGCTTTTAATGAACACAAGTTCTTAATTTTAATGAAATCCAGTTGTTCTCCTTTACAGTTACTTTGTGCATTTATTCCCTGCAGATACTATTTAGTGATCTTCGTATCATTAGTTTGTATGTATTGTATCATCTGCATAAATTTTTTAAAATATGTGTTCATTTATTTTATTATTTAAAAAGTAGTTTTAGAAATAGACTCACAAACATAGAAAGCAAACTTATGATTACCAAAGGCAAAAGGTTGTGAGGGAGGGATAAATTAGGTGTTTTGGATTAACAGATACAAACTATTATACATAAAATAAACAACAAGGTCCTACTGTGTAACACAGGGAACTATATTCCATATCTTGTAATAAACTCTGATGGAAGAGAATATGAAAAAGAATATATATGTGTGTAACTGAATCGCTTTGCTATACACCAGAAACTACCACAACTTTCTAACTCAACTGTACTTCAATTAAAAAAAAATAGTTTTTAAATATTCAGCAATTCACCTCCTATATTCTATTAGTACCACATCCCCCATGACATAATGCAAATTCTTTGGTTGTAATTAGAATTCATATTTAGTACTTATCATAGAATTACTAATATTTTTAAATTTAGTTTTGAAAATAAGACAGTGTACTAGGTGCTAACAATGGATTTCTTACCCTAATACCACCATGATACATTTGCATTAAATAAAATCCAGACTGGCCATTTGAAAATATGAATTTGCAGTTTTCTGATGGAAATGAATGATCTATATTTACATGTATACATATGAAAAGTGTGAAAGTTGCATTATTTTCTAGCACTAACTTTTTTAATGTGATATCAGAACACAAACTGTACAATACTTAGGGCATTGGCTGTAAGACATAGGAAAGCACAGGAAGCACACAGAAATCCTGGAAAACAATTATCTCATCATGGCTTTGTTGCTTTCAGTCAAAGATCACTGAAAAAAATGAGTAACCTCATTAATCATCAAAAATTTCAGAATGCACCTTCAGGATCAGGAGACTGGGAGTAGGTAGGTCAAGTCAATTTGCCAAGATCATGATACAAATTAAATCACGATCCATCCAGGGAAAGTAATCCAACTTCAATCCTTGGGTCTGTCCCTGCATCCTTATGGCACATACTTAATCAAACAACAGATTTAAAATTTGGTGATTTTGCCTCGCTAATAGTGCATTAATGCAAACTACAGTAGTGTTCTCTAAGCCACATGAAGTATGATGCATTCTAAACTTCTGTTTGAATATTGGATTTTCCTTTATTTCTTTCATGGATAATTCATGGAAAGGTGAATAGTTAAATATATGATGTTTGAAATCATAACTTAAGTTACATTTATTAAAAAGAATTTACAAAGTACAGGAATGGAACTGAAAGTTGCTGTACAATTAACCATTGTCTTTTAGTACATTTTTATAACAGAAGACGAGAAATAGAAAATTTAACTTCCTACTTCTGCTTATAAAAATAAATCTTAACGTTAGTGAACTGATAACATGATTGAAATAAGTTTACTTCTGCTCAGTTGATCCTCACTTAATATTTACATAGTTAGATAGATTAGCCGTGTTTTCTATATGTGTGTTTTATACACACACACACACACACACACACACATATACATACACATACACACACACATACATAGAATATATATATATATATGTTTGAAATTACCCATCAGTATTTCATGGAGTGTTTAGTCTGGCCTTTCACGAGGGGAGGAGAGGAGGAGATTTAGAGATTAGAAGAAGGCAATAAAGCAGGAAAAAATATGGAAGATGCAGAAGACCAAGCAGGGAGAAGAGGCAAGTCTGCTCTAGTGACAACGTACGTGCTGTATTACACTAATTTCTCTGTGTTCTGTGATGCTCGTTAAACAGACTCCATTGATGCTTCTATAGGTCATGGACCAGCCAGCATGTTAGTTTCCACTGTCACACCTTCCAATAAACTGCTGAGTTAAAATCTATTGTAGTGAGAATGGCTTTTGGCCCAAAGACAATAGCTTTTCTTCTGAATCTATTCGCAAATGACCCATAAATGTTTGCCTGGGTGTTTTATTTAGAAACAGCATAGATAAATATTTGAAAGACTATCGCTAATGACAAAGCAAAAGTGAACTATAAAATATCTCTAATGACTGCTTTAAACTCTGCACTCTGCAAATAGAGCTGACTAAACAGAGAGAGACTGTGAGATAATAGCAGGTGAGCTCTTCATGGCGTGTTTGTGTGTGAGTGTGTGTAGAAGTCTACATGAAGCAAATCATATTTGCAAACTAAGACCTGTATCTGCTGAATAGAGAAGAACTTCATTCACGAGACACATCTGCCAGGAAAGTCTGAGGTTGTAATTTAGGTTTCATAGTCAGAGAATGACTAGATTGCTTTTAAAAGCACAACTTCTCCAGTGTTTTTATTTTATTCTTTGATCAAATATGTCAGCCAGGGAAGAAAATGGTCATTTATTATCTTTTGAAAGCAGGGAAAATAAAGGGATTTACATTAAATAGCAGTCATCACAATGTTCATGAATGTTTCCAACTATTTATCAACATGCCTGGTTTCCAACTGCAATTTACTTAATCGGATTTGCTTCTTCAGGCATGCTGATGTCATAGAGTTGTTCCAAGCTATGGGTGGCCGGTCAAACGTACACATGGCTGTGTAATTGTCAGAAAATATCCTCGTGTCTGGTGGGGCTGTGGCTCGTCGTGGAAACCACCCTGTTTGTGCTTCTGCGGCCTATGAGAAGACAGCTCCACTTTATTTGTGAAATTACACTGGCCATGGATGGCTGGCTGTCTCAATCATCTGCAGGCCAATCATGCAGCCATTGACTGGGTCACTGGGCAGCCCAATCTGATTCAGTCAGTGAGACAACTGGGATAACCAGACTGTAAAATGGTTGCTCTGGTTATTTCTTAATGGTGTCATTGGATCGACCAGAAAGATCCAATTAATTGCTGAGCAGTTGGTGGCTGGTGGGCTCACGGATGAGCTCAGCTGGCAGTGATGGACTTGAACTGATTGTACAGCTTCCTGATCGATTGCACAATTTGCAATTACCAAGTAGGGGATGCAGTAGGATTGATTTAATTTTGCTGATTTCATTGAACCCATGGATGTACCACATATTTGTGTGTGTGTGTTTGTTGTTTTCTCAACAGCAATATATTTATAAGGCATCAGTGATCAGTAATGCTGTTTTAAGATATGGCTATTTTGCCTTGTCTGAGTTTCATTAGAAAACTCTCTAGACTGCTACAGAGATCCGTGCAGTGGGGAAATGCAAGCTTGAATGGGAATTGTGTATTTAGAAGAGGAGAAAGAGAAGCATCCTTCCTTGGCTCTTCTGTGCTCAGTGCAGAAAAGCTCATTGCATGGTTACTGCAGCCCATTCATGTCATAGTTATGTCAGATCTCCTCCTGTTCTGCTGAGTTGCCTATAAAAAGAGCTTGGTGCCAGTGTGGTGTGACAGGCGGAAGTAAAGAATGGCTGCAATACTTCTATGAAAAAATACGGAGCCAGTGAGCTCTCTCCCACACATCAAGAGAAACTGTCCAGGGCCATGTCTCTTCAAAGAAAAGAATTAGCTGCCACTCACACAAGCTCTGCTGTGTGGACTTGATTTGCTGCATCTACCATGCAGCTCTGCTGCCTAGGATAGACAGTGCATATTTGTTGAATAAGCGAAGGAATATGTCAAAAGACATTTCTTTCTCAACAATTGATGCCAAATAGGTTTGAAGAGGCAGGTAACTATTTGCATTTTCACTTTTGAGGTGACGTAGTCCACCTGTCATTTCCTACAAATGATCCACAGACAGGTGCTAATCTTAGACAACATTCTCATCAGGCCAAAGCAAGATGAGAGAAACATAAGATTGATGGTTTCAGGAGATTAAAGGTGTTCACAAAATCTTTTTCACAACCCCCACTGAAGGGTAGAGTCTGTTTTCTTTTCTCTTAAATGTGGGAGAACCCTGTGCCAGTTTAAGCCTAGACATTTCTTTGCACTTTTTAATTGAAGTATAGTCAGTTTACAATGTGCTGTCAATTTCTGGTGGACAGTATCGTGTTTCACTCATGCCTGTGCGTTACATATATTCCTTTTCATGTTCTTTTTCATCATAGGTTACTACAAGGTATGGTCGTAACTGTGCCGTAGAGTAGAAACTTGTTGTTTATCCATGTTTTTGAGGATTCTTCTTGTGTTTCCGATGTAAGAGATAATCTGCCGAAGTTTAGTAGGTATTCTGTGCAAGTTGTTCCATATGCAGATGTAGTTTTTGGTGTATCCATGGGAGAGGGTGAGCCATGTGTCCTTCTCCTCCGCCATTTGGCAATCTCTCAAAGCCTAGACTCTAGGAGTGCTGGAAGCTTCTGCCTCCTGTGGTGGAATGCTTGCTCTTAGGACACTCTCTCCTAGAAGCCAGTCACCATTCTATGAAAAGCATGAGTTAAATACAAAGACCATATGTAGACACTCTGGTCAACAGCCACCTGCTAGCTGACTTACACTGAGCCCCCAGCTCAGCTCAGTCAACCCACACAATTGCAGAGATAATAAAATGGTACTGCTATAAGGCACTAAGTTTGCGGTTGGCTCGTTCTGAGCCATAGATATTTGTCATCATGGTACATATTCACCTGGGTAGGATTGTCACCTCCTGTTTCCTGAGAAGGATTGCCTGTTCTATGACTCTGCACTTTCTCCTTTGTTGATGTTCAAAGATCCTTTCTTTTTGCCAGTTTTACTGAGATAAAATTGACATACAACATTGTGTGAGTTTAAGGTGTAAAATGGGATGATCTGAAACACATATACATTGTGAAATGCTTACCACAACAAGGTTAGGTAACACATCCTTTACTTCATATAATTACCATCTTGCTATTGTTATAGTGAGAACACAAGGATTCTACTTACACAGCAAGTCTCCAGTATACAATTCATAATTGTTAACTACAGTCACCACGCTGTACATTAGATGTCTGCAGCTTATTCATCTTATAACTGAAGGCTTGTCCTGTTTGACCAACATCTGTCCTTCTTCCCAGCCCTCTGCCCCTAGCAACCAACATGCTGCTCTCTGTTTCTTTAACTTTGATGTTTCTAGATTCCACACACAAGGGAGCTCATACAGTATTTGTCTGTCTCTGTCTGACTTATTTCATTTAGTATAATGTCCTCAAGGTCCATCCACATTATCCCAAATGGCAGGATTTTCTGATCCACTGATGGGTATTTCTTTCTGGCGTGATGGTCAGAATAGACAGATCTGGTGTATATGGATGCATGTCTTTAATTGGGATAGTAAAAAGTTGTGATACCCGTGTAGCACCCAATGGTTTTAAGGCATTTTATCTGTGGAATTCAGAATCTCTGCCCAAATCCCACTTCCCACCCTGTGCAGAAATCCCCTCTTACCAGAGCCATCATTAGCCAACTTCTGCTCAAAGAATTCCAGTGAAAACAGTTGACTCAGCATAAGTCAGTACATTTGTCTTTAAACATATGTGCTCATTAGGAAGTACAGTAATAATAAACTTTGGTATTAATGAGAAGTTTTGACAGATTTTGGTAACTATCAATCTAAAGAAATACTCTGGCATTTGTTAATCGCACATGTCAGTATATTTGCAGGAAAATTTGTACCTGGGCATTTTATTCAGATAGTTCATTTCAAACTGTACTTTTTCACATTATGTTATCATTGCCCCTTGTAGGGGAATAAGCTGGGTTGGGGGCTGATGGGTGAGGAGGGTAATGGGACAGAAATAAAGGTGAAAAACCAAACATTCCTTGAAAACGTACCAAGTGCTAAGTTCTGTTGATAGACGTCGTACTGGTAAGAGCTTGGAGGGCTCAGAGGTTCTGTAATGCAAACATTTCTAAAAAGAAATATATTCTCTTTATAAATTAAAGATTTTATGAGTAAACATATCTTACTCAAAACCAATTTTATGCTTTTGAACAGGGAAGAAATTTCACCTACCTTGAAGTATTATTGCTATTAAATTATTTTATTGCAAAGTCAATGGATTTGTTTTCTACAAAATCATAAGCAAAGGCATGCCTGAACACAGATTCTTTTATTAAGCCACTTTTTCCAAAGTGGTGTTTAGTATAATGCCTTACCAGTTATACTTCTGCAAAACATGAAGAAAAGTAATCTGTACAATGGACACTGGGAAGAATATAAGTAACAAAATAATGTAGGATGAAGTTTATCTCTGATAAACTTTTAGTTCTGCTACCTGTTTGTTATGGTCCTTCTAAAATTCTCAGCATTTTTAATAATAATAATAAAGTGTCTGACGTATGAACTTCAGCTCTACAGCCTTAACTTCTTCCAGTATTAACAAGTGGTTAAAGGAATAATTAGGAAAAGTCAGCAGCATTTGTCACCATTAATGAGACGATGGAGTTCTAAATTATGGTAAATTATAAACTAATTGCCTTAAAAATAGTAGAAATTTTCCTTTGGCTGGCTGTTTCTTATTTCTTTTTTTATTGAAGTATAGTCAGTTTACAATTTCGTATCAGTTTCTGGTGGACAGCATGATGTCTCAGTCATACATACACACACATATATTCCTTTTCATGTTCTTCTTCATTATAGGTTTCTACAAGATACTGAATATAGTTCCCTGTGCTGTACAGTAGAAACTTTTTATCTATTTTATATAAAGTAGTCAGTGTCTGCAAATCTCTAACTCCCAATTCATCCCTTCCCAACTTTCCCCTCTGCAATCCTAAATTTGTTTTCTATGGCTATGAGTCTGTTTCTCTTTTGTAAATAAGTTCATTTGTGTCTTTTTTTTTTTTAAGATTCCACATATAAGTGATATCATATGGTATTTTTCTTTCTCTTTCTGGCTCAATTCACTTAGAATGATGATCTCCAGGTGGATGGCTGTTTTTTGAAAGCCATTTTCTTCTTTAGAAGCTATTTCCAAAAGCTCCCAGCTCCCTGATGGATATAATCTTCGTTGCTGCAGTCACTGGTGTTGTAACCAAACTTTTCAAAGAAGAAAAACAATGGCAGTATTTCAGAGAATGTCATTTGGCCTCAGAATCATTTTTCAAGGATATTCATGATTTATGCACTATTTCCAAAAAGAGACTTTAGATCTTTTCAATAAATATTAAGAGATTATTGCATTGAGGATATTCTTTAGCTAGGAGGATCATTAAACACATCAGACACCTTTTCCAATGATACATCTAATAAAGAAACAAAATATCCTGCACCATCCTAGCCTTCACAGGAAATAAGACAAAAACCTCAAGAAGTTTTTTCAAAGCCCCTTCAGAAATGGTCTTAATGGTCTTAATGTTCTGCCCGGCAGCATCATCAGCTGCAATGCAAGAGAAAAAAAATGCTATGCTTATGCACATGCCTTTAAAAGAAGATTAAGTAGCACTCTCCATTGTTCATTGCCTTTCCCTCTTCAGCTTGTGGGAATGGGACTGCGTTGCGGGTGGGGCTCAGGGTGGGGCGAGGTTTAGGAGAAGCATCCGGAATGAGTTGATGGAATCAATCATCCGGGAAAGTGAGGAGCACATCATAAACTGTCAGCCGCAGACTTGAGGATGTGCTGACTGCCCTCCATTCTAATTGGAGGCCAAGGCTACGCTGGCTAGAGTCTGCATGAACGAGCAGATCCGCGTGGCCCTGGAGCGTGCACCCCCACGGCAGGGGCCGGAGCCGGCTCGTCCGCCTGAATGATGGACAGTGTTGCTGGGCCCTGGATGCGTGGCTTCGGGGGGCTTCTCAGAGGGATTTCAGCTGGATGGCCCATCTGTGCCTGCATCTCACCAGTCGTATCGCTGCCATGCGACAGCAGTGACGTGGTGGCCTCTGTGTGTTGCCAGAAGGAGTCTGAAGAGGCACAGAACAAATATGAGCAAGGCTTCAGTCAGGACGAGTGAGGTCGTTGTTCATGGCCTTGGTGTCTTTTGGGTGATAAGTGTTACAACCTGTGTGGAAGTGGAAGAAACTTAGATGACCAGATGTCGGCTTACCTCTCGCATGCGTCAGAAACACCACCTGCTCCCATCAAAACCCTCACGCTCAGTTCTGCTTCACTTTAGGAGTGCAAGGTAACCAATGCCGACGTTGGCTCTTAAGGGGAAAAAAACTAAATTTTTGCCAATTTACAGCTATGAACAAATGTCAGAATTAAGATCAGTGTTTCAGATGAGTTTGCAGTCACACATAAAAAGCCAAAAAGTCTTCACAGTGGTTTATACTGTCCTGTACTGCACTGTACCCACTGGTACATTGGGTACCTTCCAAAGGACCATCTAAGATGTGTTTCCTGGTTTTCCTTACTGTAAGTTTTTGTGCATTAGTGGCCTTGTGTACCCTGTGTAAGCTTTCATTGGAAAAGGGGCTTGTGCATAATACATAATAGACACTTAAATATACACTGAATGAATGAATGAGTGAGGATGAGTGACTGAATTATGTGCTTTACTCTCAGGACCTACTTTAAGCACAGAAATACCCCTGGGAGCTTTGATCTTTCAATCATTTATAAATACCATCATTTTTTATTTTTTAGAGAAAAATGAGCATTATGTTAAGAAGGTGACGTTTCACATTCCTGTTACTTGAAAGCAATTCTTTTGAATTATGTTTAAGGATCATTCAATAAAAACTTACCTTGTGCCCAAGGCAGTATGTGAGGGGCAGAGATGGTTCTGGCATTCATCTGATTATTATAAAGAAAAGAACAGCCCTGAGGTTGAACGCAAGGTCAGCATGGAAAGGCATTCAGAAGCGAAGGGTATTGCTTTTCCTCAGCAAGAATTCCTAGAATGTAGCTGTGCTGCTCAGAGCTGTGGCCGCACAGTCGGCTCCCTCCCCTCCTGACCAGTGTCCACCCTGTCCCCTAATGGTGAGATATTCCCATTTTCCCCTATCCCAAGATTAGAGACTCATCTGCAAAGCTGATCTTAATCTGGACATTTGTTTGTGGCTGTAAATTGGCAGAAATCCATTGCAGCAACTTGTCAGCCACACAGCTTATTCTGCGTTGTCTTACCAGTTCATGGCTTAATTAGTCCCCAGCTACAAGCTAAGTAGAATCATGTACGGGAAACACGGACTTCAAAACAGAATGAAGCAAACACAGCATCTCACACACAGGCTGTAGAAATCATAAGTTCTATTAAGTGATGACTGTCTTCTCCTGGCCTCACCCCTGTGACCAACAGGCTGTTATAAAGATGCTGCTTGGAGATTCCTGAATTGGTTGCTTAGGGGAGCAGAGCTTCATTCAAAGGCCCAAATTGTGGAGAGTTTATCTTTGATTCTCTTTAAATTAGTCTCCATTTAACAAAGTTATTCACTCACTCACCCTTCCTTCCTTCCTTCCTTCTGTCCATCCATCCACCCATCCACCCATCCATCTAAAAGACATCCATGGAGTGCTAGAAACACAGAGAAAGAGTTCCCCACAGTCACACATCCCAGTTCCTTTGGGTGAGGGTGGTGGATAATGGATTGAAAGAGTGAATGAAAAATGGCAACATGATGCAGTAGATGTTCCACCAAGCCATACAAGAGCAGTGTGAGCCCGCAGAGGAGAGGCACCTAATTCAGCCGAGAGGGGCGTGGTTAGAGGAGGAGTGGAACCTTGGAAGACTATTGAAGGAAGAAACTTTGTAAGGAGGAGGAAGGGAAAGCCTTCTCAGACTCAAGGAACAGCATATGCACACCAGGAAGGCAGGCACATGACGTGCTCCAGAAACTGCAGGCAGGCGTGTAGGGCTGTAGATGGATGTGAGAGGGCTGAAAAAGGTGCCAGCCAATTAAGGACCTCATGTTCTCTTGAGGGTGAGGGGACGGACAGTCATACGAGGCTTCTGGGACCTGTTGCCAGAGTGGACGATAAGGACAGAGATCGAGCCGGGGTGAAGAGTCTCTCCCTAGTGCCTCCATAGCCCAAATGAGAACCTTCCTAAATCCTAAGGAATTAGACACAGAGCAAGGAGAGGCCTTCATAGCATACAAAGTCCCCCAGCGGGATGCTGGCGTGGGATAGGTGAGCGAAGGCCTCTTGAGTCTCCGTAGGTCGGTCCGTTCCAGAATGGTTCCAGTCTGCCATCAAGCTTCTGAACACCCAGGATGGTGTTATGTGTAACGTCTTACAGCCAGGGTTTTGCCTTTGTTCCAATAATGTCCACTCACATAGTATATGTCCTTGAGAAGCTGTAATGCATTAAACGTCACAAATCAGGCCATTTGGAAGAAGAAAGCAGATAAGGACTGAGTGACATAGAATGAGGAGAGGAAGCACCAAAAATGTGAATGAAAGCTCCAAAAGGGGGGTTTTTGTGCACTGACCTGAGAGTGTCCCTCTGCTGTACATGCACCATAGAGTAAAAAGAAAGCAGTGAT
Organism: Camelus ferus; assembly: GCF_009834535.1. Lineage (NCBI taxonomy): Eukaryota > Metazoa > Chordata > Mammalia > Artiodactyla > Camelidae > Camelus > Camelus ferus. The sequence continues at coordinate 21,725,063 of NC_045714.1, read as the reverse complement.
ACTGGGGTTGGAAGATCTAAACCCGTACTGCTTGTTGTTGGATATGGAATTGCCTGAGCCTCTGTTGTCTCAACTTAACCATGATATCATACAAGCGAATAAAATAATGTCCATCAACGGAGATAACGTATATTCAACCACTTGCAAACCACAAGGCACTGTGTAAAGCAGGATGACTGTCCTCCGTGCCAGCTGTAAATACATGATCATATGTTGACCCTTTGGAAGTTTATTCCTTTCTTAGAATATTTACAGTGTGATAATAAAATAGCACTTTTTCTGTTCAAGGAAGGGCCTTTCTTGGGTTATCCAGCCTTCAGGGTGTTTAGATTTAAAGACTCAAAGTATTCATATTATTTAGAACCAACAGGAATTCATAAAGGGCATTTTTGAAGTATGAAGACATTCGATGCCACTCTAAACCAAGGTCTACAGTTATGAATGCCCTCAAAAAATGTACTACAGCTACCCTGGGTTTCAGCGATAGCTCCTGGGGAGTGTTGTCTCAAGAATCCTGACATGTGTAAGTCACGGAGACTGCATTTACAAAGGGCAGACTCTGAGGCTGAGCCCTGTCATGTGCCTTGGTCCTAAGACTGTTCTTGGGATTTGCTCTTCTGCCACCTGCAACTAAGGACATTTTCCCTTCCTGAGCCAAAGAGATGTGCTTGCTTGCAAAAACTACTTCAAGGAACATCCGTGAATGTGCACAGAGTTAGTGCAGCCTCCGGAGGGAGGAATCCAAAGCTCGCTTGCCTCTCCCCTAGCGTGACCTGCCTGTGAAAGAGTGGTGTGCAGAACGTCTGCCCTGATCCCAGGGAGACCTGCAGCAGCGCCCCCACCTCCACCCGTTTCAGGCTCCATCCTCCTGTCTGTCCTGGCCCCTGCCCAACTTTGAGGACTTGCTTACACATCCTTCCTCTGACCTTGCGTCTCACAACCTGATCTTCTCTTCTCCCTGGACGTTGCTTGGACGGTGCCCCGGGTCTGCCTTTTCCCTCCTGGCCTCAGGACCCCATCAGCAGCCCTGGCAGTTGGGACCTAGTCATGCCTCAGACTCTGCCCCTGTCACACCAGCTGCTGGATAGCTACGCCAGTCCCAAACCCCAGGCTTTTGTCCTGGAAGCAATCTGGCTAAAGAAAAAATAAAATCTGCCTCCAGGTGACCTATCCTCAACTCCTGATTTCACATGCTAGTAGGTTTGTGTTGTTTAGCAAACTCTCAGAGAAAATGTTATCTAAATGTCACTCTGATCTCGCTGGGCTTTGTTGGACTTCAGATCTAAGGCTTAAACTGAGACCAGAGCTGAGAATTCAGATGAGTTCTACCTACATATGTCCTTTGCTGGAGCTGCATGATTTGATTTTACCCAGGGGTTCAAAATGGAAAAAAGGTCCAATACTGAGAGTACTCACGTCAGTGGCCAAACGATGTGTGAGGGCTGTCATTTTCTTAGCAGTCCTCAGTAAATGTTCAGCTGGGAAACTGTGAGTGTTCGTGTGTGTGTATGTGTGTGTAGCCTCTGAAGGAGTATCAAGCTGGAGATGAGAGAGGGAGGCTTCCCGTGGGGAATCCACAGTCTGATACTCTGGGTGGACGCTGTGCTGTCCCACCTTCAGTGCTGAAGGAGCCGCCCCATGGGAAACAGTGAGACACGTTCACAAGAGCAGGAAGCCATCACCAGCCCTGGGAGGGAGGGAACCACAGGTGGCTGGTGTTATTACCAGCCCAGAATCCCAGATCATCAGACAGGAGCTGGGACCATGAATGGATGGGCTGTCCTGTACGAGCTGGACTTTCAGAAGAAGCATAGCCCACTGCCAGAGATGCCCCTGAAACAGAGAGGGCAATAAATACCCCAGGCTTTTCCCCATCTTAAATTACCCTTCTTCCATCAGTGATTCCCATCAACCAGACATAACAGGAAGCAACAGGGGCAGAGGAACCATGGACAGGTGGGTTCCTTGGATACAGAGCAGAGCAGGGCAAGGAGCTGAGGGCTAACTGGAAGATGACACCCACTGAATCACATCTCTGAGAGTGGAAACTAAAATGCATGGTTTGCATGCCTGATCAAGTTGCCTGCATGAGTCTTCCGTGCACCAGCGTTTTATAACCTTTCCACAATGCAGAAAAGTCCTTCCCTGCTCAGGCGCTCCTGTGAGGCAGCATGAGAAGACAGTCACAACCATCAATTCTGATGGTAAGAAGATGTTGAGGCATTTTTGGCATTCCCCTTCTGATTTTTTTTTTTACCAAATATAATAAATAAAATGCATAGAATATATGACAAATTTGCATTTAATAAAAAGTTGCTCCCGTTTGCACAGCCCCTTAGGAAGCCCTAAAAGTGAACCATTAAAGGGATGTTGGACAGTAATCTAAAATGTACAAGGAAAGTGAGGTGCATTTCCTTTGAATTAGCTCCTTCATGTAGCACAGCTATTTCCAGCGTTCATCAGTATGAGTGTCTGTAATTGATGGCTGAAAATAGAACCCTTAAGTGGGAAGAATGTCCAAACTGCACCCACATTAACTGTGACCTGCTCAGCCTGTGAGCGTGGGAGCTAGATGCCCCCACAGTTTGACTTCTTTTCTCAACTCTCTCTAGACCGTACTGAGTTAACTCTTCTTTAAGGTTTTAAACAGCCTCCCCTCCCACCCCGTTTAACACACATGGCAGTTTTTATGTATGGAAATGCTCTCTGTGTCTAAGGGTGTGGGAAACAGATACAAACATTCTGATTTCATCCAGTGGAATTCTACGGCAAATGAGCTCAAGATGCCTCAGTGGGGACAGCCTGTGTTGGCTTTAGTTGTTTCTAATAAAAGGCATTGGGAACTGTGTTTTTGAGTTTACTAGGAAGGGAAATAGGAATACAGAATGAGCACAGCAGAGAAAGATAAATACTTAAAACAGGACGGTTGCTCTTTATAAAGATTTGGAGGACTCACTACTTGATTCACCAAGTAGAGATGACTCATCTTTAATAGCTAATTTACTATTTTAGTGTAAGAAATAATCATCATTATAAATTAGATTTCTGTGTTGCTAGTCCACAGATTTGCCTCATTTAAAACATAGCCAATGGTTGATGATCGTTCTTGAGCCGATCATCCTTCTCATCAGTGGCTTCACGGTCTGATACAGACTAAGAGGAGGCCAGCATGTGTAGCAAATGGCGCTACATTTCCAGTGCCCCCTGCCCTTCACTGGATGACCTTGGGTAACCCCCACAAAGGCTCTGGTCTTTTGGTTCCTTTACTAAAGCGACAGGATTGGAATTAAGTGACCTATCGGTTCCTTTGGAACGTACAAGTCAGTGAGACTCTAATATAGAAACTTACCTGCGTCCTGTTGAAGGTATATCGGATCTTGTCTTCGCCTCTTACTGTCAATCATGCAGAAATGTCGCTGTTATTTAAACACACTCTGTATTTTCCAACATGCGTACCTTTGTTCAAACCCAAATGCCACCCCCACCTGTCAAGTACGTCTCCATTTCTGATGGCCAAGATCAAATTCTCAAGCTTTCATGGTCTTATCTACTGACCCAGTTAGATTCATCTCTCTCTCCTTTGTGCCTTCAAATTCTTCCCATGTATATTTCTTGATTCTCATCACATACAAGTCTGGTCAGTTTTAAGCGATTTTTAAAATTATTATTGACTTTCACTTGACTAGCATTTCTTCTGTGATTGTGTTTTTGTCTAATTATTTGTCTCCCTGAAGCCTGGCACAAAACAGACACTTAATAAACATCTGATGCATTGACTGGAACAATTTTACACATTTCTTAGGTAAGATTACATTTTGCCATAACCAGCCTCAGAGACAGCCTCCAGGGTCCTTGCCTTCTTGTCCTCACGCCCTTGTATAGCCGCTTCCCACATTGAATCAAGGCTGTCCCGTGTGCCAGCAGAATATGGCAGAAGTGATAGTGTGTGGCTTCTGAGGCTAAGTCCTAAAAGGTCTGGAAACTTCTGCATGGTCTTTTGGGTCGCTCACTCTGGAGAGAGCCAGCTACTAAGATATTCAGGTAGCCCAGGGGAGAGGTTCCTCGGAGAGGAACTAGGGTCGCCTGCCGATAGCCAACACCAGATTGTCAGCCATCTGAGCGCCACCTCAGAAGCAAATCCTCCAGCCCTTGTCCGTCCTTCAGATGACTGCAACCCCAGTACCTGACTCGCCCCGTGAGAGGCCCCAAGCCTCCTAGCCAAGCCGGGCCTAAATTCCTTCAGAAAGGCAGAAGCAACACATGATTACTACTATTTTAAGCTACCAAGGTTGGGGGTTATTTATTATGTGGCAATAGATAACTAACACAAATTTCTTCCTCCCCCTTCCCCTGGGAGGCAGTATGACAGGAAGAATGAATGAGTGCCACTGAAATCTTGTCTGCTACATCATGTCAATACTAACATTGTGTTATCCATAAACCAATTATTAGTGTCATTAATGTTCTGTCATATTAAACTATTTAGCAGCTTTGTTATTAATTCTAATGAACAGATTCAAAATCTTATATGCCATTAATATATTAAATTATAATATCATGTTATATTATTAAAATGCTGGTGTTTTAGTGGAAATATTGATAATATTTTTAATATTAATTATTACTTATGAGAAATACTGTTATCTTCATTTGAAGGATGAAGAAACTGAGGCTTAGAGCAGTTAATTTGTTCCAAGTGGAACAACTAGGGGGGTCGGGGATAGTTCAGTGGTAGAGCGTGTGCTTAGCATGCACGAGGCCCTGGGTTCAATCCCCAGTACCTCCTTTAAAATAAATAAATAAATAAATAAATAATTAAATAAGCCTAATTACCTCCCCTCCCCTTCCAAAAACAAAACAAAACAAAACAAAGTCGAACAACTAACAGGACATTGAGCCATGATTGGGGCGACATCGGTCTTAAGCCGTAAACACTAGCATGGCAGCTTGGAGTATTTTCATCTGCGCAGCCGGTACATCAGTAGTTAACATGCACTGGTGTTCTGAGAACTGAATGAGATAAAACTGTAAAGTTCCTCGTTTGACGCCTAAATAATGTACAAGCAACAGATGTCATGTTGCCTCCCTCCCGTAGCAATGTCCCAGAGTATTTCCACTGGGGTGAGGTTAGGTGCCCAGGAACCCAGGCCAGTAGGCAGAGCCATCGGTTGCAGCAACCCCAGGTGGGAAGACGGACTGTCTGTCCCCACACAGGACTCCAAGTGTCCTCTGGGTTTGTGAAACTGGGGTGACTCTTCTACTTCCTGCAGAAGAAGCAGTGTTTCAACTCAATCTCTTTTGCCTTTCTCAAACTCAAAATAGATACCTACTAGTGGTAACACTTTACCTTTTAATAGCGTGGGGGAGATTACAGAGCTGTTTCCTTTCCCTTGTGTGAGACAGTAAATGGCCTTGATGCAGAAGTGAATCCCATCAACTGTGGAATGAGAGTTGGAAAGTATTTTCGGCAAAACCCCCTTGTGATTGACAGACATGCTCCTTCCTTAAAACCTCTATCTTCTGCAAAAGCAATCTCATTACAACCAGCTGGAGGTCAGTTACTCAGAACTGAGCTGTAAGAGTCATTTTCTTTGGATCATTTTTTCTCTCCTTTATTCACAATCAAGGCATGATCTTTTCAGAGAGAGAGAAAATTCACCATATCCATCTACTGAGGCTGGGTCGGCGATATGTGGTTGGCCCCACTTACCTGAATATATGTTTTAGTTTTGAAATGGTCTCTATAATTTTATTAAAACTCGCAATACTTCTTTTACTTGCTTTGCAAATTGCTTTCAGAGAATAAATGATGCATTGAAAGGGGACTGACCATCCGTAGTAGCTTTGGCATGAGGGAGGCTGACGGATTTAACCACTTCAATGTGAGCTGGCTGAGCCTGATCTGTGCAGCAAGAACAGCGGGGCTGTGTTAGGGTAAACCTCGGGAGTTTTCAAGGAAGCAATCTGGCTCTAATTGGGCAGAAGCTTAGCAAGTAGACCACAGCTATTTCTCCGTAGAAGGTCCCATTGTCTCCTAGAGAGACTGTGCCTGTGAGAGTTGCCTTGCTAAATGAAAACCAGAAGAAACCTCGATGTCTATTCTTGAATCAGAGAAACAAGAGGGTTTGGCCTGAGTTCAGTGAGGAGATCTGTTTTTCTTTGCAAAAATATGAGCTGTCTGCACCCACACACACATGCATTTGGTCTGAATGCTTCTCTTTAGTTTACTAAGTCTATAGATTCTGATGCACAGGGCTCTACCCTGAAGGATAAGCAGGACAGTAAAGAAAGAACCCCTTTGTAACCTTTAAACAAGATTAAACATCCAGTGTTTCCCAACTTCATTTAACCATAGAATCCTTTGTAAAAATAGAATATTCACTGTGACTTGCTCTGTGGAACCTGGTTGAATAATCGTGTCTTTTAACAGAGAGAAAGTCTGTGAGAGTGAGTCCCAGGAAATCTTGTTATATAGGGTTCTTTTCCTTTGTGTCGGAGTGTGCCGGTCGCTCAACCGTGTCCTTCATCCACTGCCTGCGGTCCTGCAGTTTCCCATCCTCCTCTGGGAGGAGCCCCTTCCTGTCATCACAGGAACTCCTCCGGGTCTCTGATGAATGGACCCTGAGTTTATGCTCGTCCTCTGCTCCCTAGCTCCATTGATCTGTTTCTCTGACTTGCTGCCTTCTGCCCCACTTCTCACATCACCAAGGCTCAGTCTTTCTTTGTCACCTTATTTGATTTTCTGGAAACTCGATTGCTCCAAGCCACTGATAAAACAATTTTACTGACTTATATCTTGGTTTCTGAGCTGCTTCTGACCTTAGACATCTTACAGTCCTTTTGGTAAGGAAAACTCTGGTCTGCATCTGATGAAGTATGAAAGAAATAGGTCTTTATATCCCGGCTATTGGTCCTATTCCTCTGTTCGGCCTCCTTGTAATTTGAGTCCTTTGTAACCTTCGGGAAACACCTAGCCCGCTGCCAGACTCTCGGTTTCTCCCTCTAACCTCCCTGGGCCTGGAGTCCCATCTGAAAATGATCAGGAATCTTAGACTCATCAGCCACTGGACCTTCTGGACTGTTGCTTGTTGAGTTTGGCAGCACTAAGTAGTATCTCACTCCAGCCTCTTCAATTTGTCAGACTGAAAAATCCGAGAGTGACTGGTATGTAGTGTTTCATCAAGTATCCAGGGATCTATGTTGGTGAATTTTCTTTCGACCTAGAGTATCAAGCACTTCTATGAGAATTCTATCCTTTCCTTTTTTTTTTTTTTTTAACATTTTGTATTGATTTATAATCATTTTACAATGTTGTGTCAAATTCCAGTGTTCAGCACAATTTTTCAGTCATTCATGGACATATACACACTCATTGGCACATTTTTTTCTCTGTGAGTTATCATAACATTTTGTGTATATTTCCCTGTGCTATACAGTGTAGTCTTGTTTATCTATTCTACAATTTTGAAATCCCAGTCTATCCCTTCCCACCCTCCACCCCTCTGGTAACCACAAGTCTGTATTCTCTGTCTGTGAGTCTATTTCTATCCTTTCCTTTTAATTTAACACTTAGAGTCCCTTTCTAATAAGGAAGAAAGCCAACTACGAACACAGAAGCAGCCAATGGTCTTTAGTTTCTGAGAAATTATTTCACAAGTGAAGAGAAGGCAGTTGCTTTTCTCCTACGACTGATCCTCACATTTCTTACCTTTCTACATGACATGTTTAGTGTCTCCATCTTGTGGAACCCTTAATTATATCATTAGCAGGTAGGATGCAAAAATTAAGCAACAGTTGAGCTTTTTCTAGATCACATGCATCCTTAAATTCTGTTTTCAGATCATTGCAACTTTGTGATTTGTATTGAAAATATGGCTTTTGGGGTTGATTTCATTTCATTTTTCTGTAGCAACTGTATTTTATCCACTTTAGGTATTTCTATGGCAATTTTGTTTTGATGAGAAGAGACTGCCCTGTGTAGCCACCTCACAATTACTCTGAGATAAAATCCAGGGGCCCATCCAGCTTTGGATGAGTTCTTAGATCCCATACACACAAAAGAAGCATATGAAAATTAAAGTGATAAACACCATTCTGCTTTCACAATGTTGTAAGACCGATTGAATCTTTAAATATAGCAGGAAAATTGTGAACTTGCAGTTTGATTTTATTTGATAGAGCATTTCTAAAACTAAGACTGCTTCCCTAAATGAGAGTTGTTACTGTAAAAGGACAATAGGAGGCCCAGATACTCAGGGGGACGTCTTTGGTCACTCAATACATATGTTTATGAGTTTGTTTATTTTGTGTGTATATATATATATATGCACATACATACAAATGCAGTCATGCATTTGGCTATAGGTACAAATATATGCACTGACTTTTGCCTAAATTATTTTCTGATGTGTTCATATGTACTATTTGCTTCATTCTACATAAAGAACTCTTTTTAACACTTTTTTTATTGATTTATAATCATTTTACAATGTTGTGTCAAATTTCAGTGTACAGCACAATTTTTCAGTTATACCTGAACATATATATATTCATTGTCACATTTTTTTCTCTGTGAGCTACCATAAGATCTTGTATATATTTCCCTGTGCTATACAGTATAATCTTGTTTATCTATTCTTCATTTTGAAATCCCAGTCGATCCCTACCCAACCCCCGTCCCCTTGGCAACCACAAGTTTGTATTCTATGTCTATGAGTCTGTTTCTGTTTTGTATTTATGTTTTGTTTGTTTGTTTTTTTGTTTTAGATTCCGCATATGAGCGATCTCATATGGTATTTTTCTTTCTCTTTCTGGCTTACTTCACTTAGAATGACATTCCCCAGGAACATCCATGTTGCTGCAAATGGTGTTATGTTGTCGGTTTTTATGGCTGAATAGTATTCCATTGTATAAACCCACCACATCTTCTGTATCCAGTCGTCTGTTGATGGACTTTTAGGCTGTTCCCATGTCTTGGCTATTGTAAATAGTGCTGCTGTGAGCATTGGGGTGCAGGTGTCATTTTGAAGTAGGGTCCCTTCTGAATATATGCCCAGGAGTGGGATTCCTGGGTCCTATGGTAAGTCTATTCCTAGTCTTTTGAGGAATCTCCATACTGTTTTCCACAGTGGCTGCACCAAACTGTATTCCCATCAGCAGTGAAGGATGGTTCCCTTTTCTCCACAGCCTCTCCAGCATTGTCATTTTTGAATGATGGCTGGTGTGAGGTGATACCTCATTGTAGTTTTGATTTGCATTTCTCTGATACTTAGTGATATTGAGCATTTTTTCATGTGCCTATTGATCATTTGTATGTCTTCCTTGGAGAATTGCTTGTTTAGGTCTTCTGCCCGTTTTTGGATTGGGTTGTTTGTTTTTTTCTTATTAAGTCATATGAGCTGCTTATATATTCTGGAGATCAAGCCTTTGTCAGTTCCATTTGCAAAAATTTTCTCCCATTCTATAGGTTGTCTTTTTGTTTTACTTATGGTTTCCTTTGCTGTGCAGAAGCTTGTAAGTTTCGTTAGGTCCCATTTGTTTATTCTTGCTTTTATTTCTATTGCTTGGGTAGACTGTTCTAGGAGAACATTTTTGAGATGTATGTCAGATACTGTTTTGCCTATATTTCCCTCTAGGAGGTTTATTGTATCTTGTCTTATGTTTAAGTCTTTGATCCATTTTGAGTTTGTTTTTGTGTATGGTGTAAGGGAGAACTCTTATTTCAGCTTAAATCTCAAATGTTGGGGCAGACTTCATTTTGCATCCCTTATTTCTTGAAAGAGGCTCTTACAACTTTGCTCTGCATGAAAAGAAGAAATAGAAGCCTCTCTTGAGAGGAAGTGGAGTGTTGCACTTAAAAGCAAGGATGGTGGTATCAGATTGGTTGAGTTCAAATCTCTTTTATCACCTTGGTGGATTGAATCTTTGGCCCCAGTTCTCAACCACTCCCCGTATCTATATCCTTTCCCTTGTCTCAGTCTCATTTGCCGCTACCATAAGCTCATTCCCTCTGTAACTTTTCAGTCCAGAGAGGGTGAGCAACACATAGAGCAGAACTGAAATCAAGCAGTAGACTCTCCCATGGCAAGCCATGGGAGACTTGAGAACATGTCACATGTTACCCACTTTGATTACATTTATAGTAAGCGTCCATGCACACCTTAAGTCTGAGAATGGTTTTGTTTTTGTTTTTTTGTCCTTAGAATAAAAATGAATTTTTTTCCAACAGTAAAAATAACTTCTGAATCCTGTTGAAATTTTAGTCTTGGAAAATTTTTTCATTGCATCATAAAACCTCATATTTGCATTTCACTTGTAAGTTTCTCCAGGCGTTCCCTCCTGTGGTCTCACTTTATCCAAACATCACCCGGGTGAGGTGGAAAGGCTTTATCTACATTTCCCGTGTTGGCCTTGATCTCACACGATGCTGTGGGAGAGAGGAAGAGCTGAGCAAAAGGCAGTCCATGAGAACAGAAGGGACATGAAGGGAGAGAAAGACCCAAGGGACTAGGAGAGGATTACTATCTTTCCAGGCATCAGGGTCAAGTCACAATGTTGAGTGGGGTCCAGTGAGGAGGAGGGGGCTTAGGAAGACAGGGGAGGCTCAGGCAGTGCTGCTTGATCAGGTTCTGGTGCACATTTCCTTGTGAAGGGAGAGAGAATTTGTAATGTGTCCAGCTCAACATCAGCCCTGGAAAATAGACATGGCAGAAGTTGAACAAGGGGGTTCAGTTCTCACCCCATTTTCTCTCATACAGTAATGGGATTTGGGTTGAATTCAAGGAAAGGAAAATAGGAAGCCAACATCAGGGGAGAAGAATTAGTAGAAACTGGGCAGGTGTGTTGGGTGTGACTGGGGAAGAGGTTGAAAAGACACTGGACACTAGGGAGCCAAGGGGAGGGTCAATGAAATGAGAAGGTGAAGCAGGACTCTATTTGCAGGGTCATGGTGGCCCAATCCAGCATGAGAATATGCAAAACCAGGTTTGACTCTCTTGATGCCACCTCTGAGTGTCAAGGACCACTGTTGGGGTAGGCTTGGTGCCTGCTGATTCCAGCAGAGCTGGATCTGAGTTGGGGTGCCTGGCACTCATGTGGGGTACCTGGGACGTGCTCTGGTGGAGGCACTGGGAATGGCATAGAATCAAGAATTATGGAATTTGAGAGTTAGTAGGCCCTTGGACACTTCCCACTTAACCCTCTTTGTTTCAAAGATGAGAAAATAGAGGTTCTGAGTGAGTCTACAATTTGTTAACAATCAAGATCCAGAGTCAATAAGCCAAAAATCCAGAGACTTACTTTTTAATCCAAATAATTTTACATTCTCTCTCTCTCTTTTTTTTTTTTTTTTTTTTTTTTTTTTTTGCCTCTGGAAGATCCCAAAGAAATTGGGCATTGTTAGTTTACTGCTTCTCATATAAATGGGAGAATCAGAAACATGCCCCTCAAAAAGCATCATATCGGCTGCCTTGCTATTTCCTTGCTATTTTGAACATCGTAAATAATTCTAGTCCTAAATTGTATTGTTACTCATTTCTGATGCTTGGAAAATGAGATGGACGGGTGGGTGGATGGGGATGAACGATGGATAGAGGTATAGCTGGATGGATGATAACTCTGAGCCGTCAGTGGTTTGGACAGACCTCATGTCCCGCGGCCATCGTAGGACATGTCAACTGTCTGCATTCTTTGCCTCAGGAGTTTGCCTCATCTCTTAAGAAATCACCTGGCCTTGCTTAAAAAGCTCGATGAGTTATTTTTTTTAATATGAAGATCCACTGCCCAAAAGAATTTGACTAAGAGATGAGCTACAACCTGAAACAGGATTATTTAGTACAGTAAGCATCGGGGAAGGAGACAGGAAACAGAAGACTAGATTTTTAACCTTTACCCTTTTCCTCCCACCTGGTGGCACTGAGTCACTGTTGAACGTCTCTGCTCTGCACTCACCTTATTTATAAAATGGGACCATTTATGACATCTCTGCTCTGGACACCACAAGTGTAATAGTGAATTAAAAGAGGTAATAGACATGAAACACACACTGATAATGAAACAGAGTTTTCTGCTGATGCACTGTTATTGTGTGTTTATCATCACCATTTCCTGATCCTTACCAACTGCCTGGGTTAGGACAAGGTCAAAGGTCTAGTTATTTCTGGAAGTTGGCTCTAGTTTGATATTTAAGTAAAGTATGATGACTGCTCTTTCTAAATGTACAGCGTGAGCAGAGTAACATTTTTCACGTGGACGGTTTACACCAATTCACGTTGTGTGTTGGTATAGTTATGTTAATGCTATGTGTTATCTTTCCTCTGGCGATCTGGCTTTTAAAGCAGCATAATAAAGTGACTTCTGCTAAATAAATAGGCCTATTCACAAGAAGTGACACTTAAGTGAATTTATGCTGGAGATATTTTGGTGTTGCAGACCCAATTAATTTGCTGAAAATCCATTAACTTCAAGGCTCCAGATGGATGGTTAGGATAATTTTTTAGTACAAATGCAAAAGTCATGGTAGAATTTTCTTTGGCATATGTGTAGAATTTCTACCATGGGCCCATTTTAAAAATTAAGATCATAATAATTACATCAAAGCAAAAGTAGCCAAGCATTAGGTGCATGATCAGAAAAGCTGCAACTGAAGGTCCAGCCACTCCAGGGAAACAAAAGATACGTAATTAGCATCTGCAACTCGCGTTGCTCCTTGACGCCTCTGAATTTTACGTCAAATCACGCTGTAACCTACGTGAATTAGACATCAGTAGTGGCTGCTGTGGTTTCATGACACGAAAGTAAGAGTATGAAGATTCTCTTCTATTAGTCGCTCGTCCCCGCGCTTGCTTTACAGACATAATCTCGACCCTCAGCCTCACAGCCCACCCTGCTTTGGATTCTTCTCTCTTGCCAGCCATCAGTCTACTGTCCCCTGCCATCTGCCTGCAGATATTTGAGTGACAAAAGTTTACTTGCTGAAGGAGAAATCTGTGAATAGACGCAGAAAACCTAGAACGTGTTGACATTTCACTGGTGCTGCCAGCAAAGGGAATCTCTCAGCAAAGCAACTGACTGCCTTTGGTGACATGATGCAAACTCCCTAGAGGAGCTGCCCTGCCCAGAGTGATGAGAGTTTCTAGGATAGTGTGATTGCGAGGACCCTGCCATCAGGAGGCTTATAAGCCACCTGGGCAACATGATGACACATCGAATGCCATCACCAGCCTGTCAAACACCCCTCCTTCCCCTGGGTCCCTGTAGTGGCCAACAGTTAGTAAGCACTTGCTGTGTGTATAGCACTTAATACAGATCATCATTCCTCCCTCTGGCAGCCTTGTGACGTCAGTGAAAGCAGAAGCCCCATTTTACAGATGTGAGAACTGAGCCTCAGTGAGGTGAAGCCATTTGCCCAGGGTCCTGCAGCTAGTAAGGGGTGGCCGCCGGGTTTGTAAGCACACCTGTGCTCTGTCCACATGGCGCTGTGATATTTGTGTCAGGGCTTATCTCCTTTGTCCAGGAAAATCTCCTTGAAAACAGGAAAATGCCTCTTACACATCCCGTGTCCTCCATCGCCCCTGCCGTTTTTTGCAGAATGAAAATATACATTCAACTCAATATTTATTCAGTGCCAGCCCCATACTTGATATACAGTGACATGTGGAAGGGTAAGAAATCTACAAGGCAGTACAGAAACACCTCATTAAGGAACCAGGGTGCATGACAACAGCAGATTTTCTAAGTGGAACTATCATGATGAAGAGTAGGATTTTTTTAACCGGAAGCATTCAAGTGTGCTGCAGGGAAATTATTTCCCAAAAACATCATCAAATATTCTGATAACTACCCAGAGCAATAATGAGCAAGATCACACTTAGTGGTATTCACTCACACACTAGTCTAATCACCTAGCAAAACTACTGTTCTCAGAGTCAAGGTTGGGGGTACGTACTGGATTGAAAAGTGTTCCCCCAAAGTTCATGTCTACCTGGAGTCTCAAAATGTGACCTTATTTAGGATATAGTGTTTGCAGATGTACACAGGGTCAGAGTGGGCCCTAAACCCAGTGACTGGTCTTCATGAGCGAAGGCCATGTGAAGACCACAGGAAGAACCACCGATGAACTGCATGGAAATGCTGAGCGGGAGGGAATGCTCATTAAAACACTAACTCCTGGGCACACTCCAAACCCATGAAACGCCATATCTGTGTGAGGGTCAGGAGTCAGCATATTCACTTAGCACCCTGGAGGCTTTCTGCTCACTGAAGACTCTGGGAGACGGGAGGGTGTGTAGCCACAGTACCTCTCTCTTCTGGATGTACTTCTTGGTCAAGGATCTGCGTCGTGTCTAAGGTAACATAACAAGGGATAATTTTCCTGGTGTCAGTGACCTGCTCTACGCAGGCTGACTTGCAGAGGCCACTGTAAATGGAGTGGATTAGGTAGGAGTACACACTGAGTACCCTGGGAGTCTCCATAGTGGGGTCTCACTCTGGTCACATCAGACTTTGTTAAGGGTGACAGCTGCCATTTATCCAGCAGTGACTATGGGATAACTACTTCACATGTATCATCCCATTGAATATCCTAGGCAACCTGGGAGCATCAGCCCTGTATAACCGGTGAAAATACTGAGATTAGAGGAGTTGAGTAGTTCACTGGAAGTGACAAAGTAAGGAAGTGGCCACGTCCATATGCAAAATCCGGACTGTCTGAATTTGAGCCTGTTCTCTTTCCTCATTCCTGTTCTGCCCCAGGCTCCAGAATAGAGCACCTTTCTTCTTAAAGCCACATGACTCACTGATTTCTACATTGATTTGCACCTCTAGTAAATTCTGCCAAATGGAAGCATTCATACAAATGTATTTTCTTGATGGAACAGCTATGTTTTCTATTCTGAGCACCCTGACTTTTATTTCTACTGCATTTTCCCAATGGGTGGCAATGGGTGTGTAGTTTTAGTCCATTTTGGCAGAAAAAAGTAATTCCCTTGATGGGCACCAAAGAGAAAAAAAAATGGTCTTTCCACTGGTGAACAGAATCAAGAACACTGTAACACATATCTTGTGTCAACCCAGGACAAATGCAGTCTAGAAAGGTTCTGTTAACCATTTCACACCCACTGGCTACTCAAGAAGAATGGCTAAAGGTTAGAGTTGGTGACTGACATAGAAAACATACAGGCTCCTGCATGACAGGGACGTATGGTAAGCCAATATGGTAGCAGTGAGATCCTTAACATCAAGGAAGAAAAAAACTAATTCCCTAAAAACCAGCACTTCTCTCAAGGTGGCCTCAACAGAGTTGAAATACTTATGACGTCTCCACATCCAGCTTCCAAAACGTGTGACTTAGGAGTTACGTACCCTGTAAATAATTTGTTTTCCAGGATGGGTGTGCATGTTTCACAGCTCAGAAATTAAATGGCACAATAGAATCCTGGTTAAGGTTTCTCAGTGAACAAACCATCAGTGAGTCTTTCCAAATACTTCTTACATCTGTTCACAAAATTAAATGTCATCTTCCCCTCCCAACCTTCCCAAAAGCATAACCCAGAGAATTGGTTTGTCTTTAACAGATAAATCATCCAGTTAAATTCACAGGAAAAAAAAAAACATATTTCAGGTGGAAAGTTTAGTGTGGACTTTAGGCAATGTTATTTTAAGAATGTTTCTCTAAGCAATGGAGTCGTTACTCTCAATTGTGCCAATGTGCCAATTACATTTGCACATCTTTGTAATTTGGGCACTTCCTCTCCTGCTGAAGGATGGTTGAACAGAACATTATTGGATTCAGCCCAGATGTGAGTAAAGCATCACTTTCCTGCTGAAAATGCAAACAAAGTCTTTATTTTCACTGCTCTTAAATTTTGACCTGTGACTGGCTTCAGGGGAAACCAGGAAGCAGCCACTGCAGCATTTACATCACAGATGCTGCCGCAGAATCAAGTCCAAAAAAAAAAAAAAAAGGCTTTGAAAAGAATTACAGCAGCAGACGTTACATAACAAGACTCAGTAGAATGGGTAGAACATCTGTTGGCTATTTTCAGAAAGCCGTCATTCTGTTCCCCTCTATTAAGATAATCTTAGTGGAGACCTGACTTGCATTGTTCTTTTTTCCCACGTGCTCCCAGTGATTTAAAAAGTTGATATGCAGTTGACATTTCTGTGCTCTCTTCTTGTCTTCTTTTTCTGGCTTTTTTTTTTTTTTAGTAGGTTGGTTATTCTTTTGTTGTTGTTTTAATTGTCTTGTTTTACTTAAAAAGAAAAAAAAAAGATTGTCTTACTAGAAAATTAGGATAATAGTAGTTATTTCATAAGTGATGTTCTCGGTGACCTGAGCTTGTGCAGGTGACAGCACACACCTCAGATTCGTGGAGAAGTCCTTGTCCCTCTCCTCCCCCCGGGAAGATTTTGCTATTCATAATGGATTTTGTTTTAAAACGTAGAGTTTAGAAGACTGAATAATATCTTAACACTGCAGTATATGAAGGATAAATACTTTTGGAAGTTCAAATACCTTTATTTATATTTACCAATTTCTAGCTAGCTATCTATTGATATTATGCAAATGAATCAATACACCAAGCACACTGGCTCTATGTCAGTAAGTCATGATTTTCTGGCTGGAGTGAGGTTCCAGCCCCCAGGGAGGGTATGGAACAGTGTGCCAGGGAGGACTTGGAGCTACTGTAAAGCAGAGCCCATCTTCCCCGAGCATCAGTAAAGATTGGGAGAAGACACATTGTTTTGATATGCATACAAGCATGAACATTTTATACGGTCCATTAAACAAAAGACCGTGTGAAAAATACCCTCAAAATTAAATTAAATTTTGCAGGAGGTACTTTGGTACCATCTCAAGTCCCTGAGAGAAACTTAACAGCCCTCAGGGGTTTTTTGGTGATAAACATTTGAAAGGAGCTTAATTCATAAAACCACTGAAAATTGTGAATTCCCTTTTCAAGATATGAAGTGGGGACAGACCTTATTTCAACCAGGCAGGATGATGCCAGTGAGGTTTAGCAGGATGGCATGGGGAAGCGGGTGGCTGTACCACAGAGGGTCGGCGAGGAGAGTAAGGTTCTGCTTCTTCCAGAAAGAGCAACAGGGGTCAACGTTCCCACCTTTTTCTCAAATGTTCTTTCTTTATGGGGTCCCTAAGTCAGGGAGTTGTAATCAAGTCGTTCAAAGCCTACTGGTCCAGTGGAGCCGTGTGACTGAGCCCTTCTGTGCCTTCGGGTGGCGACATTGATCGCTAGATGGAAGGACCACTAAAATAAAAGGCGGTGTCTCCCCCGGGGTTTACAATCTAGTTGGGCATCTGTGCCTTTACCTGGCATTTAAAGAGCATCATTGCAAGTAGATAAAAATACAAAGCAACAGTGCATGGTTTGGAGCAGACAGTGTGTGCTGGAGGAGATAAAAACAAGACAGAGGAAGAGAGGATAGAACATTCTCTTTCCCTCCCCTCTGTCTTTTATACACTCTACATACCACACTGATGCCACCCACACAGGTACCGCACCCTCGCCCCCACCTAGCCCTCAGAGGACATGCTGGATAGAACCACTTTGGTTTTTGCTCTTTCTTATTGTCTGAGACATGAACCTATGGGAAATGACTCAAGAGTGATTGTTCTCTTGGAATTTGCCTTTTGAACAAAAAGATGCTTTCTTGCAGGGGTGGGAGGGACACCAGCTTGAGAAAAGCAGCTTTTGTCCTCACAAAATGCTCTTTGGGGATGCTGTGTTAATGAGCTTCCTTTGAAATGGAAGTGGCAACTGCATGACTGTCAGATGCTAATGGAAATGTTGAGAAAATGAGAATGCAGGGAATGATCTGCACAGTTCTGTGGTGGCCCCCATTCTGCGGAGCACTGTGACCAGGCGTCAGAGCCATCTAACGACTTGGCGACGTAGCATCCCTGTTCAGTTTTTCCTGATGATCGTTATGTTTTAAGGTCATGATTTTGTTGGCTTTATGAAGCACTCTCTGCCATGGGCAACCTCAGAAGCAGCAATGAGTGACAGTTCTTCCTTGAAATTTTTAATTACTGTGACAAAAAGAAGAGTAATTACTAACTTTTGTCGCTGAACCACCTCTGCAGATGTTCTTCATCAAATAAAAGAGAAAGGAAACAGCGTTCTTGGAAGCTGAAGTATGAAATACACAATAGGGAGTTGCAGCTAGGTTAGCAAGGTTGACAGGGGAAACCATGTGAATGCCGGATTCACAATGGCTCTATCATTGGAAGGGTAATTTCATGTCACAGGCTACATTGTGAAGAAGAACTTTGCGTCAGAAGACCTATTCCTGGCACTGTCTTCTCATTAGAAGGGTACTGAGGGCACCAAACGAGTGACAGCAAAGTGTGGGAAGGGGTCTACACATTCACGGAGTTAAAGGCTGAATTATATTAAATCAATCTTTGGTAGGCTGGATGCTGAGAGGATAAGTTGACATTTGACTGATTTTCTTTGCACATCTTCATTTGAGTTCTCCCCAAAGCAGACCCTAAAACAAGGATTGAAGTGCAGAGAGATTGGGTGGGAGGGTATAGCTCAGCGGTAGGGCACATGCTTAGAATGTATGAGGTCCTGGGTTCAATCTCCAGTACCTCTACTAACCAAAAAAAATAAAATAAATAAAAAAGAAGAAGAAGAAGAATCAAGCATGTCTATAGTAACAAAGAGACCTCATTAAAAAAAAAAAACTTGCTAAAGTACAGGTAGATTGTTTGTGGGTGAAGTAAAGGGTGAAACAGGTCAAGACAGAGCATGCAATCAAGTTATCACCCTGCAACCAGTGTGAGAAAATGAATTTCCATTGTTAAAACCAGAAATAAACTCCATTTATTCCACTGGAGAACTCCAGGTTTTCCCATCCAAGAATGATGCACGGCGGGTATTTTAACATCAACTCCAGCCAGTCTTTGGTTGAGAGCTGCTGGGGTGGGAGGCATTCATTCACCAACATCACCATTTACTATATAATTGGTCAGAATCTCTTAGCGCTAAGAAAGCCAGAAGGTAAAGAAATTCAGATACTTGGCCATTCTCTAGATTTCACAACACAAAGACCTGAGGGGGTATGGACAGAGCCCCACAGTGCGTGTCACACATCCAGACCATGTGGACTCATGTTCATGGATTTGTTAAAACCCATGTAAGTAACCCACCTCCTACACAAAAGGAAATCCATGGCTTTCATACAAAATGATACACCTAGCATCGGGAAGAAAAAAAAGATCTGCAGTAATGTGTCTCAGCTCTTGGTGGCTTCAACCATGGTAAGACAGGCTACACCCTGACTTCTGATGTGGTCACTGCACAGCTGCCCGTTGGCCTGGTTTCCCGTCCTCAGGACAAAGTGCACAGAAGAGTCTGAGACCCATTTCTCAATAGGGAGTGTCAGACGGAGTCCCAGTTTCAGTGAACGTGCCTTCACTTTATTTGGATCACATTCTAGTTTGTGTTGACCCTTAGTGCTCCTTTAAGGTGAATCCTGGCCTCTTACCCACAGGTCAGCCCGAGCACAGAACCTGGTTGCTTCTCCACAAGGAGTGTGGAGGTGTGTCGTTGGCTGTTAGACAGGCCTCAGGCAGCAGGCTTCCTCGGTGATTGGCTCCTGACATCGGCATCATTGGAAATGATATCAAAAGTGGGTCTGAAAAGAAAATAATTCAGACCAAAATCAGAGGGTTGTTGCCATAGGTCGAGCTTTGGGGGAAGCAGGCCGAGAAGGAGATCTGCAGGCAGGAGGTTTATTGACTCATGCTCGTGACTGGTACCTGGGGCGAGAGGCTGCTGACTGAGGGAAGCAGGGCTGGGGAGAGAGAGAAGTTGAACCCACGAGGAGCTCTGAATTTGACATGGTGAATGGGTTGCTAGGGCCACCGTACCGAAGCCACAGACTGGGTGGTTTAACAACAGAAACTCATTTTCTCACACTTCTTGGAGGCTAGAAGTCTGAGGTCAGAGTGTCAGCTGGGTCAGTTTCTTCGGAAGCCTCTCTCCCTGGCTTGTGGGCGGCCGTCTTTTCCCCGTGTCCTCACATGGTCTTCCCTCTGCATGTGTCTGTGTTTTCATTTCTTCTTACGAGGGCATCAGTCTTACTGGATTAGGGCTCACCCTAATGACCTCATTTTAACTTAATTACTCCTCTCAAGGCCTTATCTCCAAATATAGCCACATTCTGAGGTACTGAGGGTTATGACTTCAAGATATGAATTTAGGGGCAGATTTGGGGAGGGATAAAACTTGGTCCATAGCCAACGTTCCTTCAGAATTGCATCCAGCTGAAGGAAGGAGTCTGAGCCTTTGGATCGCTGGGTGAGTCAGTCCCTGGATGCAGGCTGACATCAGGAAGAGAGGGTCAGTGAGGGTGAGATGCTCTCCTCGGCAGAGGACAGTCCTCCGAGAGGGCATCCTCAGAGCTGACAGTCACTGGCACCTCCAGCAATGCGAATCAAGACTGCTCTGGTCCTGGAGGGAGGGGCAGATGTGAGTGGCCACCACCCAACCCTCCCCAGTGGTGAGCCTGCTCTCTGTCTTTGACTGGCACTTCCACTGCAACATTTCCGAGGATTATTTCTTTGGTTACCAGCTCAGGGCAGGGCAAGGCATGCTCACCACACTAGCATTCAGAACCGCAGGTCCTCAGCCACCGTGTGTGTTTGTATCTCTTCTCTGTTAAGTATATGGAACAGCTTCAAGGACCACAACAGATGTGTCATTTGCGAGGGCGTCCACTTTGATCGATGCGAGGCAGGCTTGGAAATTAACTTGTGTGAATGAGCCTCTAGCTCAGATCAAAATAACTCTTGCTGCTTTGGCTGCATGACCATTTTTTCTTATAGAGTTGGAAAAAAAAAAGTCAAAAAGAGCAATTTATCAAAACAAAACAAGAAGACTCTGAATCGTACTGCCATGGAGTAATGACAGACGAACTGGCTTTGCAGAAAATCCCCCAAAATAAAGGATCCTTTTTAGGCACGCAGAAGCAATTGCAAAATGCACAGATGCCCTTTGAGGGTGTCTGGATTGGAGTGCTCTCCAGCTCCAAACGTCTCCGGAAACATGGAGAGAAAAATTTTCCCTTTTTGTAATTTAGAGATCGAAATATTAGCTTCTGTGGTGGAGTGTACAAATATCAACATACTTAGTACCTTCAAGAACCAGAAGAATGATATTCAGTGGCATTTGACAATGATATTAAAATATCAGAAGAGACTCCTGGAGGGTTTCATGAAATCTTTTCCATTACTGCAGTTCAACTTACAGGTTTTTTTTTTTTTTTCTCCTTTCTCTCATTGGCTGCTATAGTCAGACCAAAAAAAAAAAAAAAAAAAAAAAAAAAAAAAAAGCTGTTTTATATATAATATGGGCCAGTTTTTGCAAATGTTTCTTTTCAGATAGAATTCCTTAGCAAAGGTGGATTTGGAATAAACTGGCCATTTTGAAGACCAGTGAGAAAAAGCACTTCCAATATTCTTTCTTTGGTTTATACTTTTCCTTGACCTGTTTTAAAAGATCAGGATAAAAATAAAGGACTCGCCAAGTGAACAGTGATTATATCTCTATGCCAGCACTCCACTAGGTGTTTCAGGTAACTTGTGAATAGTAACTTTATGAAGACATAACCAGAGCTTATGAGCATTTACTGTATACGAGCCCTTTGCCAAGGACTTGACGTAGAATATCTCATGTGGTCATTACAGCCACCTGTGGCAAATGGATTCTAAGATTCTCCCAAGATTCCCAGTGTCCACTGTACGCACAGCTTCTCCCAGGTGTTCAAACAATAATCTAGGTTTGAATATGTTGCAAAGAGATTTTGCAGATGTAACTAAGGCCTCAAATCAGTTGACCTGAAGGTAGGGAGACCATCCTGTTTCGCCTGACCTAGTCACAGGGGTCTTTTAAATCTGGGTCTGGAGGTCCCATATGGAGGAACTTAGAGATTCAAAATCAAGAAGGACTTCGCTGCTTTGAAGATGCAGGTGGACATCTGGCAAGTATTGCAGATGGACTCTAGGAGCTGAGAGTGACCCCAGGCAACAGCCAGCAAGGAAACGGAGACCTCAGTCCTGCAGCTACAGGGAACTGGATTCTGCCAACAACAAGAAAGAGCTCAGCAGTGGATTTCTCTTCACAGCCTCCAGAAGTCAGCCCATTGATGCCTTGATTTCACCCTTAGGATACCCTGGACAGAGAACCCAGTCACTCCATGCAGACTTTGACCTACAGGACCATAAGCTAACAGACAGGGGTTGTTCTGAACCCTGAAGCTTGCGGTTGTCTGTTGCACAGCCATAGGAGACTGGTGTACCAGCCCCTCCAATGTCAGTGTCTTCACTTTAGAGATGAGGGGGTTGAGGCTCAGAAAGGTTAAATGACCTACCCAAGGTCACAGAGTGTGTAAATGGTCGAGTCCAGGTTGGCACACAGGCAGCTGGTCCCGTGAGGGTGACTGCCTGTGGGAGATGGAGTCTGAGATGCTTCTGAGCCCCCTGCCCCCTTGTGAGCACACCTTGTCCAGGTGACTGTCAATATGATGGATGGTCACTTCCTAGATTGGGCAAAAGATTTTTTTGTAGCTCTAATTAAGATATTTAATCACTTGAGCTCAATAAAAAAGAGAGGGTGGGGCTTGAGCTCTTAAGAAGTATCCACGGGTTAGAGGTGGAGAAAGTCACAGAGATGTACGCTTATTGGCCTGGAAGCAAGGAAACATCTGTGTCCTGATCGGCCTTTCGGGGCCACACAGCAGGGAATTGCAGGTGGCCTCTAGGAGCTAAAACTGTCTCTAGTCAACAGCTGGCAAGGAAGTGGGGACCTCAGGCCTAGAATTGCAGGGAACTAGATTCTGCCAACAACCTGAATGAGGCTGTAAGAGGATCCCAAGCTCAGGTGAGAACCGCAGTGCTGCTGACACCCTGACTGCAGCTTTTAAGATCCCGAGCAGAGAACCCAACTCTGCCAGGCCCGGACTTTTGACCTATAGAAACTATAAGATAATAACACTTTTTTTTCTAAGCTCTGTGTTTGTGGTAACCTGCTTTGCTGTAACAGAGAACTAATGCACTGCGAGGAGGGCAGAGTGTTCTCCTTTCTTCACCAGGTGGAAGAGGAGGGGCTAGGACACAGCCATCCCATTTCTTGATGTTGATCTTTGATTAATCAGGAGTGACCCTACCTCTGTGTAACTCTGTTTACCCATAGCACCAAGCAAACTTCAACTGTCCAGGTCTCCCACCCTTCTCAAAACCTGACTTTATACCATGTTGATACTTAAGCCCTGGAATTTAATTCACTTATTAGCAGCAGCCACTGTTTTATGAAGATCCTGATATCCCAGCCTGTACTGGTGAGGCTGTTGGTTGATCTTTCAAAAAAGCTGGAACTTCACCCCCATTGCCCATCAGGCTGTATTTACACAGGACAGCCCTCCATCAGCGAAAACAGTATTTCCCTGCACACCAGATCTCTGAATGTTTGTCATCTGTCACTGAGGAAGCAAGTTGTATTTATCAGAATCCATTCATTCTCCCAGGATCGCTGAACACGGGATAATCTTGGCTGCGTCAGCTGCCCTAGGACTGGTAGCCGTGAAAGATAGAGGTTGGCTGCAGATATTCCAGACCTACTTTGCTATGTAACCCTCTTCAGGGGCAGTGGATATGATGCTGGAAAAGATTAATAGAACTTATGCCATCATGTTTATGAGGCGTAAAACCCCCAACTGTGGATTAATGGATGTCTTGGTGAAAAAAATACATCTTTACTCCTTTATGCCTTGATGGGTGAGCTAGAGTTGGCATCAGTGGAAATATATGGAGAGATTGCCTTTAGAAGGTCAGCTTTTAAAGGACTTTTTGACCTCAAAGTCAATGAAAATAGATTTTTGATTGTTGACCAAGACAGCTGTAACATAAGACTTTCAACCTTTAAAAAAATTCCTATTGAGGAATAGCATTCAGAAAAGAATACAGATTCTAGATGCACAACTTCATCATTTTTCACAGACTGAACACATCCATGGAGCCAGCACCAGATTAAAAAGCAGAACCATAAACATCCCCCTCAGTCCCTGTTCACCCACCCTCCCCCCAGAGTAATTTACTACATTGACTTCTAACACCACAGTTGATTTCTCCTATTTCTCTGGCATGTTTGGACTTCAGAGAAATGGAACCATCCAGTGTGTACTGTTTTTTTTCTGCACTCATTCACTCAGTAATTTTTGTTTATGTAATTCTGTGTAGTTGTAAACTTATAATATCCCATTGTATGATTAGATCGCTATTTATTTATCCATGCTACCACATGTGGGCATCTAAGTAGCTTTCAGTTTGGGGATACTACAGATAACGCTGCTGCGAGCACTGCAGCGTGTGTCCTTTATGAATATATATGTACATTCTACCGGCTGTCTGCCTGGAGCTGAGATCGCTGGGCCACAGGGCATTGCATTTTCAGCTAATTTAATAGATGCTGCCAAATAATTTTCCAAAGTGGTTGCACCAATTTGTACTCCCAAAATCAGTATGTAAAAGTTCTTGTTAATCTACATCCTTGCCAATACTTGATACTGTCTTTTCACTTTAAAAAAAAAAGTGTTTAAAACTTTTACTACATCACAGTTACAGGCACAATCGTTCCTTCTGTTGTGAAACTAATAAGCACCCTCTATGAAAACACCAGTACTGGGCGCGGCGGCCAGTGGACTGGGCCGAGGGTCACCGGTACTGGGCACGGCGGCCGTCGGACTGGGCCCAGGGTCACCAGTACTGGGCGCAGTGGCCAGTGGACTGGGCTGAGTATCACTGGCTAAGGTGACAGCCGGTGACGAAGAGTGATTCACCCCTTTTATGTAGCTCTTTTCTACTTTGCAAAAGCACCCAGGCCCTCCTATTACTCTGTTCTCAGGCCTTCAGGCAAACGTATAGGAAAGCCTGATGTTCTTCCTAAAGAACATTTCTTGGTTCCGAAACTAAACACCCTTGAAAAATACCTGCCATATACTTACCTTTTAGCCAAGTCTGTTTGCCTTAACATGTACCCTGCAAACATTTACACAGATCCTATTATAGGTCAGGAGTGACGCCTTGATCTGGAGATACAAGCATGAGTACCGCTCAATTCTTCATTAGGTTCTAGTTTAAGGTGTGATGAGAGCTACAGTTAAGTTGTTAATTCCAAAAAATGTTCAAGTTGCCTTTTGTATTATTTGCAATTACATTTCAGCCTGAGGACTCATCCAAGTTTACTGACAACTTGTGCATAAAAAAAAAAAAAGAAGTTTGACTCATTTTTAGTGTAAAAGTTTCTCTAATGACAAAATAGTGCATATGCACACTTCAGGAAGTTCACCAAGAAAGAAGATGGGCTGGGACCAATGAAAGTTCATCTTGAAGGAAGTCACTGGAATCTGAGAAGCCTTGATGGGTTACATGCCTCCAAAAAGAAACACTGTTCATTTGTTGCCTTTCGTTGTGTTCTTCCACGCGATGCTCAGTGAGTTGGTACTAGAGGCTCCACCAGTTGGATTTAATCAGGGAAGCAGTACCTGGTGAGTGATGTGGAATAAGGGGTTTATGAGAGGGATCAGAACTCACACACCTGTGGGAGAAAATAAGGAGGTTAAGTGTCCGGAACCTGATGAAAGTCTCTGGGAGGCCATTGCCTCTGCATCTGACCAGGCCCGGAGCCTGTCAGCAGGGCAGGGGGTCAAGGGAAGGCTGGATACGAAGTGGGAGAGAGCAGGGACCAAGTGTGAGCCTTGAGGGTGAGCCAGAACCCACAGGGGAACCTGCCCTGTATGTCTGCCTCTCACTGCATGGACCCCCAGAGCTGCAGGAAGGAGCTGGTGCCCAGCCTCAGACTCGGAGGCCCAGCCTCAGACTCAGAGACCCAGCAGGAGCTGGAGGAGCTGTGGGCCCACCTGCTACTGCACACCCAGGTGAGCCACTGACGAGCATCAGTGTACACGACCTGCTGGGAACCTGTGCCCAAACCACCTGCCCAGGGCCATGGCTGCAGCTGCCCTGCTGCACTCCACATCTCATGGAAATTTCTGTGGCCAACCCTCAACCAGATCTTTTCAGAGAAATGAAATTCCAGCTTAACTAAGTTGACATAGTACAAAACTACCATAGAGATAGACTCTGAGATTTGAAAAAAGGAGAAGAAAAGGAGGAAGAAGAAAAGGAAGAGGAAGAGGAAAAGGAAGAAGAGGAAAAGGAAGAAGAAGAAAAGGAAGAGGAAGAGGAAGAAGAAGAAAAGGAAGAGGAAGAGGAAAAGGAAGAAGAAGGAAGAGGAGAAGGAGAAGAAAGAAAAAGAAACTATAAAGATGATCTAATGTAATCCTTTCCTTATGATAACTGGGGCCCAGAGAGACAGTGGCTGGTCCAATGTCACAAAACTCATGACAGGCCTAGAGGCTTAGTCCCCCGTGTCTCTATCTGGGTGACATCACAGAAAGAACACTGGATGTGAAGTTAAGGTCCCTGAGATTTTGCTGCTATTTAACTTTGAGGGGAAAAATTACTCAAGTCTAGATTCCAGTATTCCTATGGGAGAATGGCACATGGGCTCGGCCCCACGCATTGAAGGGGCTCAGTGAATATTGATGAGTAAATGAATAAATACAGTCTCTCAAGACCAACCATTTTACAAAATTGTTCTATTGCCTAACATAAAAGAAAATGGGGGGAGAGTACAGCTCAGTGGTAGAGCACACGCTTAGCATGCACAAGGTCCTGGGTCCAATCCCCAGTGCCTCCTCTAAAACAA
Source organism: Camelus ferus (assembly GCF_009834535.1). Lineage (NCBI taxonomy): Eukaryota > Metazoa > Chordata > Mammalia > Artiodactyla > Camelidae > Camelus > Camelus ferus. Next base: position 21,698,271 of record NC_045714.1, on the reverse strand, counting down.
ATAAATAAATAAACCTAACCACCTAACCCCCCCCAAAAAAAAAGTTTAACAAAAAAAAAAAAAAAAAGAAGAAGAAGAAGAAGAAAAAATAAGTTCTAAAAAAAAAAAGGAAACCATGCCCTGGAATCTCAATAGTGAGGGATTCCCGTATATTCTTATGAAATTTATCTGGGGCTAGAATGGATCACCTGGGTCCTTCCCCCTTTGCATAAGCCAAGTTTCCAGTCTCTCAGCCATGCAGTAATTAGACTTTCTGCGTTCTTCTCATCAGCCCACTGACTTGTACGTGACCCATTCAGCCTGAGTTTTTCAATAGGAGTCGATACCACATAGCTAGAGAAGCAAGGCTCCAAAGAACGGCAGTAGGAATCAGCTAGAGGAAGACACATAGAAGATACCTAACTATGCATTTGTACGTTTTGCTCACGAATCTGAAATTTGGACAGAATTCAACAGGAATGGCTCATCTCCACTCCTTGTGGAGTTACCTGAACTAGATCCAAAGCCAGGAGCTGAAATCATCTAGAGACTCCTCTCTTTCTGCCGGGGCTACTGGCTGGTCCTTCGACCCATGGATTCTCCAGCGGTCTCTGCTTCCTGGTGGCGTGATGATTAAGAACAGGACTGAGCCTCCCAAGAGGACCAGGAGGGAACAGTTATCACCTTCCATGACGGGGACTCAGAAGTCACAGATCATTTCTGCCAGTGTTACAGGCACCCCCAGATTCAGGAGGAGGGAATATAGATCCCACCTCTCAATGAAATGACTACATTTTACTAGGAACCTGAAGGGTGGAGTATCTTGTTGCCCGCCATCTTGGAAAACACAGTCCATCACGTGATGATCAGTTCCCACAAGGACTTGAGAAACACAGAGCTCATCAACTAAATGAGCTCTTATCCAACAACGACCCCAGAGAAAATGTTTATGTGTATGATATATAAATACATGCATATAGGCATATATAACAAGTACTTGGCAAGGGAGGTTAATTCTTGGATTCAACTTGCTTCCAAGATATTTTTAGTGTTATGCCTAAGGGTAAGGGCAGGGAACTGGGCCACTCAAGTAATTTAAAATAAAAGTACTTTTTCCCTCATCATCCATCTTCTGTCTGGGAATAAATAAATAAAAAAATCAGGCTGCTGAATTTTGGACCCTTGTCATTTCCATGGTAACTAAGCCTACAATGCTAAAAGGTGGATTATAATTCTTTGCAATAGTTAAGAAATCTGTGTTTAGTCCGTGTTGTTTAAAAGTGCATTTCATAGCAGTGGATAACATCACCACTAACCCACCCCTTCGCTAACACACAGAAACATACTCACACACATACATGCAATGTGAAAGTTTTTTTAAAAAATCCCATAATTCACAGTAAGTGACCAGAAAAATAGGGGGAAGTGAGTACCAGTGAGGCTGTCCTGCTTGTTCCTAGATCAGCTTTGAACCACATTTACTTGTTTTGATTTTGATCTTAATTAGGTGGCTTTAGACAGAATCTGATCATTTGAAGCCTGGAGAGAAAAATCAACCATCACAGGTACAGAAGTGAGAATAATTGCTGTGTTTGGAAACTACAGGTAGTTCAGTGTAGCTGGAGAGTAGTGTATGTTGAACAGAGAATCTTATTTTTAATGTTGGAACTTTTAATTATGAAGTATTTCATATATGCATAAAAGTATAGAGCATAATGTGATAGCCATGTACTGGCCCCCATAGTTAACAGCTATTACCCATTTGGAATATTTTTTCTTGAATCTCTTTTTTCCTAAGTAAATAATGTATTAACTATTCAGTTAAAGCCTTACCTATTCATCACACAACCTTCCCTCCCTCCCCAGAAGTCATCATCCTCTGGAGTTCACGGGTGACCTTTCTAGTGCTTACAAGTGAATCCTACACTCTGTGTCTTTGTGCTTTAAATTTTGTGTATAAGTATTGCTGGGTATAAGCCCTTTTGTAACTCAGCTCTATTGCTCAACATTATGAGTCTTATCTCTAGCCATGGGGCACAAGCACACCCTAAGGAGAGTGGAGGCGAGCATTCCGTATTGCACAGATGGTTAATCACTTATTCAACTCAATTTATGGTTCACCTAGAGAGTGAGTTGACGGTGACAGTTTTTGCGTGTGTAGGAAATGTTAACTGCCATGCAGACAGGACCGGACACCAGAAACTCAAGTGAATACAGGGAAAAGAAAATAGAGTTGTTTGCACTGGGGTCCATGTATTTCTGAAGTCCATGTGCTTTCTCTTATGATCCGCCCAGTGGGAACAGTGACTGGGGCTGCACGGTCTAGACGATTATACCTTAGAAGCCCAGTGACTGGCCAGCAGGCGGTCTATCCAGATGGGCATTTTGACTTGTGTTGCATCTCTGAGCTTCCGTCAGGGACCCCCGCTGATTCCTCATGTCCTAACCCTCCGTCTCCCCTTCCCACCCCTGCGTATCTTCTCTCATGCTGGGAACTTTGGGGCTTGGCTCACATCACTCTGTTCCCTGCAGGCTGAGAGAGCTGAAGGGCTGGGTGGATGACATCCACTTGGGTTCCTCCCTGTCCTGCCCCGTGCATACCCCACTTCTGTTCCCTGCGGCCAGGACAAATGCCACACTTGCTGTTCTATTCAATTGCCAGTTGCAGTTTGATGGATGTGGAGTCATTTTAACTTTTTGTGAATTGTTAAAATAAAGGAACTGAAGGGGAGTTTGTTTTCAGGGCCCAAAACTGAGCCACTGATTTAATATCAGATATTCAATAGCTAGTACGTGTACTTCATCTCTCTTCTCTGTTTGCCATATTACTCTCTGAACATCTCGAAGAAACTCTTTACATGCAGGAGCTCTGAAAACAGAGGAAGGAGACTGTGCACACATTTTACTTTTGAAGTGGCATTTACTTATTCAGTAATAACCTGCTAGATTAAAGTTATATTGACCTCATGTACTGTCAACTAATTATATTTTATTTCTGCTGCATTTCCAAGTGTGTAAAGCTAAAAGCAAGAGACTGCATGCAAATTACACTGCGTGAAGCCTTTTAGGCCATGTTCAAATACTAACAGGCTCAATAAACATATTTGTCTAACAAGCGTAGGACCAAGGCTCTTCGTTTACTGACATACTTTATTGTCATTCCGCTGAACGCTTCTCGTGTGGCTGTTTTATAGAACATAAAGTCTAGATGTCCTGTTGGAATCTCAGATCTTATTTATAGCTTGCTGCAAAGTGGCTTATTGTCATTTAGTATTTCTTATTTGATTTATATAACATTGTTCCACCAAGTTGCCCATGGGTTTATTTACATAAAAGGTGCACACATACACACACACACTGAACTTCACTCGGTGCTGTCATGCAGTTAGCAGTAGAGTGTGGGAGGCTCTTCTGTTTGTTTTTCGTTCTAAGATCATGTACTGGGCAGGCAGTTGCCATATTTCCTTTCACTCTGAGTATCTGTCGCTTGCCTCTAGGTCGATCGGATCATCTTCTGTGTCTTCCTAGAAGTCGACTTCAAAATCTACAAAAAGAAAATGAGCGAGTTTTTCCCTACAGGTGAGTAAAGCAATTTGTTTCCTTTGGCATTGGGAGTTGAAGAAGTGAAGGCACCACTTATATGTCTACTACATTGTTTTGCCTCTTACAGAATGTTACAAATCTGATTTCTATACACCAGTCACACCCGGCAACGCGTTTCTTAGTTTTTAAGATCTAAAGGAGGTGATGGGTAACCTAGGCTCTTGACTTCTTCCTGCTCCCAGGTCACTGTGTTGTCTTGGGGAAGTCATTTCATCAGTATCAGTTCCTCACATCAGAAGGGAAGCCTGGACCAAACAGCATTTCCCCTCACCCTAAATTACACAGTCCTTGTTTGCTTCCCTACACTTGTGAGTTGTCCAGGCCTGTGCCTGCATCCACTGTGCTAAATGTGTTGCAAATTGTAAGAAGCCCATTTATATTTGTTGTTACAGTTCGAACTGTTCTTGCATTCCATCCCTCTTCTCCCGAATTTTCTCCACCCAAATTGCAGTGAGGATAGCAGTCCTTTCTAGGGCAATCTGAGAAAGGTAGTCATTCATCTTATTTCACACTTCTTTTCGGAAAGTAAGAGAAACCTCCGGGTTCTCAAGGAATCTTGAGTAGCTGATTCCTGTCGATTGAACATGCCATCAGCTGGACTTGGTTCATTTGAGTAGTGCCCCTCTCCCGCGGTCCCTCTCCCAGCCTGTGAATGGCTGAGGCTCCTCTAATACCTTGTTATTTTTATGATGCCATTAAAGTTGCCCTAAGCACTTTCTTCAGCCATGGTAAAGGATGGCTTCCAAGAAATTCCAAGCTACTGTGAGCATTGTTGTTGCCTGCCTTTCAGAGAGATTTCTTTTGAGGTTTTCACGTCTGTCTAAAGTGGCTTTTCACATAGCTGGTGACTCTGGTAGGCAGGAAGGAGCAAATTAAGGATGCTGGTGCACATTCACCCTCTGAGGCAGCCTATCAGAGCCCCACAATAGAGAGGATGCCCCACCCGCCTGCAGATCACTAGGACGCAAAGCTACGGAACAGCTACAGCAAACGGCTGGAGATGCTCAACTCTGTGCTCATGATCAAAATGGGCTAGGTCCTCCTGGGTGGTTGGAACTCCTCTCTAATTTTATAATTGAAAGGTGAATCTGCTAAGTGTATTAAATTTGGGCATTTACAGTATTTTCCTAACTGGACCATAACATAAATCCAGAAAGACTACCATGTGATGAAAGAATCTTGGTTGTGATCTTTTTTCTCATTCCTTCTCTTCCTCTTTTTCCTCCTTCCCCTCCTTGTCTCATTTTTATTCATTTTTTAAAGCAGTCCTTTGTGTTTTACAGAATTTAAAGTGCATAATAGCTGTTCAGCAAGTAGATGTTGATGTGAGTTGAATTTAGTAGATTCTCCTCCCCATAATCTGATGGTTTTTTCTGTCTCAGTCTCCTTGTTCCATCTTTTCTCTTTATGTCCTACATAATCACAGTGAGCAGATTGTGGCTGCATTTCTGCATTTTTAAGTATTCTTAGAAAAAAGTGCACATTCATGTAAGAAATGCAACTTGCTATGGTGAGTGAGTGTGTCTTGCCAGTATCACAACATAATTGATAAAGTTTTATAAATTTTGGATTCCTTGATATGCTTGGAAATAATGACATCATATTCATTTTTATGTCTTCTAAAATGAAAACTTGTTTTCACTCTAACATATGGCTTAAAATAATTGCATAAATACGGTCCATTGCTATTAAAACAAATCTATCCATCTGCAGTTGTTTGCAATGATGCAAAGCCAAAAATCATACTACAAGTTTTAAAAATGGGACAGTTTTAGTGGTCTAGAATGTATTAATAACTATGCAAATAAATTATTGTTTGAAAATTGCTACTTTAAATACATCCAAAATGCATCTTAGCACTCGAGTGAGTGAAATAATAATAAAATCGTCCTCAGTTTCACATCAATGCTTTGAATCATGCCGTGCTCATGAAATTATTTCCAGTGCATATTTATAATAGTAAGTACATTCTTAAACTAAATGTCAAAATCCACCAACATCGTTGAGTATTTCTGCAATGCTGAGGCATCAGCCATTTGTAAATTCTAAATATGCAAAATGAAATAAAGGTGACTTCTAATGGAATATGTGACTGCTAATATAGATGATATGCATTAACTGTCCATAATTTGAATTTATGCTTAATTCATTACCATACCATCTTTGATTAGAATGTAACTTTTCTGACTTGCCATAATTCCCCCTAGACTGACTGCAGAGTATCTCTAACTAGTCTTCTTAACTCTTCCCAATGCAATAATGATTGTAGTTTAGAAAAAACAGTTATTTTTATATTAAACCAAATTTCTGTGTTTTGGGGTACTTTAATCCCATGTCTGTAAATTTCATAATTGAGAATCTAAGACCGAATGTGTGAGAAAACAATAAAAGACCAGAAATGATCATAATAATAACATATGTAATATAATACATAATATAATATGCATGCATAGTAACTATTACCTAATATTACTAATGGAAATCATAGCTGACACTCACGGATTCCTTCTATTAGCCATCAGATACATGGGCTAAACCAGTTCATCTTCACAATGACTCTACGAAAGTTGGCACCACATCAACCTTACTTCTTCAGTATGGAAAATGATGCACACTTTAGAAAAGTGAAGCAGATGGTTAGGAGACAACAGGGCTATGTTTTAAAATTGAGGATGGTATCGTCATTGCACAGGTGGTGAGAGCATCTTCAGAGAAGGCTGGGGTCAAATTCTAGGATGCATTTGGAGCATTGACGAAGTCTTCCTAGTTTCCACCTGATGTCCATCACTTTTCAAAGCTGCCATGCTTCTCTTTCTTTTCGTATCTGTAAATTTCATCATGAAACATTTTCTAAGATGAGTCAAATTGGTACTTCATCAGAGACCTCAGAATCAAATTCTGTCCAAATCATCCCGGTGGTGCGGTGCTATTATCTGCAGGTCAGGGTCACCAGGAAGCCAAAAGGACCATGGGAGAAGACAGAAAAGTGCCTGTAGAAGTAACCCAAGGCTGACATAACCAAGTGCCATAGACTGGATGGCTCAGACAACTGAAGTTTACCTTCTCACAATTCTGGAGGCTAGAAGTTCAGAATCAAGGTGTACACAGGGTTGGTTCATCCTGAGGCCTCTGTCCTTGGCTTGGAGATGACCATCTTCACCCTGTGTCTCAGCGTGGTCTTCCCTCAGTATGCCTCCTTGTCTCGATCTCCTCCTCTTGCAAGGGCACTAGTCATACTGGGTCAGGATCCACCGCAACGATCCCACCTTAACTTAATTACTTCTTTAAAACCCTGTCTCCAAATAGTCACGTTCTGAGGGACTGAGGGTTAGGGCTTCAACATATTGAATTTGGGCGGGGACACACTTAGCCCATAACAGGGTCCATCATAGTAATGAAGTAGGAACTTCAGAGGAAAGAAACCAGCAACAATTTTTTTCAACAGTTTTTTTATCTTTCTGTGGGTGAAGCACATATAACTTCTCCTTTCCAGATGAATTATTTGGAAGTCTGCTGTGGCAGCTTTATGGAATTACCATACAGTTTGGTTGCAAATAATTTATAGTTACAGTGCATCATTGCATAGCCTACAGCAAATAATATTTGTATGATTCAACTCAGAAATCTCTTTATTCTTTACATAAGAGTTTTGTATTTTTCAGTGCGTAGGATTTATTTTGTGTTATTTTCACCTCATGTTAAAAAAAACACACAATTTCTGGTCTCAAATATGGAAGTCTATATTTTTATCAGAATCTAAGTTCTAATAGAGAATTAAGGGATTTTAACTTTCCTCATAAGAACAATGTCAAATTTAGTTTTGAAACTATATCAAAGAATCCTGACATTGGAAACCTGAGAGAGATCATGGTGAAACCGCCTCCCTCCCCCACTTCAGGGAAAGCCCACATTTGTTTACTGCAGGGCTTCTCAGTTAGGGGTGAATTTGCCCTTCAGAGAACATTTTGAGACATTTTCGTTTTTCACAACTGGAGGAAGGGAGGGGCTCCTGGCATCTCCCCAGATGCCAGGGGTGGGGCTAATTATCCCGTGATGCACAGGGCAGCCTTGCACGGTAAAGAGCTGTCCAGCCACAGACGTCAACAGTGCAGAAGTCGAGAAACTCTGTTCTTCCGTAACCATCTCTCTCTTCCCATAGGCAAACTTTGCCTTTGGATTGGGTTTATCTCTGCCTGTGGATGTCTTACTCAAGCTTATCTGTCTAGCTGGATTTGAAATGCATGCTGTCAGCCTGACCTCTGGCTTCCCTGACTCATGACCCTCCCCTGGTCTAGACTTCTGAGTTTGCCCTCGCCTCATTCACTCTGTACCCGCAGATGTCTATGTGTTGACTTCTGTTGCCCACCAACTGCCTGGTTGTCCCAGCCTGAACCCACTCCTGGTATCATTCATCTACTGTTACCCAGGAAATCTAGTGTAATAGTCTCAGAAAATGTGATTAAATGTTATTTTGGTTTTATATGTCTAATGATTAAGTGTGGTGGTGAAGGCTATATACAGAGCCAGGAAGAATGAATTCATCAATTATTCTCTCTACGTATTTCAAGCAAAGTTTATTACTTTGTCTAAAAGTTTTCACTTTTATCACTGACCATTGGTCTAGTGACCATTGGTTTATTAACCATTGGTTGATAAAATTACCTTGTAATCTTACAAATATATTCGATATTAGAAAGCTTCAATCTCCTGCTGGTATCCAAGCTAAACTGACTCATTCACAATGGAAACAATTATGACTAAAAAAATTATCCATATTCTCTTTATGTTTTGACCCTGAAAGCAATTAGATTTGTCATATTTTTTCCCAGGTAGGAAATTTAGATAGCTTATATACAATAGTAATGTAGGCTCATGCATTATTTTTTATATATATATAAAATATATATTATATACAATAGTAATGTAGGCTTATTAATATGATTAAAATATGTGTATCAAATAGTAGCTAGCTGAGAAAGCCGCTAAGAGGAAAATGACTTCAGGAAGATATGCTCATCTCAAACCTGCCACTTGTCTCTCAGAGGAAGATTTGCTTTAGACAGAAAGTTTCCTTAGTGTTTACAAGTGTGACTCAAAAACTATTTGAGAAAACCTCATAGAAAAGAGGGTGATTTTTTTTCTCTGTTCTTGATAGGTACTGCAAAATCATGAGCCATTCCAACTGCTAATATTTGGGGGTCACTTCTCAAGTATAATGTAAAATGATAAATTTTATTCAGTTGCAAAACTATTCAGTGCCCTAGAAATGAGCTTGGGAAATGGTACACACATATAGAAACACATGTATGACAAGTGTTAAATTAGTTTTAGACAAAATGAATGCATATAGGAGTTATAAATAAGTTTATAAATTATAGACCTTACTAGAGATGCTTTTTGACCTTAAATATAGATTTTATTTGTTGTACATAACACAACCATTTGAATGAAAAAGTCAAAACATGAGACAAGTTTGAGAATTCTACCTTGGCAACCTGTTAAATATTTAAACAGATCACAGTGGCTGGCTAAACTGCATAAGTTTTGTTCAAATATTGATGGATATGTTATTAATTTATTTTATTTGCATTTGCAGACATATTTAGGTTTTGTGCTTTTTTTTTCCCTTCTTAGGCATAACTGACCATAAAGAAAATCCAAACTATAGATTTTGGGGAGAATTGTCTTATCTTTTAATATAGGCTTATTATTTTCTAAACAAAACAAATCAAGAATCTTCTCAGTCAGGTTTCAGTTATTTTGACCTCCTTATGGTCTTCCAAACATGAATTAAATTGTATTGATACAAATAGATTGTTCATTAATTTTCCTGACCATGAATTTCTGTCATTTATTTCTGTCTAAATTATATACACTCTTGCAAGGAAGCTCCAGCTTGCTTTTTATATTATGATTTCTTTTTTGACCTCTGTCTTGTCTCACCAATGAAAAGATAAAGTTTGTGGAGAACAGAAACCATTTATGATATTCTGTTGTACTTCCATAATCAGGAAAATTTCTAAATATATAGTGTTTATTAAAGTAAATTAAAAACTGCGATGATCTTAAGTTCAAATACTGTTTCACCAAAACCTCAGGTGAAAAGTCTTTTTTTCCCCCAGATGTTGTAAGTATTGTTAACATAGCTGGATGAAGGTATAGCCTTTCTTTTCATATATTTTTCACGTTTCATCATAAGGAAAGAATATTTCTCCAGAAATATTTTTCTAAAATTATATCCTCTGAAAAACGGACATGATTTTTTTTTAAAACCTTTTACCTGAATCTGTTCTTCAAAAGCTAACAAGAGAAAGTGCAGCCAGTCCTTCACATCCATGCATTCCACATCTGTAGAGTCAACCAATCATGGATTGAAAATATGAAAAAAAATTCAGAAAATCCCTAAAAGTAAAACTTGAATTCACTGTGCACTGGCAACCATTTATATAGCATTTACATTGTCCTAGGTATTATTGGTAACTTAAGGATGATAACTTAAGGATGATTAAGTCTATTGGAGGACGTGCCTAGGTTATATGCAAGTAATGCACCATTTTATATAAAGGACTTTGGCGTCTGTGGATTTTGGTATCGATTTGAGGTCCTGGAGCCAACTTCCCTCAGATACTGCAGGATGACTGCATTCACCCTGCCTCTTCTTCATCCCCCCTTTTCACTGATTTTTTTTAAAGTTTTTCTCATCCATCATTGTAATTACATGCCTACTATGTGGCCAATGCTTTGATCACTGCTGCATTTAAAATACAGTTCTTATAAGATGCCGGAAGTGACAAGCATTACACAGAAAAGTTGGAAAACAACATCAGCAAATTATCCAGCACTGAACTGAGACAGACAGAGTACCAGGAATTCTGAGGCAAACACATATGAGGACAAGGATGCTTAAGTTTCACGAAGAATGTGGCACTTGCAGCGACCTTTCAAGCATGAGCAGGAGCAGAGAAGTGATGCTGAATGTTGTGTGAGTGACGCAGAGGAAGGAGGCCAGTTGAGGTGGGAGAGTCTGTGAGGTAAGTAGGATGCGTGTATCCAGCTTGTAAGTCCTTGACTGGGAAGTACTGATACTCGTCACCACTTAGGAAGCAGCTGGGCCTAAAGGTCAGCCTTTTAGTGGGAGAGGAACTTGATAGATCCTGTATTTAAGAAGCATTAATTCAGTTCTAACTAAGAGACTGGCCTCCCAACCATAACCCTGCAGAGTAGGTCCATCATCTGCTTTTATTAGGATGGTAATGAACAGAGGCTGCAGAAAACTCAGTAAATTGCCCAACGTCGCATAGCATGGGTATCTCTGACCTCAGATCCTTCCTGCTGTGCAGTGCTCCCCCCACAGCAGTCCTGACAGTGCAGACGGTGGTTGGAAACTAGGCTTTCTGCTGAAAAGGCCGTATGCCATCTCTTTGTAGTAACCCACACATCCTCTTTCCTGCCTCCTTGTATCACTCCCCAGTCACCAGCTTCCCAAAAATGCGAATGAAGCACGAGGTGCCATGATCTGCTAAGGTCTGCTTCACTCTTGCCACGTCAGCCCAATGATCAGAAGACAAAACTTGGAGACAGTGTGGGTGACAAGGGTGGTGAAGATCTGGAAAACATAACCAGTGACTCATGAAGAGTTTGGTACATAGTCAAAACCACCTTTTTGTAGGGGGAAAACCCCTGGATTTGTCATCCTAATAAATAACTTATGTTCCTCTTACAACCATCTTAGAACCACGTGACTTAGTCCATTTTGTTTGATCTTTTCCACACTCCAGTTTTGTTGTGTGCGAACACAGTAAGGGAACTTTTCCAAATAGAATGAATAAAAATGTAAATATACAGAAAGGTGTCTAGACCAAGGATCTTAAATTTCAAAATAGGCATGTTTATTTCTTATTATAATTTTAAAGGAGTTATTTCAATTATTGTGACCATCTTTTAAAATATATATGTAACTTCTTAAAAATATATATAACCAAATAAATACATATGTATAAATTCTTATATAAAGGTAGTACAGTTTTGTAGTAAAAGACAGAATCCAAAAGAAGAAAATACAAACCATCTTTTATCCTGCAGTTCAGAGATAAATTAGATTTTGTTGTTTATCCTTCAGGTCTTTTAAAATGAAAAATGAAAACAACCACAAATGCAGTCTTATAACCTGCTGTGTGTCACGTACCACAAGTCAGGAACGGTTTTGCTTGTCATTATATATTCTTTCATAATATAATCTTAATGGACCCAATGTTTACCCAAAACCAAATTTTTGAACTGCGAAATTATCATTGCGAATTATACTCTGTTTGTTGATGAACAACACTTACAGGAAAACATCTTTATAGGTAAATATTGGTACACATCCACAATTTTTTAACAATACTATTCTAGAAGGAGGTGTTAGTTTTTCAAAATGCATACAAAATCAAGACACTTCTGATAGTAACTGTCAGATCCACCACAGTGTTTGCAGCCCTGCGGGTGAATACCATGTACTGAACAACTGCAGGGGGCACCATTCCCAGAGTCAAAATATAAACACTGACACTTCACACTAAGCAGCCTGATCATCTCAGTTCTTAGTGGTATAACAGAGAACCATAAACAGGAGTCTCATTAATAGCAGGCGTTTATCTCTCACAGTTCTGGAGGCTGGAATTCAGAGATCGGGGTACCACATGGTTGGGTTCTGGTGAGGATGCACTTCTGCTTTGCAGACACCCATTTTCTCATTGCATCCTCACATGGTAGAAAGAGAGAGCTCTTGGAGGCCCCTATTATAAGGGCACTAAGCCCATTCATGAGAGCTCCACCCTTGGAATCTAGTTGCCTCCCCAGGTCTCTACCCCCTCAAACTGAGGGTTAGGATTTCAATATACGCATATTAAGGGAACACAAACATTCAGCCCATTGCACTGAGTTTGCATTCTCATGAGTAGCATATATGTTGACTTTTCCCCTACTCTTCCCAAAGGGATTTATTCTCATGCTATCATTTTTATACATGAAATAAGCTAATTGATGGGTAACAGGGTGCATTTCTTTTGTTACTAGTATAGTGAATCCCTTTTTTCAGTTATTTGTTGTATCTCCAAATGTCTTATGTGAAATTGCTAAGCATATGCTTTACACATTTTTATTGACTATATTTTTATTGATATGTAAGAACTATTTGTATATTAAAATCATTAATCCTTTCAAATGTATATTGCAAATAGTTCCCCAGTTTGTCATTTGTCATTTTTGATATTATTCTTTTATAACCAGAATAATGAGGAAAGGCAGAAATAAAGACAAAAGAAAGATGAAAGAAAGTGTAAAAAAAGAAAAAAAATAAAGAACAGAATGAATGAAGGGAGTGGAGATGGAAGAAGAAAGGAATGAAAGTTAAAAAAAAGAAAGAAAGAAAAAAGAAATTCTTTTTAATACAAGAGAATGAAGTTGAAAAATGAAAAACTCAAGACTTTGATTTTAAGCCTATGTACTTGATCCCGTAGGAAATCACTTTATTTCTTAGATCTATTCCTCAGACACTTTCTATGCAAAGCAATTTACTTTCTGATTTGCTAAGTGTGGTAGGACGAAAGATGCTTTAAACCCCCCAAAAGATACCTTAAACTCCAGAATCTGAGAACATGTTATGTTACATCACAAAGAGGAAATAAGCTGAAATTAAGGCTTCTGATGAGCTCATCTTAAAATAGGGATGACATCCTGGATTATCGGAGCCGGCCAATGGAATCACAAAAGTCCTTAAAAACTGGAAGAGGGAGGCAGGCAGAAGAAGAGAGTCAGGGAGACATGCCTGTGGGAGAATGTTCAGAGATGCAACATTGCTGGCTTTGAAGATGGAAAGAGGGGGCCACAAGCTAAGGAATGTGGGTGGCCTCCAGCGGCTAGAAAGTTAAAGAATCAGATCTCCCCTGGGCATCCAGAAAGGAATGCAGCCCGGCCAGCATCTTGATTTTAACCCAGTTACATCCACATGGGGCTTCTGACCTACAGAGCTGTAAGGTTATACAGTTGTGTTGTTTTAAGCCACTAAGTGTGTAGAAATGTGTGGCAGAAGCAGCAGTAAACTAATCCATCAGTTGTCATTGACTAAGTAAAAGAAACAAGAAAAACTGTTTACCCACTCTGAACTGTACAGTTTTTTTTTCAAATGGCACATTTAGTGTATAGAAAAATCTACAGAGTGAAAAAATTCACAATTTTCTTTAATTATGAATATTTACAGGGACTTGGCACTTTTGTGTGCATTTGTACCCTTCTAACGTGTGGATCACATTGATGCTTAGAATTACACAAGACATGCTCTCTATAATGTGACATAAATGAGTTGACTGCTTTCTTAGGAAATGGGTGCTAACCATTTCCACTTGATGGGCCTCAAAAGCTACAAACACATTTTGCCTTCAATGAAAATCCAGTGAAGTGTTGCTGTAACCAAGCAACCTGAATGCTGGAACAAGCAGCAGGCAGAGACAGAAAGCAATCTGTCTCTTCAAGACAGAAAGCAATCTGTCTCTTCAAAAGCAGGGGAGGATGTGGCAGGTGTGTGGCAAGTGCTGATAAACAGCAGAACAAATAGAGACCTGGGGGCACAAGCCTTGAGGAAGCAGAGTTTGATCTCATTAGGAAGTTCTGATCAAACAGAGATAAGACAAAATGCTCCTGGGAGAAGGGAGGATGCTGGAGGCATCTTTACAAAGACCCCTACAAAGTGCTTTTGAAAGATCCTTCGAACATCCTGGGTAGACTGGTTTCTGTTCTACAGTTGAAAACATTGAGGCAAACAGGAAAAAAAAATAATAATAACTTTAGAGGAATAGTATATGAATGAAATAATTCCTAATAGAACACAGAAGTCAGAATAAACATAAAAGTCAACAATAGAGTAGATGAAAATCCTCCAGCCTATATTCCACTTTATGTACGGACCTAACGTCTACGCTCAGCCACATGTCTTTGAAGAGCTGTCTGTCTCCTTCCCTTGCTGTTCACTCTGTAATTCTAGCAGTCATGCAACGACCCCTGCCCTGCTACCACCACTGCCCTTGCTGAGGTTATCAAAACCTCTTTGGTGGGTGGAGTGTGGTTACTGAAACCAGTGCACATTTGATGATGACTTCACGTGACCCTTGGCAGCCTTTATCTTACCAGACTGGCAGCCTTTATCCTGTTGACCACTCTGTTCTCCACTTCTCTTCCTGCCAGTCCCCTCTGGTACCCTCACTGCACACCGCCATTTCTGGCTGGGAATCCCCCAGCTGTCTCCAACTCAACACATCTAAAACGAAATCCAAAATCTCCCCCATTCCATCTGCTCCCCATGAACCCTGATCTCAATAACTGGCAGGTACCATCATGCACCTAGTTGGTCAAGCCAAAAGCAGCAGAACCATGATGTTTTCTAAGCAGTGCCTTTTACTGATTTATTTATAAATTAATGAGACTTGAGTGTTCCTCTTGACCAAGGACAAGTTGGGAGGAAAAAGAAGAAAGAAAAATAAAAAAGTGTGGCTTTTTTTTTTTTAAATTTCTCCTCGCCCTCTCAACCACCTTGCAGAAAATAGACTTAGCAATTTGTTAGGTTCAGAGGGTCCTGGTTTTCAACTTAATGGCAAGAGCCCCACTCTGTGAAGACTTCCCCTTTATCAGTCATTCTTCACTTAGAATTTCTGATTTGTCAAGTTTCCCAAGAAGCCATGAGGATACGAATATCTGCCCTACTTCATGGAAACCCCCACAAGCTTAGAGCATTTTATTCTTGCTAATGA
Source organism: Camelus ferus (assembly GCF_009834535.1). NCBI lineage: Eukaryota > Metazoa > Chordata > Mammalia > Artiodactyla > Camelidae > Camelus > Camelus ferus. Next base: position 21,682,906 of record NC_045714.1, on the reverse strand, counting down.
TATTTCCTTTCTCTGCAAATGCAAATTGCTCCTAGAAGCCCTGGGTAATGCATTATTGAAAAGATAAGGGATACAGAAGAAGCCTGGGGTATGAAATCAAGCCTAAAGAGAGAGGACTTGGGAGCACACAAAATAAAAGCCAGAAGATCACTGTGATTGCTCTGCTTGACAGACTTGCCTGTCTGTGTGGGAGTCACTGAAATTTTGACAAGGATATTGTATGATCTATTTCAAGTGCCTGTCGTTTTGGTTTATCCCCCCCTTGGGCGTGCAGAGACTGCCTTAATAGCCCACAACGGTAACTTTTTCCTTTGTAACCCACTCCTCCTTTTTCCATGCAGCCCAGAGGCCTCTTTGAAGCTAGAGCTGGGCTGCACACATGAACATGTCCCTTAGCCACTCTAAGGGTCCTGGCCACGGACCATGATAACCATGCTATCCAGCCATATGATAACTGGGTGATTTTAAGCATAGAGAAACCATACATCTAAAAACGAGAATAAGTCTTCCTTAATCCCAGCAACTCAGTGCTGCTTAGACATCCAAGTTGGGTATATCCAACTTGGATATAGAGTGAGACATCGCCTATTTTTTTAAATTTATTTTTTATTGAAATATAGTCAGTTACATTGTGTCAGTTTCTGGTATACAGCACAATGTCCCAGTCATGCATATACATACATGTATTAGTTTTCATGTACTTTTTCATTAAAGATTATTATAAGATATTAAATATAGTTCCCTGTGCTATAAAAAAAGAAATTTGTTTTTTTATCTATTTTTATATATGGTGGTTAACAATTGCAAATCTCAAACTCCCAAATTTATCCCTTCCCACTCCCTTTCCCCTTGGTAACCATAAGATTTTTTACTATGTCTGTGAGTCTGTTGCTGTTTTGTAGATGAGTTCATTAGTGTCCTCTTTTTTCTTTTATTTTTTTCAGATTCCACATATGAGTGATATCATATGGTATTTTTCTTTCTTTCTGTCTTACTTTGCTTAGAAAGATGATCTCCAGGTCCATCCATGTTCCTGCAAATGGCATTATTGTATTCCTTTTTATGGCTGAGTAGCATTCCACTGTATAAATATACCACAACTTCTTTATCTAGTCCTCTGTTGATGGACATTAAGTTGCTTCCATGTCTTGGCTTTTGTAAATAGCGCTGCTGTGAACACTGAGGTGCATGTATTTTTTTGAATTAGAGTTCCCCCCAGATATATGCCCAGGAGTGGGATTGCCAGATCATATAGTAAGTGTATTTTTAATTTTTTGAGGAATCTCCATACTGTTTTCCATAATGGCTGCACCAAACTACAATTCCCCCAGCAGTGTAGGAGAGTTCCCTTTTCTCCACACCCTCTCCAGCATTTATTGTTTGTGGACTTTTGAATGATGGCCATTCTGACTGGTATGAAGTGATATCTCATTGTAGTTTTGATTTGCATTTCTCTGATAATTAGCAATATTGAGCATTTTTTATGTGCCTATTGGCCATTTGTATGTCTTCATTGGAGAATTGCTTGTTTAGATCTTCTGCCCATTTTTGGATTAGGTTATGTGTTTTTTGTTGTTGTTATTAAGTTGTGTGAGTTGTTTATATATTCTGGAAATTAAACCTTTGTCAGTCATATCATTTACAAATATTTTCTCCCATTCTGTATTTTCTCCCATTTTGTTTTACTTATGGTTTCCTTTGCTGTGCAAAAGCTTATAAGTTTAATTAGGTCCCATTTGTTTATTTTTGCTTTTATTTCTATTGCCTGGGTAGACTGCCCTAGGAGAACATAGCTAAGATTTAAGACATCTCCTGGTTTTGAAAGATTCCCCTCTAGCTCACAAAATAGTACTTTTTAATATCAGCTTGCATGAGTGTCACATGGAGGGCTTATTCAAACACAGGGAGCTGGGTCCCTTCCCCAGAGCTTCTGATTCAGTAGATCTTTCACGGGACCTGAGAATTTGCTTTTCTAACAAGTTGCCCAATGCTGCTGATGCTGCTGGCCCGGGGACCAGACTTCAGACTGAGGTACTGTGGGGTTTTGCAGTCTGTTCTCATTCTTTTTACTTCCCCCACAAAGACGGCATTAATTATGGGAACACGAGGTAAAGGAATAAGATAAATCCCACGCCATTGCAAAACCCCTAGTGTACTTTGTTTTTCAAAGTGTGGGACTATTTATTACTGAGAAATCGCTCCTTCTCCAAAGACAGGTATCTTTAAGACAGCAATCTTTCGTATTAACTCTGCCTCCCATAAAAGAAGGTGTGGGTGATAGACATTAAAGTAGCTTAGATGCTTCCCTGGGAAGGGGTTTCTGAAGTGTGTACAGCCAGCTGTTACTGAAAACTGCTTATTCATGGGAAACTGGTTGTTTTTCATCCTTGTTTTTTGATCAAAATACGAACTTTAGTCATGTTTGTATTTTTTGTGCAGAATTCAACTAGATAACCTGACAGAGAGTGATGTAGTGAATAAAAATTGTATCCACCATGAAACTGACATCAGAGAGGCCCCTTAGGATGGAGTGGAGCCTTAGTCTCTGGGTGGTCCCGACCTTGGAAGGGAAGGGGGTTTCTGGAGTTGGCATTTCTGAACACACAGAACAATACCAGCTGATGGATTGCTCTCTATTGTGAAATGGTTATCACTTTGGCTAAGAACCATTTAGTTTATTTTTGCCCTCTAACAAAGCTGCATGATGCTCAAAGAACTGTTAAGAAGGGCAGCTCTCTGCCCATGTTCCCTTAGTCTCCTAACTGCTTCCAGATTTTGAGTGGCATGACTCCTTTTCTCCATAGACTTTCATCTTTTCTTATATATTGTTTCTAGTCGCTGCTTTGTTAGAAAAAAATTTTTGCTAGAAATTTGTTGTATAAATATGATTCAAGTGAACACATTACATAAAATAATGTTGAACTAAAGTGGATTTCATTAATAAGTAACAGCACATTAGATGCTTTGCAGACCAAATACTCTGCATGATTTTAATACAAATATCAAAATATTAAGGCATGTATTTTTTGGTGTTTTTTTCTTTTTAGTAAATTTATCTCATAAAAAAATATTATCACTCAAAAGATGTTGTACTCTTCCTCTGCTTAAATTGTTTAATTTGGGGGATAAAGTTTAAATGCATCAACCTGCTGTGTTAACCAAGATTCTCCAGAGAAGCAGAACCAATAGTAGGTATAAGGAAAGAGATTTGTTATGAGGAGTTAGTTTCCACAGTTATGGAGGCTGACAAGTCCCAAGATCTGCAGCTGGCAAGCTGGGGACCCAGGAGAGCTGGCGGTGCAGTTCCAAGAGGAGTCTGAAGGTCTGAGAACTGGGAGAGCTGATGGTGTAGTTTCAGTCTTGAGACCCAGGAAGAGCCAATGTTTCAGTCTGAGTTCAAAAGGACAAAAGATTCAATGTCCCAGCACAAAGGTTGTCCCTCAGAAAGAGCTCCATCTTACTCGTGGGAGGGTCAGCCTTAAACAGATTGGATGAGGTCTGCCCCATTAGAGACAGCAATCTGCTTTACCCCATCTACAGATTCACATGTTAATTTCATCCAGAAACATCCTCACAGACACACCCAGAATAACATTTGGCAAATGTCTGGGCACTCCATGTTTCCGTGGCGCTGATACATAAAAGTAACCATCCTAGTCAGCAGGAAGCACAGAAGATCCTTCAATAACAAGCCAGAACAGATCACCTTACCCATAGTTCCTCCTGTACCTCCTCCCTTCAGCCATTCAGAGCTAGCTTATTGCCTTAAAAGCATCTTGACTATTGCTATCCAGGCATTTTTAGTTGCTTTTCCCTCCATGGGAGGGTGATTACCCTTGTCTTAGTTTGAGTCCTCCCAGAAGCACACTTGAAACAAAAATTCAAGTGGAAGTTGTTTATTTGGGAGATGATACTGGGACACCCCAGCAGGGGAGTGCAGGAGCAAGACCAAGAAGGAAAGGAGGCTGTAATGGTTAAGTTAAGATTCACGTCCATCACCACTAAAGTACTGGGGTGCTGTCCCGTGGCTGGGATTGGGGAGATTCCGGGAGACAGTGTAGAGCATACTTCTGGGTTACGCACCTGAGAAGCAAGGGAGCTTACATGCAAATCCTGTCATTTCTGAAAGGCTGTCTTCTGTGGGGGAGGAGGGGAGTTAATTCTGTGACATTTCTAATGGGCTCCAGGCAAAGGTACAGAGAGCCTGGTACCTGGAAGTCAGGCTGGCAAACCACTCAAGTGTCAAGGAACAACAAGTGTAGGCAGGGCACCCACATCTTCTGGAAATGTACTGCAGCTTTTATTTCCCCGTAGCTAACTCCAACTCACCCTTTGGGACTTCGCTTAAGCCTCACCTCTTCTGGAAACCATCCATAGTTCTTTTCTCTGACTTAGCTGCCTCTTGCCTATTTCCCAGTGGAACCTCTGCTCACCTGCATCAGAACACCTGTTACTTCCTCCTCTCATGGTTGTTTTACTTTCCCACACTACGCACTTGTTCGGGAGCTCTTTGAGGGAAAGGAGTGTCACCTTGTGTCTCCAGGGCCTTGCATCGTTCTGGCACTTGGTGTCGGTCAATAGATGGTTAAGGAGTAAAAGCAGTGATGATAATGACATGATAACAGTAATAGCCAGCACTGGCTGAGCGTTCCCTCTGTGTAGCACCTTGTGTGTATTACCAGCTCTAGAAGAATGGTACTTTAATCATCCCCATTTTCCGGGTGAGGAGGCTGCAGTGTAGGTTTACATAATTTGCCCAAATTTGCACAGCTGTGAATAGTCTGGCCTGACAGTGAACCCAAGCAGTCAGAATATAGATCCTGGATATACTCTGAACTTCTATTTGAACAAATGAGTGAATGAGTGAATGAATAACACCTCAAGTCTGACCTTCCAACACCTTGGGAACATTCTGGGGCTGCTGCCATCAGTGCAGTCCATGAAGTTCAAATGTCAGCTCTCATGTCACATTTCCCCAGTAGCCCTGACTGGGAGCATCTATGCTTCCTCTGTACCTTTCATAGCAGCACTGCCTAATCTCTGATGTATGCTTGACTGCATCTGCGTGTCTTCGTTTTCTTACTATTGGTAAGGTTTTTATCTCCCCTAAGCCTTGTATGCCGTGGGCTACCAATGCACGTTTGTTAGAAGGACAACTGGCTACATGGGGAACAATCATAGAGATCTTTGACTTCTTTTATTTTCCCCTAGAAGATGTAGAGATTCTTTTCATCATGCTCTGAGATTCCAAAGAGTCTTTTGTCATAGAGATGGTTCTAGATATTTTAGAGAGTTCTGGAAAATAAAATTCTGTTTAAACATATTAAGTTCCAACAGAGTCTGTTACAAGTTTACTGTGAAGCATTTTGAAAATCAATTGGTTAGAAATTCATATTTCTAAGAAATAGGTATTCTTCCTCCTAGAATTGTGTTGATAGAAAGGAGGAGGAAAGAAAGAAATTATGTAGAAAATCACTAATGTTTCTAACAATCTGAATGGAAGAAAATTTACTTCTTTAAAACTTAACTGTACTCATCAAGAATTACCTATCTATAAACAACAAGGTCCTACTGTATAGCACAGGGAACTATATTCAATACCTTTTAATAGCCTATGATAGAAAAGAATATGAAAAGGAATGTATATATATATATATATATATATATATATATATATATATATATATATATATATAACTGAATCGCTGCTGTACATCAGAAATTAACACAACATTATAAACTGACTAAACTTCAATAGAAAAAAAACCTTTCTAACACCTCAAATTAAATGCATTTTCTATTTCTACTAGTATATTGCTAATCTTCATTAATAATTAACACTTAGTGCCATATTGAATAAATTTGGCCAGGAAGTTGCAAATCTTTACTGAGTCCTCACTGTTTACAAACTATCTTCTAGAAACATGCTTCCTAATATGTAGCAGATACTCAGAAAGTAACAGAATTTTCCAATTTGGCTAATAAAAAATCAGAGAAAAGTAAAAAATTTAAAAAATCAAAAACTGAATTTAGGAGAAATTTTTTTATTGATTCTAGTGTACACTCAATTGCATTAGATGCTAGGGGATATAGAGGAACACAAGACATGGTCTTTATCTTTGAAGAATTTACGATCTGGAGATGGGCCCATGGTGACAGATAGGTTAACAAGTGACGAGGCTGTGGGGTTTGATGGTAATAATAGTGAATATTTAGCTGTCCTAGTGCTTTAGGTGGTATTATCTCATTTAATCCTCATAACAATTCTATGTAGGAGGCGCTATTATTATCCCACTTTACAGCTGATAAACCTGAAACTCAGGAATATTAGGTAAGTCTCCAAGATCACACACCTAGAAAACGGGCAGGTGGAGGACCATAGTGCAGATCTCAGCCCAGAGGTCCTTAATGTCGATACTCACAAAGCAGTAAACATAAGGTACCAAAGAGAACACTATTCATTCATGCTCGGGTGGAGCAGGTGCCTCAGCTTGGCCTGGAAGGATGTGGATCGAGATGGGGAAAAGCGCTGCTTCCAGGACTGAGGCAGGTGGAGGAACCTAAAGGAAACCTTAGAAGACAGGGAAGCGTCAAGTGTTGTCATGCAGGTAGGCGGTAGCAGGAGTGGAACAAGAGTGCTGAAACGGAGAAGAGTGGCTGGAACCAGACGTCATTGGCCTTGAGTGTCACCGCAGAGTCTAGACTTTCCTCATTAGGCAGAGAAGAGCCACTGAGTGGTTGGGAACCACATCAGGGCTGTGTTTTCAGATTGCTTTGGCAGCTACATGGAAAAGGACTTGGAGTCAGGAGTGGGAAGAAGAGGAGAGCAGTCAGGAAGCAAGAAACCGGAAGACAGGTGGCCCTGAGAGCTGGAATTTGGGTTGTGATCATGTCACTAGAGGAGGAAACACGGAAATCGGACAGGAATTGGCACTGCCTGGATGTGCGGCACATTTAACGAGAAGAGGTGATAACACGTAAGAGTTCAAGGAAGCAGATACACCGTTCAGAGAGCAGAGGGAGCACACATCCGTGTCCAGTTGAAGGGGTTTACACTGGGAGGTGAGATGAGGGGGCTTAATGGGACAGGGCACCTGGTGGGGGAACTGGAAAGTACATGGTTGAAAGTGAAGCAGACAAGCGCTTTCCTGGTGCAGGGCAGGGACCAGACATTGTGTCAGCCTCTCACCAAACGGGGATGCTCGCATTTCTCAGATGCCTGACGTGAGCGTAGACACCTTTAATGAATGCAGGAAATGTGGCATGTAAAATCTGTGCTTCTAATTTTTTTTAGGAATTGAAATAACCAAAGTGACCACATGTAACTTTCATAAGTAAAACAAATTATTGCATATAAAGTTTGTTATAAATATGTAATATTTCTTAAGGGAAATGTAAACCCCAGATGTTACATTGTGCTCTAATGTATTCACTTTCTTCCTAATTTAGCACGATAATATAAGACTTAGAAACACGTGATTTAACACTCCCTTTTCTACTGAGTTTTTTTTCTTTTCTTTTTTTTTTTTTATTAGTCAAACAGGAGAATTCTGGTGTTTCTAACTTTTATACGAGTTTTTCTTTGTCTTTTCAATTTTTCAATAGATGATAATGAAGAAGAAGACGTGGACATGAAGGAAGATTCAGGTATTAAATTTATGATTTTATTCTTAGAGGATAGGCAAGGATCATTTTGCTGTTTGTGTACATGTCACATTTTTTAAAAAGACAAAATAAGGCTAGTAAAATAGAAATGTACACTCACGTTCATAGAATAAGGAAGTGGTTGTGCTGTGCTTTCCCACAGCTAACACAGTCACTATATTTAAACATTAAATTTGACTTTGAGCTTCCTGACAGCTAAGGTGAAAGTGGAACATGATGTTGTAATTAACAGAGGTGTGTAGCAAATCATCCCCAGGACTGAGTGGCTAAAACATCTATTTATTATGTTGATCTGTTCTGTGGGTCAGGACGGAACACAGCAGGGCTGATTTGATAACACTGCTCCACAAAATCTGGAGCCTCCCCGGAAAGACTCAGCACCGGGGACTTGTTCACTCACACGTCGGGCTGAGACCTGAGCTGGGGCGGTTTTCTGAAACACCTTTGCACGGCCTCCTTGTGTGACCTGGGCTTCCTCCCAGCGGCCAGGTTCCAAAGTGGTTTCCCTAGATGACGTGAGTGAACTAATCTGACACCCGTTTTAAGACCTGTCTTCAGGAATCCCATGGGATTCCTTCCACCGAGCTCTTTTCTCTGGAGCAGTCATTCACACGCCTAGCCAGGCTCAGAGGAAGAGCGAGTAGACTGTTTCCCGATGGGGAACCCTGAGGTTCTGCGCAGCGCGTAGGGCCTGAAACACTGCCGAGATGGCCTTTGGAAAATGCATTTTGTAGATAATGATATATTGCTCTCATTATCAGAAAGGAAGATGCATGCTTAGTCCTCAAGAAAGACCAGTGTCTGACAAGGGGACTCTGGTGGTTAAAAGCGTCGGCTCTGGCCTGAGGTCGCCGCCCAATATGAGCTTGATAATGAACGATGGATCAGCAGGCCTGGATTCAATCCTGGCTCCTCCATTTAACGACCTTGGGTGACAGTTTTCTCTATAAGCCTCAGCTCACACCTCTGGGGGCAACAACACTTACATACAGTCTTACTGGGGGGATGAAATGAGACACCACATCTGACATAGTAAACACTCGATCGATGATTGCCTTTTTCACTCAACATATGTAACAGATACTAGAAGGTTTAGGACTTAATTCTATGGGATGAGAGCTCCATGTTCCTCTTTTCAGCAGCCTTCCTGTCCTAGGAATGAAATGGAGCCCGTTTTCAAAATTGGACTAGGTATCGTAGAGGGAGGCGCTAATTTTGTGTCACCCGTTTGCCGCCAAAACTCCCTACGAATCACTACCAACCTGGGTCTGAGCAGCTCCCTGAACAGGGAGCTCTTTCAATTATGAGGCAAACAATCTCCTCGGGCAAGGGTTAGTTAAGAGCATCCTTCTCCTTGTAAAGTTAAATCTCTCTCCCTCGCCTGACCTCCCACTCTCTTGATGGAGGAGTAATGCACACTCCTTTCCTTCATTGCAGTTCACTGGAACAATGATCGTAGCTTCTTCCCACTCTTGTCTGGTCTGAGCTTGTCTGATTTTGTTCCTGTGGTCTCCCCAGGGCCATGGATTCAGAGGCCATGACAAGCAGAGGGAGGGTCTGAAAGTCAGGGGCAGGGGTGCAGGAGGTGGAGGGGGCACGATGCCACAGCTGTTGGTTCCCTGCCTCGTCCCCCTGGCCTCACTGCTGTTTCACAATACCAACAGCTGTCTAAGGAATGTTCTGGTGACTCTCAGCTGAGTGCTTTTCTCTGTTGATGAAAAGAAACTCAAAATACCAGGGAAGTTAATTTCTCCGGAGCAGCCCTCTGCCGAGGCGGGCCAAGGGTTTATTGATCAACACGCATTCAGGGCACATCTCAGGCATGTTCTAGTCCAGTGACGCCCAGTGGAAATAAAACGTGAGCCTCAAACGTGAGCTTCACGTGTAATTTCAGATTTTTGAGTCGTCACACTGAAAAAGGTAAAAAGAAACAAGTGAAAATAACTTCATATTTTATGTAACATAATATCTCAAAAATATCAGCATTTCAACATATAATCAATATAAAAATTATATTAGATATTTTACCCTCTTCTTTTTTCCACACTGAGTGTTTAAAATTTGTGTGTATTTCACACTCAGATTTCAGGTGCTCCCTGGCATTGTGTGGCGCGGGATTGCAGGATTTTGTGCCCTCACCCGGAGGCCCCCAGTAGGGCTGAGCCCTGATTGTCCGAGGCAGAACTTTCTCATTAACACACTAAGTGGTGCTTGCCCTCCCTTTTCCTGTCTCACTTCCCTGCTCCCCCTTGGTGCTTCCCGGGATTATCTGTCAAATTAAGTACTTGCACTCAAACCTTTGTCTCAGTGTCTTTTTTTGAGAAAATTCAGCAGGAGACAAGGACTCTGCTTCCTTCTTATAAAACATAAAGCCCAGGGCAAAATTTCAATTAAAATATAAATTGCTAAACTCACGCATAGGGTATCTTATTATTTGAAAGAACTAGATGTTGAAAAAAGACTTGAAGTGGTCACCCTGTCTTAGATGAAATTCCAGGAATTTAATATTAATGCTTGCACTTTGCATGCATCCTGCTCACATGAGTATCCTTGGCGTGTCCTTCAGCCACGGGGAGGAGTGCCCTTTCAGCCAGAGAGTTCCAGGCACCTATCTTGCTAAGGATCGTTTGCCTAAAGTGACATAAGTACACATTTCTAGGCAAAGGGAGTTGACTTCTTAATGAGATGCAGCTAGCTCCCCGAACCACTGAGGGATTTCCGGGAAATCGTTATTAATGCCAATGCAGAACCCACAAGGTTGGAGTTGGCATTTGAGCTTTGGGGGCCTTAATTTGATCATCATTTCTGATTTCAGTCCCGCCAAGCATCCTGGAGGTTTGTCTCCAGCAGGCGGCTGCCGCTGCTCACATGACCCTCAGGGGCCCAAAGGCGCTGAGTCACATCACCCTCAGGGGCCCAGAGGCGCTGAGCCCCTCAAGCCGGACAGCTGCCCTCCATCCCCTGAGAGCTCAGTGCTGAAATCACCGTGGGTTTTGTGCCCGACGGGTCCGTGGAGGGCCAGCTGGTCTTGCCGAGTATTGGTGAGCCGGCTGCCTTCCACAGAGTCCCTCACTCCAGTGTGCTTGTCCCTGAGAGTCTGATTCAGCCTCCTAAGACCATTCACTGCCAGCCTGCCCTCTGCCCCACATCACGTCTTGTCCTCATGCAAGTAGAAATGCTGGAGGGATTTTTAAGAATACAGTGGACACTAGTGAAGTGCTGTTTAGTTGAATCAGCCAGCCAACAAATGCTGATAAATAATAATTTGAACATCAGATACCAGGGAGATGCTAGGAAATGTACCCTCTGGGCGGGATGGGAGGGGGCAAATTTAAAGAGTTTGCAGATTTCTTTGGTATAAATACACCTACCATGTTCAAGCTACCAAACATGAGGCCAGCAAACATACGAGTTGAGGAGAGAGAGGAACAGTCAGCTGGTGCAAGCTGTCCCCAGTACCCCCAGCACACCTCTGCCGAGCCAGGTTTTAAATGAGCATGCACTTTGTGCCGATCGCTCAACATACATGAACTCAATCTTAAGACACGCAGCAACTCTAAAAAGCAGGGACTGGTGTTATCCAAGGCTTAAGGGGGATTAGTTCCCTGCTTATATGGCAGAGACGGAATCCAGGTGTGTAGGTCTAACCCTACAAAGCTCATATTCTTAACTCCTGTGCTCTGGTCTCCAGACTCAGATAGTCAGGGGAGGCAGGAGTGTATCAGATGGTATCAGACAAGGTCATTCTCAAGGAGACGCTCTGCCCCCTGGAGGTGGTAGAAACCGACTGGCCTAAATTCCTACGATCCTTTTTAAGTCCTTTAATTCTTTTTCTTAATCCTAGCATAGTCAATGTTTCCCCATGGCCTTCCATTTCCAAGACCAGGCACTCTTGAAATGGACCCCAGCCCAAGCTCCAGGGACAGAAAACCAGCCGCCCTTGTGGCCAGTCAGGATCACAGCTGAGTTCCTCAGCGGGCAAAGCCATGCTCTGGGCAAAACTCCAGCGTTGCAGCCTCTGCCAGGAACAGAGGCAACACAGACACTGTGATACACTGTCAAGGAGAAGCCTGGGGTGCTTTTGAGGACTGTTCCTCCAGCTTCCCCAGGCTCAGAGGGAAAATTGTCCCCGGCTGAACCACAAGCAGAAATATGGGCACAGAGGCCCTATGTACCTGTGGCTTGCAACTGAGCGTCCCAATGGGCATCATAAAGCGATCCTATACGGTATCACAGACAACTGCTCACACCTAACGTGTGCAAATGCCCACTGGCCACCCCAGGAGCGCCCTGCAACTTCCTCAGAAACACAGCACTAGCTCTTTTGGGGTATGTGAATAGCTCAAAAATGTCGGCAAGTAAATGTCTTTTTAAATCTTTCCCACTCCCCAAGAATTTCTATTTAGGTGGAAAATCAAGAATTAAGTATTTAGTGCTCAAAAGCTCACTTTCAGGGAATGCTGGCTTGGAGTCGCACTCCCAGCATTGGGAATGCGCCTCTCGGTCCCAGGCATAGACGTTGCGTGCCAGGACTGGAAGCGTTAGAATCTTCTCCCAGAGGTACAGCAAGTGTCGCTCTGCTCATTTTACAAATCCCTTTGAGCCCAGCATCTGTGCTTAGTGGGCTGTTCCAAGCAGCTCGTTTCTGTTTTTGCTGAACCCATTCCGAAGGGTCAACATCCATCTCACACCTGTGACAGAAATTTGGAAAAGTTGCTAATGTAGTCGTTGGCAACATTTTTCACCCCGGTCGTGGTAACGACCTTAGATGTGACTGAGTTGCAATCACAGAAAGGCTAACCTAGCACCCAAAAACCTTTATAGTCCATAATGCCAGAGTTTTTAATAGCACATCTATCAAATGCATTTGTTTTGTTCTGTTCCTTTTATAATAAATGGGGAAAGAAAAATGAGTCACTGTAACTCTGTAGTGTAGTTATAGAATCCTGGCATAGGTAACAGCTGCTAAGAGACTGAGAATTAGACACTAACCCCATTATAGCGAGGCTTTAAAGAAAGGCCTGGGTGAAGGGGAAATAGAATTTAGAATGAAATTCTCAAGGCAATGCGAGACACCAGTGACCCAAGAGAGATTGGAAAAGACGGGCGCCCTTTTCTCCTGGAACTTACATTCTCAGGGTAGGGGGTGGTTGAGGAGGGAGACATACAATAAAGACAGAAACAAGGGGACAAGATAGCTTCAGATACACCAGGTGATGGGTTTGAGAGAGACTTTCCTTGCAGGATCCCTTCAGATTAAGTAGTCAGGGAAGGCCTTTTTTAGGGGCTGAATTTGATCTGAGATTAAAAAATGAGAAGGAGGTGGACATATGAGTGTGTGTGTCAGAGGAAAATAAGAGGAGCAGGTGCAAAGGTCCTGAGGCAGGAACCAGTATAGAACAAACTGAGGAAATGACTAAAGGGAGCTAACAAAGCTAAAGCCAAGGAGCATGTGGGAGATGAGGCTGGTATGGTAGGTGGAGCTCAAGTAACATGTCCTGAGCCACGGAGCTGGATTTAGATCTTATTCTAAGAGCAATGGGTTTTAAACAGGCAGCAACATGATCTGGTTTATGTTTAAAAGATAACTCTGGCTGCTACATGGAGAATGGATTATGGGGAGATTAGAAAGCCAGAAGTTAGAATTCAAAAGGGTTGTTGTAGTAACCCAGGTAAGAGATGCTGCTGGCTTGGACTAGAATGATGATTGCAAAGAATGAGCACAGAGGATGAATATGGGATATATTTTGGAGCAGAGCTAATGGGACTTATCATGGTGAGACTGCTTTGTTAGAAAAGTAATTGAAGAGAAATATTAAGGATAATATCTCGTTTTTTGGCTTAAGTTTCTGAGTAGACAATAACACCCTCTCTTGAGATGCGGAATACTGTGGGGAGAACAGGTTTGCAGGCATCAAGAGTGTTGCTCTGGCTGTGTTGTTTGAAATGCTTCATGGGATTGTTTACATAAGTTTGAATGCCTGATGGGAGCTGAGTAAAGGGAGGTCATTAGGGCCGGGAAGAGTGGGGCACAGTTAAATATCGGCCTTGAAAGGACAACGGGGAGGTGGTAGTTACAGGACCCAGGAGACAGAGGGCCATGAGGAGAAGGCCACCCAACAGGAGCCATGACCTCAGATGGAGGGAGACAGTCAGCCCTGAAAGATACTGGTCGCCCGGGAAATAAATGCCCTGCGCTCCCCATTGGCTGAATCTATAGGAAGCCAGATAGCTGGGGAGTTTGTTGGTGCAGTCCAGAGAGACCAGTTTCCCAGAGCACAGTGCAGGGGACTGGGGGAGGGGAAGGGTGGAACATGGGTCTCCAGGGGCAAACAGAAGACATCAGTCCAGATGCAAAACAAGATGCCATGTGGGCAACTGAAGACAGAAGCTTGGAACTCCACAGAGATCAGGACTGGAGATATAAGCTAGTGTCCAGTATTCCAATGGGATGAATTTCAGAGATACTTTTCCTGAAACTGTCTTCGGAATTTAAATTTCTAGCCTCCTCGGATAGAATTGGTGGGGAGTAGGGCACTGAGAAAAATGGGAAGCATAATAATTTAATCAGGGGAATGTAGAAGTTGTTAAGAAGCTGGATTACCAAGGAAATCTGTTAAATAGAAGGAGGCTAATTTGAAACATCTCCCACCCAATGCCCCCCAAAAAGAGGAAGTTGCAGCTACTTTGAGGACTAAGACGAAATTGCACAATGACAACTGTCAATTAATCTATGAAGTTTTAAATTAAACTCTCCTGGAGAAAAATAATAATAATAATTTATGGTTGTTTCATGGAGAATTTTTTACTTAAAAAAAAAGCACTTATGATTTCACATTTGTGTGAATGATTAATGATAAAAAAATGTTTCCGCTTAAGCTCTAGGTGTTAAGTCCATGTTCATTGGAGAAGCATACGTCTTTGCCAAAGTTAAGCTCAGCCATGATGACAGATAAACCTGCAATTAAGCTTCACTGTATGTGTGGGTTTACTAAAACAAACAAACAAACAAACAAAAAACAAAAACAAAAACTTTAAAGTGTGAACGTAATTTTGAACCCTACTAGTAAATATTTAAATAGGAACGTATTGAATCTTTATCTTTCCAGAGGGGCTAGAGCCAAAAGACCTCTCTCCACCCCACAAGAAGAGCAAAGCCAAGAAGCCAGAATGCCCCAAAGACTCTAATGAGGGTAAGTCTGGTTCCTCCTTTCTTTAAAAACATGATGCCATGAAAAGAAATGTCTATTTAATTTTTAAACTATATCTAGGCTCTCACGTTCAGGTATTTCTAAGCATTCAAATGTAACCTGGCAATTCTTTATCCTTTCTGAATATGTTTACTGTCCCCTGAATATGAGGACAAAATAATCAGATTCAGGTTTAATTTGTGAAGGTAATAATCAAATGTGAAAAATTACTTTCTCAATGTGATGTACATTCCGTTCTTGGAAAGTGCGAAGTTGTGGGTAGTGCTTACCAGTTAGGTGCCCTGAGGTCACGTAAGGATGACGGTCCAGGTCTGTGCATGTCTTCCTGTCTTATTGGTATCATCTGATTTCCTCATGAACACATTCTGAGTCCAGAATCAAACCTTGGGTGATGGAAATGCTTCCTGTCTTCAGTGTTCTCTTCCCCTTTCTAGAAACCAGTGTGTCTTTGCAGTTATCCATTGCATGGGTGGGCCCCACTGGGCTCAGTTTTATGAAGAAATGGTGTTCTCTCTTACTTACAACACTAGTACGCTTACAAGACATGCAAATTTTTCATTTAAAATGTTATTTTTAGGTATTTTGAAATGTGAGCCTCTAATCTAAGGGTATGCATAAACTTCTAAAAGGGGGGTGTATTTGTGTCACCTACTTTCTTGCTTGGAGCCGCACTTCATGCCCTGGGAGATGGAGAGTACGATGCTACTGACGGTGTCAGCTTGGGTCTTTAGGGAAGGACACGCCAAGACGAAGCAGAAGTGCAGGGCACATACTGGGTGAAAGCCTGTGAAGGATAACGGGCGGAGGAGCTGGGGCGGGGGCAGCAGGTGAAAGGGGAAGAGGAGAGGAGGCAGGTGAGCTGGGAAGAGCCTCAGTCCTCAGCGCTTGTCAAGGACCGGACACGGCAGGAGTCTGGCACTGGGCGGGAATGGCTGGGCTCTGGGGTCCCCTTCCCCCGCTGGCTCGCTGGCTGCAGGCAGCTTGGGAAGAAAGTGGCACGCACACCGTGCTGCAGGGATCCCAGAAGTGTGGCCGCTGGATGCTGTCAGCTGACTTCACTCCCAGCAGCAGGTCCTCTCTTGAAGGGAGACCTAGGGCAGCTCACGTCTGTGACTGCACAGCATCTGTGTGAGTGTCAGCTTCTAAATCATAAATAATGATGCTCCCTGCACCCTCATCCGTGTTCAGAACCAACGGAGAAGGTGAAGCTGTAAGAAAGTTGAAATCAAAAAACATTAGCTTCAGCCCTAATGAAGTTAGACCAGAGCATCTGGTTGCGCTGCCCCCAGCGGGGTTTCCTAATGCTGGATTTCACTCCTGGACATGAAGGACTTCACCTCTCTCCTTATGAGCAAGTACCGCTGTCCAGGGTCTGCCTGGACAGAGGCTGCCCTGGTGAGCCTGTGTTATTATATAGGGAAGAATAAACCAGGACACGTCCCCTCTGTAGCCAGCTGGATCTGAGAGAGACCAGATAGTATGTGCAAAGGCCCTGGGCCAGCTCAGCTTTCCACCAGTGATGGCTGTTATAATTACTGTCGTCAGGACCATGATAAGGTGTGCACTGTCCTAATTCATTGAAATGTGCTTGGAAGTTTAAATCATATGGAGAAGAATGCTTAGAACCACGGAAAAGGCCACCAGCTCTGTCTAGTGCAAGGTGACAAGCTTTGTTAGGGTCTGATTGGGAGAGTAGCTGGGGTTCCACCTGCTACTATTATTAGGTCATTTCCTGGGCAGTGTCTGAAAGGCCATGATTGGGAGATGGATTAGGGGCAAAACAAGTGTTGCCTTTTCCCTGGAGAGTCTCTACCTCACTGAGTGGTTCCCATCACGTGCATGATTCGCATCAAAAGTTGTTTTCCAGAACCTTAGTCTGCTGTCTTTTCCAATTGTCACATGGGGGCTGTAAACTGCAGCAAGCCTGTCACCTTAGCTAACAGGGGGATCCTTCCCCATTATTTCTTCAAATGTGTGAAAACTTATTTACTTCCTAAATAATTTGCCTTGCTGAGGAACATCATTTCATAACCCTAATATGACTAAGTAACATGGCTTCATCTCACCGAAATATGAGATCCCAGAAACTGTTCTGAGTCACACAAATGCCATCCCTGTGGCCTTGTTACCAGGGGCGGTTGGTCTGTGATGTCGTGATGAAACACAAAACCATTTCTTCCTCAGAAACATGGGAACTGTGCATTTGTTCCTAAAATGCCTTCAGAGACTTAGAAGTAAACGTTGCTGAGGGAGGGAGCATAATCTGAGCTGCCAGTGTTGGATGATTCTGCGACGGGGCACTCAATGGTTACCAGTGTTTCCAGAATAAACCATGTCCTGAATTCAGGTGTTGTGTTCTTGCATATGTCTCACTTGGTCTCATAATTCAGTTACAATCATTCTTTCCTACTGGATATTCAAGTGGACTAGTGTATCACTGGGCAGAAGGTAATGTGGATCATGACTTCTCTGTAGTCTTCTCATTTAGGTTATCCATCCTTTTCCAACTTGGTCATCTCTCTACCAATATTTTTTAGTAAGAGAAGTTTCTGGTACTTTTATTTAGAGATCACTCAGCTTAATTCCCCATCACTGGCCTTATCTCACTTCTCTCCTACCTTTGGTTCCCGGCCTCCAACCTTACAGGCACTGCTGATCATCTCAACCCACCCTTAACCTGCATTCTTGGGCAGGGCCATAGAGTAGGAACACAAAGTCACTTGGGTTTCCCAGCATATATAACCATAAGAACTGTATTTTTGATCCAGAAGAAGAATTTTGAGAGCACATCGTCAAATTTTCTCATTTCACAGAACTGGTTTTAAAATAGACTCTAAATAGTTCTTTAACTTGCCCAAGTCCATGTCGTTTGTTAATGTCAAAATCTTTTCTTTTCTGTTTTCCTTCCTTCCTTCCTTCCTTCCTCCCTTCTTTCCTTCCTTCCTTCTTTTCTCTCTTTCTCTCTCTCTCTCTTTCTCCCTTTCTCCCTTTCTCTCTTTCTTTCTTTCTAAAACACAATTTCTCTAATCGTTTTCCCTTTCTCTCTTCTGGAAATTAGAATTAGTTTTGTTGAAGGAGAAAATATCGCCACGATTATAGCTTTGACTGAAGCTTTATTACATCAGCAAACATTTCACTAAAGTATGGAACATCAAATTTAAAAAGTCAAACAATTTCTGAAATTATTTATTTGTGTTGTTTATACTGTGGACTCTAAAGTTTTATTATCATTATTTTGATTGAAATTTCATGGACTGCAGTATGCTTTGATTTGACCCACTGCAGCGCAATGCCAAGAATGAGATGATTAGCAATTTTATACTGCTAATTGATTGTCTGGCATCTGATATAAATGATAATGCTATCCATAAACCAGCAACTCATAGGCAAAATTGTTTGAAAAAGAAACGCCTGGTTAACACCCATTCCAACAATTCCAACTCCCGATAATTTAGATCAGTTTTATTTCTTACAAAATATTTAATTGAAAGAATATCATTATAAAAAACTTAGCACCTATTTAAAAAAAAAACATGACTTTTCTCACCTTCTTTCCTTCATCCTTTGCAAGTAAGTCCTCTAGAAGTTTCATTAGTGAAAAATCTCTCAAGCTTTTTTGTCTGAAAAATGTTATTTTGTGCTTTTCTTTTTTAAAGGCAATTTTACTGTGCAAAAATTCAAGGTTAATGGTTATTTTCTTGCAACATTTTAAATATATTTGCCCATAGTTTTATCAATTCTGTACTTGTTAAGAATTCTGATTGCCGTATCTTTTTTCAGGTGACTATCTTTTCTCTCTGGCTGCCTTGACAATCTGCTCTTTATCTTTGCTGCTCCTCAGTTTTACTATGATGTGCTTCTGTGTGGGTTTCTCTTTATCCTTCTTAGGATTTGTTGTGCTTCTTGGATACGAGAATGGGCGTCCTTCATTAGTGCTGAAAGTGTTTCGCCTATTGCCTCACCAAGTGTTGGTTCTCTGCTACCTTCTGTTTGTTCTTTCTCTGTCCTTCATGACTCAACCTACCTTTCTGTTTCACTGTGACTCTTTGATGTTTTCTGTTTTATGGTTTTGTTTGTTTGTTTGTTTGTCATTCAATTTGCTAATTTCTCTTCAATTTTATTTACTCTGATGTTTAACTCTTTTTTGAGTTTCTCATTTCAGGTATTTATAATGTTCATTTTTACAGGTTTTATTTGGTTCTTTTTTCAAATATACCCGATCATTCTTTAATTAATACATGAAATGTCTTTTAAAAATAATCTGTATCTGAAATTTCATTATCTCCATTCTGTGTAAGTCAAATTCTGCAGTTTATTTTTTCTGAAGACTCATGCCTATGGTTATTTCCTTCTACATTTTGTCTTTTTGACCACCACATTCATTGGATTTTTATTTGTGGGAATTTTTTGAAGTTGGATTAAATGCTTATTTATTTTCTATTTGTTTTCTGAAATACCTAAAGATACTGCCAATTTGGGAACACCTTAAACTACATATTTGGCTTTAAGTTTTATTTTTTGTTTTGTTTGCTATTTGTCCTCAAGCTCACATTAGTGTGTGTATACAATTAAAAATCTCAACAGAGAGTTGTTCCTTCCTTTTTTCCTCTCCAACCAATGCTAACACTGAGACAGCAAATTTCCCACCATTTTCAGAACCAAAGCTTGGGCCCCCATTTCACCTCACATATTGGCTCATTCAAACCCAAGTTACAGCCAGTGTTTCTCAGTGAGTAGTCTTGTACCTGTATTACCAACATCACCTGGGAACTTGTCAGCACTACACATTCTAGGGCCCCATCCCAGACCTACTGAATCAGAAACCCTGAGGTGGGACCCAATAATATGTGTTCTTAAAAGCCCTCTGAGCATTCGGATGCATGCTCAAGTCTGAGAACCACTGTCCTAGGGTCTAGACCATCTGGGATCGGCAAATGCTTCAAAGCAAACAATAATCTCAGTGCTTGTTTACTAGTCTTGATTCAATATCATTCATCATTTCTGGCTTCTTAGAAGTTCATTATAAAAGCACCAGTTCAGCCACGTATTCAGGAACCTGGAGGTCGTCACTCTAAGTGAAGTGAGGCAGAAAGAGAAAGAAAAATAAACAACAAGTTCATACTGTACAGCACAGGGAAATATATTCAGTATCTTGTAGTAACCTATGGTGAAAAAAATATGAAAATGAATATATGTATATTCATGTATGACTGGAGCATTGTGCTGTACACCAGAAACTGACACAATATTGTAAACTGACTATACTTCAATAAAATATATTAAAAAATTAAATTTAATTTAAAAAAAGAATCAAATGGAGAGGTAGGGTGATAAATAGATTAGATGATGATTATAGAGAGATAGGAAGAAAGAATACATAAATGGTAGATACACATATCAATGGATATCTACAAATACACAAATAAAATACATATATACATATCTACAAATGCGTGTACATACATACCTACATATATAACACATAGTCTGGAGTGATACATATCAAAGTGACCTCAGGAGTTATCTTCCAGGAATGGAGAAGAGGTAGGAGCAGACTTTGCAGAATGTAATCTTCAACTTTCTTAATTTATGTATAATACAAATATATATATGGCAAGAATTATTTTATATTTATAAAACTAAAACATGTTTTTATTAAAAAAACTTAAAAGACTTTATGCTTCTCAAAAACTCAGTGGCAAGTTTAGAGGGGGAATTTTCTCCATACATTCGACTAAAGCCGCCAGTGGTTTTCGGTGATGAATGCTATTTTTCCATCGTATTTTCACAGAAAGCATGAGCGCTTTGACTCTTGCTGTACAATTGCTTCTACATAGAATATTCAACAAGCCTGCATAAGGTGGTCATTCTTCAGGAAACCAAGCCCTTGCAGTGCTAAATCAAGCAGCCCTCTACTGCACTTTAAAATATTAATGATCTCTTTTGTCAGAAAAAATTATATGTGGAAACTAGAAAGTACCACACAAGTGTGAAGGATCTAATGTGGCTATCAGAAGTATTATTATTACTGTTTTTTACTAAAAATAAATTTTTTTCTGCATCCATGAACTATTGGTGGAATGCACTTTGTGTTTCCTGAGAGGCAGAATTTTCTCTCTGCCCTATTAAGTTCTCTGCATTATTAAAGTACCATGTGATGTGCTGTTTTGTGAGGGGCTGGACAGAAGGGACATTCTCTCTTTCAGGATGCCATGCAGCAGTTCATGTATGATATTCATAAGCATGATCTTTAATTTAATTTTTTTGACAAGCGCAGTGAAGGGTAAAATCAGGCACTCATCATTTTGACTTTTTCATCACTCAAACGAGCTCAGTGATTGACCAGCTTTTCAAAAAAAAAAAAAAAAGAGAGAGAAAATAAAGCAGGACTGAGGAAAAGGAAAAGGAGTTTTCTCATGAAGAAAAGTGTTGTTTTATCCTCTCGACCTGAACATACCAAGAATTTAAGCAGAATGTAAATTTCTATGGTAGAAATCAGAATACAGTAAAAGCCTGTGTCACCATCTTGCTTTAATTACAGTCTTTGCAGTCTGCTTGCGTCAGGGCCACTCTGAGCTATCCCGCTGCCGCAAATTGGTAGGGGGACCCAATTTGCAGCAAATTAAAAGAGTCTATTTAATTTTCAGTCGCTCTCTCCACATTTACCCATCAGAGCCGTGGTCATGACCATGGTGTCCTGTTTCAGGTTCAGTCTAGGATTTTGAATGGGACTTCGAGAATGTGGCCATTGAGGCATTTTCCACAGTGAGAAGGGCGGAACCTATCTGCAGCATAACCATGGGTCCCAAGAGACCCGGAATGACCCTATTTGTGCCTGCTGTCCTTGGCACAGTATTAGCAATGTTCCGTTCACTCTCGGAGGTGACAACATACGGCCCCTCCTACCCATAGAGAAAGAGTTCAAATAGAGGGTGGACATTTGTCATTTGTGAACTTTTGAATGATGGCCATTCTAGCTGGTGTGAGGTGATACCTCATCGTAGTTTTGATTTGCATTCCTCTGATAATTAGGGATATTGAGCATTTTTTCATGTGCCTATTGATCATTTGTATTTCTTCCTTGGGAAATTGCTTGTTTAGGTCTTCTGTCCATTTTTGGATTGGGTTGTTTGTTTTTTCTTATTAAGTCATATGAGCTGCTTATATATTCTGGAGATCAAGCCTTTGTCAGTGTCATCTTTTGCAAAAATTTTCTCCCATTCCATAGGTTGTCATTTTGTTTTGTTTATGGTTTCCTTTGCTGTGCAGAAGCTTGTAAGTTTAATTAGGTTTCATTTGTTTATTCTTGCTTTTATTTCTATTGCTTGGGTAGACTGCCCTAAGAGAACATTTTTGAGATGTATGTGAGATAATGTTTTGCCTATGTTTTGTTCTAGGAGGTTTATTGTATCTTGTCTTATGTTTAAGTCTTTGATCTTGTGGTAGCTCACAGCAAAAAAGAGTGTGACAATGAATATATGTATTTTCATGTATAACTGAAAAATTGTGCTCTACACTGGAAATTGACACAACATTGTAAACTGACTAGAACTCAATGAAAAAAGTTAAAACAAAAATAAAAATTAAAAATATATACAAATACATAAATATTAGAAATAAAGAAAAATAGCAAATATAAAAACAAACAAACAAAACAAATAGAGCATGGACAGAGCTCTCCATGGCCAGGTTCTACTTCCCTACTTAGATGGTATTTCTAACTGGAAAGTCAGTTTCCTCATTAAACGGAGGAGAAATACCTACCTTGTGGACTCTTTAGGAAGATTTAAACAAGGTGATATCTGGAAGCTACTGGGAGTAATCTCTGGACAGAAAATCCAGTGAAAGAGTATTGAATCTGAAACAGGAAGAGCTCCCTCCCACCAAAAACTCACCTACCTTGTTTGTTCACATGTGAAATTCCTTTTAATGTGGACAAAATAGTTTTGCAAGTAGAGGTAAGATTTTTAAATGCATTGACTGAATCTCACACCTCGCTAGACTTTTTCCTCTTCCCTCTCCCTCAGGTCTGCTCAGCGCCCTGCCTCCCTTCCACATCCATTCCTGCCCCAGATGGACTTGCTCCCAATCTGTCTTCTCATTCCTGGTCTCATTCCTTCAAGTCAAGATTCCCAAGAAACTGGTCTGCCCTACATGTTCATACAGCCTCTCTGCCCAGTCAGTCCTCAGCCTCCACTCACTGCCTCTAAAGCTTCATAAGGGGCACCAGGTTAGGTCAGGGGCGTGAGGGAGGAGGTGGACTCTGATTATTGGCTGTTAGCTGAGACCTGCCTCTGAGACATCCATTGTCCAGCCCCAGGGTCTCTGGAAGTTTGGTAACTCGGTTATTTCTGTAAGATGCTGGAAACAAGGATTTCTATTCTGAGGCTGGGCCTTGTTCCAACTGCCTGTGGTCTTGTGCTCCTGGATGAGTGTTTCTTAAACTGTGGCCAGGAGAACCCCTTGGAGGGTCCCCAAAGCCCATTCAGGGGAGCCACAAGGTCAAAATGAATCTCACATTAGAGCTATGCTCTCTGAAGTCTCCATTTCACCTGGAACATGGTGCAAATGTGTCCCCCTGGGATTATGCAAAGTAGTCATGGTGCCACAGAGATACCGCACGACGTCCTCCCTCCAACCACACCAGCCTAGCTCCCACCACCCAGATACAGCTTTTCGAAGTATTCACTCCACATACTTTTGTTAAAGGCCTGCTATTTAACAGTGTAGGAACTGTTCTAGGTACTGAAGACACACACGCTCTTCTTTCTTGGGGCTTTATGTTCTAGTGGGGGAGTGGTGGTGGCAGTCGATGGATTTTAAAACAATAGATGGAATATATATTAAGTCAAATGGTGGCCTATGCAGTATTATGTATCTACAGCTACCTGCAATTTTATCACAAAACTTAGCAGCTTAAAATAACAATAGCATTTATTATCTCAGACTTTCTACAGATCAGGAATTTGAGAGTGGCTTACCTTGATGGTTCCAGGTCAGAATATCCCATGATAGCATATGACATTCTAGGTCATAATGTCTAGGTCACAAGAGTGTGGTTTCTGCCTGGCTGTCTCTTGGATCACGTGCTCTGGGGTAAGGCAAGCTGCCATGTCCTGAGGGCACTCCAGCGGCACTGTGGGGAGATCTCCACAGCAAGGAACTGAGGCCTCCTGCCAACAGCAACCATCGATCTAAAACACATTGGCGTGAGCCATCCTGGCTGGAATCAGATCCTCTGGCCCCAGGCAAGCCTTCAGATGATTGCAAACCTGGGTGTCATCTTGACAACAACTTCCTGGGAGACCCCAAACCAAGTGTCACATAAGAAAACGAGACAGGGAAGAGGAAGTAGGGGATGTCCATGTGTGTATAAGTTGGCAGTGGTGGGGAGACGTAGGAGAAAGATGGGTTAAGTTTTCAAATATGCTGGACCTCACTGATTATTAAGCTGAAATTTGAGAATAAACCTGAAGAACATAAAAGAGTGAGCTGAGCAGACATCTGGGAAAAGAGTCCCAGGAAAGGAAACAGCAGGTGCCAAAGCCCTGATGAGAGAGGGGTCCGACTTATTCTAAGAAAATCAAGGAGGTCAGCGGGAATTACTGGACAGGTCACAGGGGCTGATCGCAGAGAGGAGATGACCCCACGCCTGAGTGTGTGTCAGAATCACCTCTGGCATGTTAAACCCGGTCTCAGATTCAGGAGATCTGGGATGCTCAAGAATTTGCATTTCTACTAGCTTCCCAGGAGATGCTGTGGCCTTGGACTCCACTTCTAGAGCCACTGCCCAGGACATGGTGGGCCACCATGAGAACTGTGGCTTTTTCTCTGAATGGAGTGAGAGGGGAAGCAGATAAGGCACGTGATCTTACTCACGTTTTAGAAGTAATCTGATGGTCGCGTTGATAATGGACGGGGTGGGGGGAGGGGCGGCTAAAGGTGGAAACAGTCGATTGGAGCAAGAAATCCTGGTGGCTTGTTCCAAGCAGCGTTGAAGGGCAGAGTGAGAATTGGTCTGAGTCTGGACACATTTTACAGGTGAAGTCAGCAGAGTTCACTGACATTGGCTGTGGCATCGACAGAGAGAGGGGAGTCAGGGATGAGTCTTTTCACCTTCTCTGCAGCTAACGAACCTAGACTAGAAGTTGGACCCTGCTTATACCTCATCCAGACTTTCTAGTAAAAAGAATTCTTCCCATCCGTACCCTTCGTCATGTCTGTCCAGGTAGTTCTGGCTCATGACCACCCTAGGAAAGCCTTGTTAACCCATCTTAAGGCTCAGTTTCCAATGAAGCAAAAGCAAAATATTCAAGAAAATTATCATAAATATCAGCAGAAAGAGAGAAAACACCAGTGTTAGTGAAGACGAGAACTCACAGGAAAGATTAGTTTTGACGATTTAGATATTGTGGATTCCAATGTATTCTCTTCCCAAGAGGTGTTTATTACTGTTGTTTTATTTTCAATCAGCAACTTCCCAGTTAATAGATGATCGTGGAATTGCTGCCATTTATGATTTCCAAGCGTAGGAGGGATGAAGGAAAGGCAGGAAGGATGGGAAAAAGGAAAAGAGAGGAGAAAAAGAAAGTAGAAGGGAGGGAGAGAAGAAGAAAAGAAAGGGAAGCTACAATTGCATGCCGGCGGAAGGAGCCTCAACTGGGAGGCAAGGCACCTGAATCCCGTTTTCATCTCTTAGGCACATGATCAAATTCTTCACCTAATATCCCTGGGGTCCCCTCTAGAGATCAAATTCTGTAATTCTCCATAACCATTAAATTCAGGGAAAACTGATTCTTTATGAGCTCTTTCCTTCATACCCAGTAAATATTCCCATCCTTAATTGAAAAGCTCTGAATCATGGGTTTCAATAGTCAGATAGGTCCCTGAGAACAACAGAGACCACCTCTCATTTCACAGCTGGGGAAAATTTCTTTTAAGAGTCCTCCAAAATTGTCTAGAGGACTCACTCACATGAAAGGTGATCCTAAGTTAGCGCCTAAAAAAACAAGGGAAAAGAACAGTTTATCAGGGCACATACAGTGGGTCTTTTAATAGTAGTGTTTTTAAGTATCTTTTTTTAAGTCTTACAGGTGTGAGTAATTCCAACCAAATGTGTTTTACTATTTGTCTATTTTGATTGCCAGAACTGAGGGGAGCGCATGCATCATTTATCATTTATAAAGATGCATTTATCCTTGTTTTGTTGAAAGCTCAGTCCCTGGGTTTATAGAGCTAAAACATTAGGATGACTTTTTTTTTCAGTCTTGGTACCATGCCTATAGGACATCTGACAGTTTGTAATATTAGATACTAATTTTTCAGCAGAGAAACGTTTTGTTTCGTCTTTAAGGCTAAGTATCGCTATTTGAACAGTATTGGATTTTCACATTAGATTTTTCACATTAGGATTTGGCCATTATATTTCAAAATTTCAATTTTCTGGTGTAACAAAGTTGTGCTTTCCTCCTATACCTGAGAGAGCCTTAAAACTGTCTGCCCCCACCAGAATTACCTGGACACGCGCCACACTCTCCTAATGCCTTGCCCACGCCTGCCTGTTCTCTCCTAACTCTGTCTCTCTGGACCCATTGGACACAGTCTTAGGAAATGACTACACCTCCGGGGATCGCCCTGCTTGAGGAATGATACACAGAAAGCCAGGGTACTCTATTCTCCTTAGACAAAAACTCTACAGATCCCTTGAATCACTTCTGAGTCCTCTTTCCTGAGAATTCCCCACTGATCGCTAACAATCTTTGCTGCTGTACAAAGAAAGCAGATGCCAGGTTTGGAAGGAAAGGTGCATAGGGATGGGGAGGCTGGTTCTAGAATAAGGGCTGAAAGGGGGACAGTTTTGCAGACTGCTTGGTGAAGGGTTACACACTGTGCTCTCGTGGAAACAGCTCACGCCCTCAGTCTAAAGCTGTCGCTGATAATGGAGGCTGAACATGTGGATTCCTGCCCCATTCCCAGCCCTCCTCCAAATCAGAAAGCTACATTTTAACTCAATGCAGTGCATCTTTGGAGCATCATTTTCATATGTACTCATTTTATACACAAACAACCTCAAACTTAGAGCAAATCTGCAAGTATGGTCAAAAGAACCATTTTATTCTTGAACCATTTCAGAGTAAGTGGCAGATGTGGTGCCCCGACCCTCAATTATTTCACTGTGTATTTTCTACCGACGTGCCCAGTAGTGCTAGATGAGCAGAATAAAAAGATGAAAATTAGAAAACGAATGTTGACACACTGCTTTCATTTTCAGACCCCATTTAAGTTTCACCAATTCCTCAATAACGCCCTTTATGCATCATTCTGTTGTCACGCCCCCACTCTCCTGTGGTTTGGAAGAGTTCCACAGCCTTCAGTGTGACTTTTCTCACCTTGACGCTTTTGATGATTGCATCGAAGAAAGAAGTTACCTTGTAGAATATTCCCAGTTTTCATTTGCCTGATGATTTTTCATGCTTGGATTCGAGTTACGCATCTTTGAGAAGCCATCCCAGAAGTGGTACTGTGTTCTCTCGGCGTGACTTAGTAACAGGCGCTCCTGGTTTCAGCCCATTATCGATAACGTTGGACTTGACTGTTTGGTGGAAGCGGCATCTGTAAGGCTCCTCAACTGTGCAGTGACTCTTTTCTCCATTTATAGTTAATGTGTATCTTGTGCGGGGTGGGGGGGAATGTTGAAACTATGTTAATATCCTGTTCTTCATCAGCCATTCAAATTATCCATTTATTTGCTTATATCATTATGGACTCATGGTTTTCCACTGTCCTCAATGGATTGCTATCAAGGGCCCCTTCAGGGTGGCTTCTGTGTCCTTTTGACATGTCCCCATCATCTTTGAGCTCTTCTTTGCTTTTTGCACCTTTTAACCAGGTAGCTCGCTTTCCATTTTCCCTCCCCCATCCCTGACAGCAGCCATTTCTTTAAGGAGCTGCAATTCCGTTTAGTGGAGAATAGAATTTAGAAACCAGATCTGGGTGCTAGGTTACGTGAATCCTAATTTGAGAAACATTGTGTAAAACAGAACGGAAATTATCTTGATGCTGAGATGCGAGGAGCTAGCTGGCAGGGTCAGGCCTTCTCGGTGATGTCCTCCAGCTGCCGGATGGTCTTCCCATAGACCTTCCACTACAACAATGGCCAAGAGAGTAAGTTGCCCAATTTTGGTTAAACCAAGCATGGTTATTGAGAGTGGCTAATTAGGTAGTAGCTAGTATTTTAAAGAGCAGGAGGTGACTGGGGACCATGATACTTCCAAAAGGCAACTGTTTCAGGTCAATTCTCCATCTGTCTAAGCCAGTGTTGACCAGGCTGCCTGCGTAGCTGTGGTGACACACTGGAATCATCTGGGGAGATTTTTTAAATGCCTGTTCCTGTGTCCCACCCTTGGACCAGCTAAGTCCAATCTCTGGCAGGAGAACTTAACAGCAGTGTCTGTCTGAGCACCATGGCTGAACCTCACATGCAGTCCATGTTGTGACACAGAAGTTCGGGCATCCTGATCCCTGAGAATGTGGCTCAGCACCACTGATCCTCCCAACGCCAGGAGCAGCTGTCCTGCCTGTATTGACTGGGTACCTGGGGCAGCAACACGGACATTCCAGACATCGGAGGGGCCACTTAGCTAACACTCGTTGTGCACTCAGTCTGTGCCAGACATTGTTCTAAGCACTTCACATTAATTAACTCATTTAATCTTTATACTACTGAGTGTGTGCTACAATAGCCCCATTTGGCAGGTGAGGAAGCAGGCATAGGGAGGTCAAAGCCTTTGCAGAATGTCCTGTGGCTAGGAGCTCTGGGAAATCAGTCTAGAAATAAGGTAGATGGATGTCAGACTGTAGGCCAGTGCTTCTCAAACCCCTCAAACTCAAACTCAAATGTAAAGTTATTTGGGTTCTCAAAGCTTGGGTTTTGGGTTTCAGAATCACCTGGAGAGGTTAGAGAGAACACAGACTCATTGAAGGAGGAGAAAGGCTGGTCCTTTGCATTTTTACCAAGGTCCCAAAGATCCCAAGAACTTCTCCACAGAACAAGGAAATCCACAGGAGAAAAGGAAAATGAGGCTGGCTAGAGAAAGGTATGAAACGGAAGGGCTTGGCAGACAGGAAAGAAGCAAAGGGTCCTGGTTACTGAGAAGTTGGAGTTAAGAGGGGTGTGGATTGGGGGCTGTATTAAGAAAGACTTTGAAAACAGGCAGAGGAGTTTGGACACTTGTTTCACTGAGTGTCGGGCAGCCCTGTGACACGGTGCTTCTTGTATGACCTTAATATGAAACACAAAGTGATGCTCTGCATATGAAAGCCAGACCCCAAAACATAGACCTGACGGAAGTTTTTACCAAGGCATTTTTTATGTAATAAGTCATGGCATCATGCATTTGCTAGAGTGGAGCTACGTGGTCGGAAGACACACATTAGCACTACTTCTAGTCAGAGCTCACCCTACTGTCTAATATGGAGACTGAACATGTGCTTTGAGGATCAGTAAAGCAGCAGCACCAAAAGTAACTGAAAAAGCTTGGCTTTGATTAGCGATCATAATCGGATAACTTAAAAAGAGGTTTTCTTTTAAAGTACATGTGAAGATTGGATCAGGTAAAAAAAAATACATATATTATTTTGATATGGGGGGTGGGCACCAAAATCTCTTTGTGTTTAGGATTTCTAATAGTCTTCATTTAGCCCTTTGGTCAAATTGGGCTTATTCGTTGTATAAAACCAAATTACCAAATTACCAAAGGGTTCATATACACATGAGGTGTGCCCTTGAACGATCTACTCATTTTTTGTAAATACACCCAAGACAAAGGTAATTCCTACACTGACGGCAAGTTTCGCTGTCATTGCGGAGTCGTTTTGCTAATTTTCCTCACTGGTTGTTCTGCTGGGGAGATGATTTCCCCAGATTAACCATCGTAACCGCCATCTGTTCCTGACATAGACACGGAGATCTAAAGGGTAGCGGTCAGGAAGAATTTTAATGAGCCCTGTGTGTTCAGTCCCCGCGGACCTGCACTGACTGGCTTCCTCGCCCTTGAGCTTTGGGTTGGTTAGCCAGTGCTTCTCAAACTATTTTTCACTATTGTGATTCCTCTGGGAGCTGCTCTACACATTTTGCCCTGATTCTCTACCCCAACCATAAAATCTTAATACTACAAATATGCTGTGTATCTGTGTATAAACCGTGGCCTTTTAGAGCTAAGGGACTTTTTTTTTTCTTTGCCCTGCCAGGAACAAATGTTTGCCCCACATTGAGAAACCATGAGCTACACCAATGAAAGGAGATTGGAGGGTAGCGGGGAAAAGTTCTTAGGCCTTTATTCTCCTGGACCCTTGTTCCCAGACAGAAACAGCCAAGACCACAGCACCTGCAGTGACCCTCTCCGTCTCTGGCTGTTGCTTGGTTCCCGTTCAGCACACCATCCTCCTCTCAGACCAACAGGGGGTAGTGGCTCCCCTCCGTCGCTGGCCTGTGGACCTTCACTCTCCTTTACTGCTTCCCTTGATTCTGCTCACATCTCTGTTTTTGGGTTTTTTTTTTTTTTTTCTGAAGTGTAGTTGATTTACAATGTTAGTTTCAGGTGTACAGCAAAGTGACTCAGTTATACATAGACGTACATACATATTTTTTCTTTTCAGATTCTTTTCCATTATATGTTATTACAAGAAATTGAATATAGTTCCCTGTGCTAGACAGTAGGTCCTTGTTGTTTATCTATTTTATATATAGTAGTGTGTATATGCTAATCCCAAACTCCTAGTTTATTCCTTCCCTCCCCACCCCTTTCCCCTTTGGTAACCACAGTTTGTTTTCCATGTCCGTGAGTCTGTTTGGGGTTTGTAAATAGAATTTTTATATATATTTTTTTGGATTCCACATGTAAGTGATATCATATGATATTCATACTTCTCTGATTTACTTCACTCAGTATGATCATCTCTAGGTCCGTCCATGTTGCTGCAAATGGCATTATTTCATTCTTTCTCATGGATGAGTAATAGTCTATTTCATTTATATGTAGCACATCTTTTTTATCTAGTCATCTAGACATTTAGGTCTATGTCTGGGCTGTTGTAAATAGCGCTGCAATGAACGTGTGTCCACACCTTTTTAAATTTCCCTTCGTTAAACTCTTCACACCCTTTGGAATGTGCCCTTGTTTCCTGCTGGGGCCATAGTTGGTCTCCTCCAGTTGGAGTCCCTATCACCACCTGCAGCCAAGCCTCCAAGACACAGTCACTACCCCCAGATTCAGTTTTTACTCGTTTCTCTTTCTTTTCTGTAGTCTTGCCCTCCTTTTATTTTTCACTTAACAACATTGTTTACCCTTTAAAGTGTACCTTTGGGGGGATGGTTTGCTTTTCTTCATCTCTTCTAATTCTTCTCTTCCTGTTGCATTTTCTATGGCCTTGCATGGGATTTTGCATTTGGATATTAAGCCATGAAATCTGAAGCCCTTGCACGCTTGAAGTTTCTCTTTCTTAGTTTCACAAATACTGAAGTCACCCTCGTAAGCTGGATCCTGAATGTTTTCTCCTCCCAAGTTAGTGCTCTAAACTGGCAAGAGGGAATAACATCTGGTCCAGGAACTGTGGCTGCATAACAAGTCACCCTGAGATTCACTGGTTAAAATAGTGACGCTTATCCTGCTTACAGATCTGCACACTGCACGGGCTCAGCAGGGATGGCTTATTTCTCCTCCACTCAGCATCAGCCAGGATAGCTCAGAAATCGGGCGTTGGCAGCACCCAGATGTTTGCTCACTCACTTGTCTGACCCCTGGGCTGGGGAGACTAAATGACTGAAGGCTGGGGTAGCGAGCGCTCCTTGGACGTCTTTCTAGCTGGATGTGCACTCTCTGTGTGGTCAACCAGCACGAGGGGCCCCAGGGCCGTCTGACTTCTTACCCATTGATTCAGGGCTCCCAAGGTGCGTATGTCAAGGGCCAGAGCCAGTAGGAATCCACATCATTTTCTGTGGCCTAGCCTCAAAAGTCATCCTGTATCATTCTGACCATGTTCTATCAGAAGGGACAGTTAACAAGTCCTGCCAGGTTCAAGGAGATAGAACACAGACCCCCACCTCTGGATGGAGAGTGTCAGTGTCATGTTTTTAAAGACGGTGGAATGAGATATGTGTTGGTGCAGACATGTTTTGAAAATCTAGTCTGCTGCAATATCCATTACACCTACTCACGCGCACACATACGTATGCGACATAATTTTTCAAATCTTGTGGAATGAGATTCTGAAGAAGGTACTAGAGACTGCCGATGGAAAGCAAGCAGAGGCAGGATGATGTGAGTATGGAAGTCTCAGTGTCTGTTTTATGGAATCGTGGGGCTTAGGCTTCAGGAGGGGGTGTAGCTGGGGGAATAAGAACTCTGGGTTCCTGCCTGTGCCGACTGACCTTAGCATGTCTCTGGTCTCTGTCAAGTAAAGGGTTTAATCTATGTGACCTTGGTGGTCTCCCTCAAAGCCCTCAGTCCTGTGAAAGGCTGACGTTCAGTAGTTACACCATCACCTACCCACCATTTCTCTGTCTGGTTCAAAATTACTCTCCTACGAAATTTGCTGACTCTAAGTTCTACTGCTTTTGCTGAGCAGGGAGGCACACTCTGCTGTCTCTGCAGCACCACTAAATCAAGCGTGAGCTTCGAGTCCTCGACGGCACCAAGAGTTATTTCAGGAGTTATGCTTCCTTTGTGTATGAAAATTTGCATTTTGAATGTGTGCCATCAAAGGAGTAATAGGAAATGGGAGACGGTACCGTAGCCAAGTCAAAGGAACTATATATATATAGTTTTTTATGTATATAAAAAACTGGCCCTGTTCTCTTTCTCTAAGAGGCAGTTTTGATGTTAGAGGAGGGTATAACAGCACTAAATCCAAAGGGAGGGGATATAAAAGAAATGGGGGGTACAATGAAAGACAAGCCTGAAATTGTCTACAAGGGAAGTATCGTCACATGCAATGACACCCTCCGTAGGCACTTTCTGATGGTGACGGCGCAGGCTTAGCATGGCTGAGACCCTGAACTGATAAGAGTTGTAGGTGAGGTTGCACAAACCGGTCCATGGATGTTTCTAAGTCAAGAATTTTTAAGACTCCCAGAGTGTGGCTTTATGTGCAATCACGTGTGAGAGCCACAAGCCACCCACCACATAGTTTTTCTAGGCCAAGACTTTAAGATTTAAGGTCAAAAGGCCAAATCAAAGTGTTTAAGCAAATGTGTTCGAGAAGTCCAGGCAGTGCTGGATCAGAGAGTCAGTTACGTTAGGGTTGGGTCTCTCTCCCCAGCTCTGCACTCTGCCGCCCTCTGTGTTGGCTTCGTTTCAGGTGTCCTCCTCTTACTGGGTAAAGGTGGCCTCCAGCTAGCCTCTCATCAACCCCAGTAAAGAAGTTGTACTTCCTTCTCAAGAGCTCCAACAAAAGATCTGGAGCCGAGTTTTATTGCCTCTGATTGGCCAGTCTTGGGTCAATCACGGTTTCCAGGGACGTGCAATGCCCTGACTAGACCCAGGTTACAACTTGGGAGCTAAACGGACTGGGGAAAGGGGAGGTCAATTATGCTTGAAACTTGTGGACCTAAAGCAGAGGTGGAGGGGTTTCCCAGAAGAAAACTGGGGAACTACCAGGGGAGGAATGAATGATGGGCATTCTACCATAGTCCATGGTCAGGAAATACTATTGATTAAGGAATTGTGTCTTCATTTTCTAAGATAGACAGTAAGAGCCAAGAGAACATAATTTTATGACTCATAATATACTTTGTTATCAGTCCCCGTCTTTCCACTCTCACTTCATTATGAAAGATCAATGTGAATTTTCAGAGGAGTGTTGACACTGCTTACAGTCCCACCTGGAGCGCTGGAGGTGTGGAGAGACGCGGGAGATAAGGTGTCTCCAACGAGAGATCAATGCTAAGGATGAGAAAGGAGCACATGCAAGTTCACGTGAAGGTGAACGGAGCAAAGATAGAGAAAATGAAAATCAACGTGGTGGGAGAAGTGGTGAAACATCAGAAGGGGAAATAAAGGCAATGGAAGTGCAGCCGTGCCATGACTGGCTGTGGGGGCAGGGGTGTGTCCATGGGAAGCACACTTGTGGGAAGACGTCCCTTGCCCAATAAGAGTGGGACACGTCGAGAAAGTGAACGGTGCTGTTGGTCTAAGAGAGAGTGAGTTGGAAGGCAGCATGGAATCGGACTTTTACAAGATGCATGCTCACTTTTTAAATGTCATTCTACATTTCCAAGTTGTTTGACAGTGGGTCAAAGAACACCAAAAGTATCGCTTATGAGTGGCTTTATTTTAAATGGCAGCCCCAGGCAGAGGCAGAATTTGAGCTTCTGTTTACACTCGGAAATTCCTTGGCTTGCGTGTTAACCTTGTCTCAAGAAGCCGAGGCTTCTATACTGGCAGCCACGGGGAGCTGCTTCCCTCTTGCTGTCCAACTGGGGCTGATTTCCTTATCCACCACTGATTACATTAGGCAAAGTTGGACCTCGTCATCTGCTTGGCTTTCTAATCACTTCACCAGCTCCATGTTTTAATAATTAGTGCCCTTCAGTGCTGTTTCTGTAGGTCAAGGTTTTCTCAGGATGCATGTTAAAATAGAGATCTTAGAAATAATGTGAAGAGCCCATTTAATGGGTTTAAGACGAGGATTTTGAAATCCAGATGTCGATCTTAGGAGGCTGAATCCTGGGGTCTTACCTTTCACCTCGTTCACTGATACTGTACAGGGTCAGATGCTCAAATAATAAGTGTCAGAAGGAAAGTTTTGAAGCAGTCCAGCTCACTGACCACAAAAATCTAGTGACCTGTGAAACGTGATTAAAAACATCACGTTTCTCAATGACCAAAAGATACCTTCAGAGGATGTTATTGGTGTGCAAAGAGGATGTTTACAGGGGCAAAGAATGAAACCAAAGTCCTGAAACAAGATATAGTGATGATTTCACATTGAATCTATTCCTAGAAATTTAATTAAATGGTAATTTAAATAGAAGTCTGCATAAAATTTAATTATATGACAGTGCATATTTTCATACAATAAGTTGGGAACATTTTCCTGGTCCAAAGTTAGCTGGAGAGGCACCATGCAGTGTGTCATGACAGAAAGGGTGCCGGTTAGAGTGGCATCCGGATCTGGGTTTGAATCCCCGCTCTGCAACTTACAAGCCTGTAGACTGTGGGAAGTCCCCCGAAGCCTCATTTTTCTCATCTGTGAAATAGGAAGAATAATCCTTACTTACTGGGTTTGGGCAAGGACTAGAAGCACATAGCAGAAAAGAGCAAGCCCAAAGTCAAACATGTGAGTATGCCGTGGGCACTCAGAAATGACAGCTGTTATCACTATTGGTGTTATTAGCATTACTTCTCCCAGGTGATGGATAAGAAATCCAGAAAACAAAGTGCCTTTTTAAGTGGGCAGAATGTAGAATTGAAAACTGACTCAGTCCAGTAGAATCATATCCGGGCATGGAGGAGGTCTTGCTAGTTTCCCAGAAAAAGTATGGTCAATTTTTTTCCCCCTGCCATGTGTGTTCTTCCCCTAAGGAGATTTCTAACATTTGCTTTCCTCTGTGTAGAACATTCCTGGACATTTATCTGTTGCTGTCCTTTTGGTAATTTCTTC
Source organism: Camelus ferus (assembly GCF_009834535.1). Classification (NCBI taxonomy): domain Eukaryota; kingdom Metazoa; phylum Chordata; class Mammalia; order Artiodactyla; family Camelidae; genus Camelus; species Camelus ferus. The sequence goes on along the minus strand of NC_045714.1, from coordinate 21,647,369 downwards.
AACAGGGACCAGCAGAAAGAATCCTAAACACTTATGAGCTCACAGTGAAGTTGCAGCCAAGAAAAGACATAAAAAGCCTGAAAACTGGAACATACATAAACTGAGAATGTACTTGTTTGTTTGTGTCTTTTTTTTTTATAGTTTATATAACACTCTTGGTTCTTTATGTTGAAGAACTATTAATTATTACTGGCTGTTGGCCACTTTTTCATCTTCAAAGTAATAGATTTCAACTCAAAACCTCAACTCTGGTCAAAGCAGACAGTGCATTATTTAAAAAAAAAATGGTGAGCACAAATGCAGCCATAAAATCTCATATATATTTACCTCTAAAGGTGAAAGGGCATACAGTAGTTTAGAGAAATGGCATATTTTTTTAATATCAGGCAGTCTGTAAATATTTGTAAGTGACCAAATGAATGAACAAATGAATAAGCAAATGAACAAGTGGTATTTGCCATGATTGCAAATCATTTCTCTTGAATGAAGTGTACTGCTTGCTTTCCTGGAAAAAAAAAATGTTAAATTAAGATAAATCACTGTTGAAAGAGTTCTTTAGGGACTAAAAGAGCTGTGAACATGGTAATAAAACATTGCTCTCCAAAGCAGAATGTAGTAGTTACAGTTACCGGACACCTCTTAATCTCTTTCTTTTCTAGGACTGCCTGCCCTGTGCATAATTTAGGTTTAGAAATCCTCCTTTTCCTGGGCAGAGAATAGCCCCCAGAATACCACACCTGTGGTTGCTTGGCAACAGCTACATGTAGCCCAGAGCAATTTCTGTTATCCTTATGAACAAAGATCTTTGGGAGGTGAAAGTTCATTTCAGGCTGGGGCTAATTAGTGGTGAATTTGTTATGGTGCTTTACAAATACTAAAAAGGAGGTGGGAATCAGAGTATGGATATAATCTTAGGGTAGTTAGACAAGATCTAAACTTCACTTGATCAGTGGGAATTTAGGTACATTTCTTACTTGGAAACCTCAGTTGCCTTATGTAAAAAGTGAGGCAAGGATGGTGTGATCTCACAGACGTCTGGATGAGGATGAAAGGAGATAACGCATAGTACCTGAGTCCTACCGTGAAGATCTCTTCCTACTCACAACACTTCTGACACCAAATGTGTAGGCTTTGTCCTTGCCTCAACCAATTTTCCAGCTCTCCAACTTCACCAGCTGGGTGTCCCACAGTTTAATTCAATTCTCATACCATCTACCTGCAGTTAGGATCAGACTCCACAGGCTAAGGCCTCAGTCCCACAAGACTACCCCCACCTTACATGCCCACTGCAGCTCCAGTCCACCCCTGCTTCTGACTGACCAGCTGAAATTAAGGAGATCCTCACAACCCTCTCCTTGGGTTTGATAATTTGCTAAAATAGTGCACAGAACCCAGGGAAAACAGTTTATTTACTATTACCAGTTTATTATAAAGGATATGAATGAAGAGGAACATGGGGAAGGTCCAGAGGGTCCCAAACACAGGAGCTTCTGTGGAGCTTGTGTGTGCCACCTCCTAGCACATGGATGTGTTCACCAGCGTGGAAGCTGTCCAGGCCTCACTGTTTGGGGTTTCTGTGGAGGTCCCCTTATGTTGGCATCTCTGATTAAATCATTGGCCATTGGTGATCAACTCAATCTCTAGCCCCTCTCCCCTCCCCAGAGGTTGGGGGTGAGGATGAAAGTTTGAACCCTCTAATCACATAGTTGCATCCTCTTGCAGTCAGCCTCCATCCTAAATCTATCTGGAATTCCACCAAGGGTCACCTCACTAGCATAAGCTCAAGTATTGTTTATCATGGATAACAAAAATTGTTCCTATCACCTCTGTCACTCAGGAAATTACTCAGGGGTTTTAGGAGGTCTGTGCCAAGAACTTGAGATGAAGACCAAATAAATATTTCTCACTATATCACAATATCACACTAAGTCATATTAAGTGTCCAATAAATGGGAAACAACTGATTGCCAAGCCAACCTTTACACATTTTGATGCCACATGTCAATGGGTATTGTTCCTAAAACTAGGTCAGCTCAGGAGGAATGCCATTTCACATCCATGGCTCTTTGAGCTAAAGGTGTGGGAGATGGGGGTGGGAGGGAGGCAGGTTGGAATGTTCTCTCCTGGCAGCGATGTCCCAAAGTGCACAGAGCAGAGGGGAGAGGGAGTGTGTAGAGAAGGGACCGTGAAGAAGAAGAAAAGGGAAGTAAGTATGGAGGGGAGGCAGGAGGAAGGGAGGACAGTGCTGTGGGGAGCAGCTTAAATTGCTGGAAGGTAGCAATACTGGGATTTCTTGGAAGGAAATCTACTGTTCTGGACTTAGAAACTAAGTGTCAGCTTCCATAAAAGAGGAAGGATTTGGACTGGGCTGGCTCAGGAAGAGCTGCCGTCTATGAAGGTAAAAGTAGACAGCAAAAGGAGGAGGGCACAAATACATTAACATGGACTCAACCTCTGGTGGGTCCTTCCCACCCACAGCTGATTGAAGGTGGGATAGACCTTTGTAACATAATATCTATGGCATCTACACAGCTCAGAGCTCCCATATATTCACCACAACTTCCCCCACACACTCTCTCTTGGGGACGTGACTCTGAGCATTTTCATGCTGACTGTTGGCCAGAGACCTCAGTTCCTCACCACATGGACCTCTCCATAAGCTGATCTGTATCCTCATAGTATGAGGATACCGGTTCATGTCCTATCTTCAGGAAGCTGGCTTCCTGCAGAGCAAGTGACCCAAGAGGATGAGAACACACTCAAGACAAGAAGTGACAGTCCTTTTATAACCTAATCTCAGAAGTGAAGTACCACCACTCCCCCTGTGTTCTGTTCATTACAAGCAAGTCCCTGCATCCAGCACACACTCAATGGGAGGCCAGTTAAGCTCCACCTCTTGAAGGGACAAGAATCTAAGAATTTGTGGGCCTGTTTTTAGAACCACCACAATCCCAAATGGCTGTCTAGCTTCCCATTCCAAGACTTCCTGCATCCCATCGGGGTCTCTGTCCTTGGATTGTTTGGGACTCCCTCAAATATTAAATCTTCTTATGGCCTAAACTTATGTGTGTTCAAAAGTCATTTCCCAGTCCATCTGAGGTCTTGGAGCCAGTGAGAAGACATCAGAGACAGGGACTTTGCTGTGTTATAGAAAGTGTTGTCTTTGGTGGACTGGAGGTGGTGGGAGGTTATCTTAATACCGGGTCAAGCCAATTCTCCTGCCACATGGGTGAACGTCCCTCCACAAAGCGAACGTTCAGATGTGTGGTTTTGTGGGCTGAGTCATCACCCACCATTTCATCAGGTTGCTCTAAAACAGGAGTCAGCACACTTCTGTAAAGGACCAGATGGGAAATATTTTGGGCTTCCCATGCTGCATATGGTCTCTGTCGTGTATTTTTCTTTGTTTTTATTACAACCTTTTAAAAAATATAAAAAACTGCTCTTAGCGTGCAGGCTGTATTGAAACAGGCCTGTGGGCTGGAGTTTGCTGACCCTGCTCCAAAATAATCACAGTCAGATGTTCATCACGTCCTTGGGAAATATTTAGATGTGCTTCTCCACATTCCCCCACCCCCGCCCCCAGCCATGATGACGGAGTCTCTTTTCCGTGTCTCTCATTTATCTTGCTTGAGGTAAAGAGCTGAGAGTCTTCTTTTCAGGTTGGATACGTTTTACATAGGATTTGTCTCGTTCCTTCAGGGAGCCAGAAACAGGTTCAAAAATTAAGTCCCTAAAATGATGAATGTGGTGCTGTCAGAAAAGAATTATGGACCGGCAGGGTTATGGTCTCTCAGAGAACTCATTTTTCGTTCGTATCCATCACGTGAGTAACAATAACGTTCTCCAAGAAGCAGAGTGAAGAATGTATAGACTTCCAGTAAGTGTTCCTTACTGCTCGCTAAATATTGGAACCACAAAGACTTTCTACGGCCATGGCGGCATTTAGGGAATTTGTGTCAGATCTGCCTTTTAATGGGGAAAAATAATCCAGTCTCACAATTTAACTTTCGTGTCTTTGCTGTTTTCTCCAACATCAGCGTGCCTCATGAACAACATTGAACATGCCAAAAAAAAAAAAAAATCCTGTATCTTTATCAGTTACTGGAATCAAAATCCCTGGATGATAATTCTTTGGAGGGGAGAAAAAAAAGTCTACATTTTAATTTTACCAAGGTAGTAGTAAAAATGTATTACTTAGCCCACAAGTCAACGAAAGATAATGTGTTAACATGAAAATGAGATTAATGAGTTCATACAAGAAGAAGCAAAAAGAAAAAAGAAAACTAAAGGGAGAAATTAAAAGCTGTCCATCATATTTAATGTTTTAGAGAGCCACAGATTTGTGCTGCTTTCTTATTTTACTACTGCGTCCAAACTGGTAGCACTGCAAAATTGCTGAATTGAGGTTCTGTCTGAAAACTATACATGAAAACTTGGCAAACCCTTGCAAGAGTGACAGAGTTTGTCGTAAAGAAAGCTGTTTAAGGAACCGGGTATGTGTCTCTGCTTCTTAATCACAACAACTACAATCTGAAGTCTTTGTTTACCCCTCTTCAAGGTTACCTTGTAGGATTTTTTATTAGTTGTAATTAAAACTGACCGAAATCCTAATTTAATTAGTTTTAATAGGACGGGCTTTGAAGGGTCATCTTTCATTTTGGAATGCATGATGTTTCTTTCTGTAATTATTTGTTCCTGTAAATTATTCCAATCATAAATTGAATAGCCAGTTTTGGAGAAAATCAGTCACTTGCCATTTGTTTGAATGGGTCAAATGGTGTATGCCTACATTTGAGTATTTGTCCAGACATTGTCATGTGATCAGAAGGTTTTTCATCTAATTTGATATGTTTTTTGATTGACATTTTCAGGCACAAGGCAGCCTTCATTGCAATACTGTTATTTGGGGGTTTTCTGAAGGAAACATTTACAGCACAAGTGTTAAAAACTCAAGGCCGTTTTGACACTTCTAGAAGGTACAAATCTTCTGGGATAAAATAGGGAAATTGGTTCCACCAAGTCCAGAATCATCTGACATTTGTAATGCGAACTGGGAGATGTAGTGCAATTCATTCTCATAAGCAAACTGCCAGGAAGATAGAAAGTCCTAAAAACCTTTCTCAAGCTGTTGTTGGGAGTGTGTTCTCCTGTGATCCTCCCAGGGGGCAGTATTCCATCATCCCTCTCCCATCAAACTGTTTCCGCCTGGTGCTCCCTGCTGCAGCCACAGCCTCCTATGAGGTTGCATTTGTTTACGTGGGAGGAGGCGTCCATATTAAATGACCGTCCCTAGAACCCATGGGAGGGAAGACACCAGTGGCTGCTAGGCAGACCGATTCCCATTTTGAATGCATGCAATCACTTCCAGAGGTTTCTATCCTCATTTTTCAGAAGGCTGTCCGATGTATGTTTTTACCAAACATATTTCTGTGGAGAGGAGACAGCTGGAATTCCTTTAGAATTATCCCAAAAAGGGCATTAGATAAGGGCAGACTTCTGCAAATTGACCACTTTGGCAGAAAGAACAAAGCACATGCCAGATCACTGTGCAGCTAGACGTTCATGTGCCCTTTTATGTCTGTAGCATCGTACATACTGGCAACGCTTCATTGTCTGTGGCTTACTCTGCCACCAGGAGAGAAGAAACGCATGTTCCTATTTGTCTTTTGATGTGGCTTCTGATACTTACGTTGACTTGCCTGAAATCACATCAGCCACTCTGGACGGTTTTTGCCTAGTCCTTGAGGCTGCTGACTAATTATTTCAGGGGGCTGTTAAGAACCACCTCAAGGAAATGATCCATTTCCAACTGGTACTGCCCTGGCACAGGGGAGCTAGAGATACCATTTGGAAGAGAATGTACAGGGAAAAAAATACATAGAATTTTATTTGTTCAAAGTAAAGTAAGACCCCAATAACTCTTTTTGGAATATGCTTAATAGTAATTTGGGGGTATTTAAGTTCAAGACCAGGAGGCCTTGATGCTCAGTGTAGTGATTATCGCACTAGTGTTATACTTAGGAATACTAGATAATTAGAGTGTTTTCCATAGACTTGGGAGCAGTGATGGGTTAATTACTGATAAAAGTAATTTACACCAAATTGAAAATGACAGCTGATGCCTTTTTAAAGCATGGTTTGATGGAAAAGAAAACAGGAAGATATTGGACACATGTAGGAAAAGGAGAAATTACCATCGGTCTGGAATCCACAGAATATATGCAGAAATGAGATAAAGGAGGCTCGAGTTCCCCCTTTGCTTAGGCTGGCCTGGAGGGCTTGCAGGAGGATGTGCTCCTATTTGTGACGTAAAAGGAACAGATAGTAGAAGCAACTATTTCAGAACATCAGTCCAAACATACAACCCAGGTAAGATCACAAGAGAAAAACAAAGAAACAAAACATAAAGCTAACCAGGAATTTCAGCACGTAGCATAACTATATTAAAAAAATTACTGCTTTTTTAAAAAGTCTTATACACATTGTCTGCATATTATTTTAGAAGGATTTCTACCGGGCTATTTTGTCTCTCCATCTCCTTGGCTTCCCTTCCTTTCTACTGGAACATCTCTACTGCATACCTCATGGGCACCTTAAACCAACACATCCCTTTCTCCCCAGGCTCAGTATAGCTCCCCAGTCTCCGGTTTTCCCAGGCCAGATGCTTGGGTGAGACTCCAGGAAGCATTATAGCAGGTGATTCAAAGATTTTGCTTGGAAGCAAATGACTAAGGCTCAAATCCTGTTTCCACTCCCTAGCTATAGGACCTTTAGAAGAGCTATTTAAACTCTCCAAACACGACTTCTTCACCTGTAAAACAATTTTTATCACATCTGTACAGCAAGTGGTTATGAGTGTTGCTGGGGTGATTTAGAGCTCTTACCACAGAGGCTCGAACCACTCTTCACCCTTCACACCTCTGACTACTCACCAAAGCCAGTCGGCTTTGCCCTTGAATATCTCCTCCATCCACCCCGTTCTCCCTCTTCACCTCCCACCCCTTTATCTCAGACTTCCATCATCTCTTGTCAGGAGAATTTCAGTCCATTCCACGTGGGTCATTTATCTGTGCCTCCGGCCCCCATCAGGACATGCCCCACAAAGCAGGCATGTGAGAGAGAAGCCTTCCATGGCTCCCTACTGCCCTCCATGGAAGCATCTCCCTCCTTAGCAAAAGGTACAAAGCCCTTGGTAACATGGTGGCTCATCCTTCATCTGGCTTCTCCCCGTGCTCCATCCCCCTCGCCATCAGTGCTCCAGCAGGGCTAAACCACTGTGACCCCCAGACACACATGCTCATTCTCACATTGAGGCCCTGTTCCCCAGCCTTTGAAACATCCCCCCTCCCTTTAGTTCATCCCACTCCGTTTGCCTGGATACCTCTCATTTAGGCCCCGCTCGTGGCCCTCAGCATCTGCACTCCAGCCGCATGGGGCACCCCCCAGTCTTCAAAGATGCCACTGTCTCTCTGACATAAGCACCTTTGGACATGCTCATCAGTCCGACTGAAACACATCCATCTTTTCCTTTTTGCCTTATTAATTTCTACTGATTAATTTCACATAATAAATGTCTTAACTTGTCAGCTCAAATACCCTTTCCACAGGGAAGCCCCCACCTCTGATGACCTTCTTAGAGACCTCCTTGTAACTATACTTCCCTCCACCAGGACTTATGATTGAGGACACTATGTTTGTGTAATTATTCAGTTTAAAAGTGTCTTAGGTCAGGTTCCCTAGAAGCCCACCCGAAGACGAGGATTCAAGGGCAAGCAGTTGATCTGGGGAGTGATTCCAGGAAGCATCAGGAGGGACGTAGGCAAGTGAGACAGGGAAGGGAAGGAGACAAGTACAGGGCTGGGTCCTGCAGGAGAACTCGGAGAGACGAGGTGGGATGACTCCAGGTTGTCCCACTCAGGGGCACGAGGCAGGGGTTAATCACCTGCTTCTATCCATCATTGGTTGAAGGCTGCTTCTGAACTGGCTGCACAGGGCAAGGATCCTGCTGAGACTGGATAAAGCCCTCTGGCAGAGTGCCCCCGGTGTTCACGAGGAGAAGCCACAGCCACAAGAGTGTGCAGAGATCAGAGGTGGATGCCAAGGGACGACAGTGAGGATTTGACGGCTTCAGCTACAGTCTGTCTGCCCCACTTGGGCTCCTCTCCATGGCTCTTTCCTTCACTAGTTACCTCTAGAGTAGCACCAGCCAAGAGAAACAGAACTTGAGTCACAAATGTGTATGTAATTTTTATTTTTTTTTAATTTTGAGAAAGTTTTTTTTAATTTTCAGAAGCAATCTTTTTAAAAAAAAAAAAAGTAAGGAGAAACAGGCAACATTAATTTTAACTCTATATTTTATTGATCCCAATATACCCAAAGTAGTGTGCTTTTGACAATGCAATCAATACAAAAATTGTTAATGAGATATTTTATGTTTTGTGTGCTGTGAGGAGAGAGGAATCTCAAGTTTTTTCTCCCCAGTGTGGAGACAAATCTCTAAATTTTGTAGGGAGAAATGTAGGGATTCCTCTCAACCATGGTGAGAAGAAACTCTAACTTTCTCTCTGCGTAGGGTAGAGAAAATGGTCTGGTTTCCCCTCTACTTGGAGGAATCTAAGCCTCTCTACCTTGCATAGAGGGGAATCTCAAGAGATTTCTACTTAAGTTAGAGGAATCTCCAAATTTACCTCTGTCCTGAGTAGAGAAGAATGGTGACGGTCCCCTCCTGAAGACTGCTGAGATCTAGTTGTCATTTACAGCACATCTCTGCTCGGACACATCCCATTTTGTGTCATTAATTAGCTTAACAGCCATTAAGTAAATATTTGGTTAATACCATTACTAGAATTCTGCCATTTTTAAAGTGAGATAAAATATATATATAAGGCACTGTTGCTTTTATCGTTGGTAATAAACTTAGGAGTGATCATCAAATTTTATCCTCTGTAGGATTATTTTTGAGTGAAGGCACATTTATAAAAAGTTCATGTTGAGTTATGGAAAACCCATGCATTGCTTTCACCCTAAAGCTCAAAATTCCAAATCAGCATCTTAAAATTTTTATCTTTACCTCTTAAAATAGTATGTTTCAACACTGAAGGAGCAACTATTTTAAAGGAGGAAAAGAATAAAAACATGAAAATGAAAGTTTTTACTTCCCACAGCAATGTGGACCTCATGCAACTTCAAATGTACATGTATTTATACTGCGACCTCCCCAAGGGACACTTGCACTCAGCTCATGTACATCTTCGATCAGTGATTTCCCCAGAAGCAATGGGGACAAAGCAGAGAATGGAAGCACTTATTCAGATATTTCCCACTTAATTCAGCTCAAATACCCAACATTTACTCAGATCTATGTATATGAGATAAAATTTTACATTTCTCTCTGGATAATTGTCTCTAGATTCAATTTCACCTTGTGCAGGCAGGTGCATCTCAGGAAACCATCCCACCCATCTTTCTTTTGTCAACTCCCAAAGGGAAAGTCTTTTGTTTTTCGAATAACCTAATTTATTCCCTTTCCACCATCTTGAACTTTGTAGGTGCTCAACAAACATTAATTCACGATACAGAATTCATAGAATGATTCTTCTATTCAAAGACCATCTTTATATACTTTATATTCTTCAATAACAGCAAAAAAAGCAAAACAGTGTTTTGTCTCGCCAGTTCTGTATTTAACATCTGCACAGAGCTCAATGTGTGCCTGTTTTAAACAAAATGTGTAGGCACACCAGTTATCTTAATTCAGAAACTTATAAATGACAATACAGGGAAATGTGACTTTTGGAAGCAAATGTAACCTGAGGGCTTAAAGTTAACCAAGAAGTGCAATTGTTGTTGTGTTTGAGAGAGAGAGTGAAAGAATCCCACTGTCATGCTAAGCTTCATTGTGGTCATAATTTTCCCAGTTATGATGTAGACACCAGGTGATTCATACCTGAAAACCTGTGTAATTTATAGCCAGAAGCACCAGCCTAAATCGATTTCTAACCCCAGTTGTACCACGAATTTATTGGAAGATTATGGGAAAGTTGCTTAATTCCCATTTGTTGGTTTCCTATTCTTAAAAAAAAAAAGCCACATTAATATGTTTCTTATTATTGTCATTCCTTCATAGTTAATGATTGTGCTTTGTGTCTCTGTGAGGCATTGCAACTTCCCCAGGGAAGACTGTTCTGATGAATAGTGTTTGTAAAGTACTTGGAAATCCTTGGATTAAAAACTAACCGTATCGGAGTAAAAGTATTTGTATTAACATGCCATCTGGGAGAACCATATGTTATCTATTAAGAGGGTGTGTGTGATATTGAAAATAGCTCTCTGGCGCATTTCCTCGTGCTATTTTTATACCAGGGTATGCCATGGAAAGCTTTGGCATGCCAGGGTCATACCTGCGTTGTGGAAATGCGGTCAAGTTCAGTCCTTTAGCAGGTATTTGTTGATTTCTTATTGCACACCCGGCACTCTCCTTATCGTCATACAAAATATGTGGAAGGGACAGTTGCGTGCTGTAGTCTCATGGGCTTCCTTGCTTTGAACATGTGCCACATTGAGGTCTCCCTTAACATCACATATGCTTTAAAAAGTAACAGGCTTAATTATCTCCTCTTCCCTCTATGGGCACAAATGTGCTGTTTGGGAACACTCTCAGAGAGAGAGAGAGGACCAAGATGGTGGTCTTCTCTGTCCTGCAATTGAGACCAGCCATGGGTCTTACACATGCTCTGTGAATGGGGCTTGGTGGTAGTCCTACTTCAGTTCACTTCTAGCAGAACTAGCCCTGGGGGCCAGGAGAGCGCTGCTCAGTGTTTCCCAAAACGGGCTATATGCCCCACCCCCTTCCAAGCCATTAGCCTGGTTAACTATCTTGTAACAAGTTCCATCCAAATGCCACTTCCACGGGCCTGGGGAAGGGATTCCTTCTCTAAGGTAACTTCTCCAGTGAGGAGACAAATGGCACAAGGTGTAATGTAACGAGCTCCCTGGCTCTGTGTCTGGGCCACCTTCCTTGGAACATTCTGCCCACACGATGTATGAACCTCATATTTCACAAGTAACCTGGTGATCTTGGAATTAGCAAATTATTTTTCCCTTTTTCCCTGACTAATTTGTGAACTAGCCATGCAAGGCCAGGTAAGGGATGAACATAGTTCATTAATTCACAAATATTTATTGAGAATCTGCTGGGGGTTCATTTGAGGTTCTTAGGACATCAGGCAACGAAGCAAATCCTTGCCTTGCTGGAGCTGACACTCAATTAGGGACAGATATGCATAAGCAATGAACATTACACCTACCTAAGTTACATATCAGAGGATGGTAGATGATTGAAAGAGACAAAAATAAAATATAGATCAGGATGAGGCTGGAGTGGGTGGAGGTGGGGAGACATTACAATTTTAAGTGGGGCGTTCAGCATGGATTGAAAAGGGGATGTTTGAGCAAAGACTTGAAGGACCTAGGGGAAAGCACTCCAGGGAGCAGGGCAGGCAGCACAAAGACCTGAGGACAAGGCATCCTTGTGAGCTGTTCCTCCAGCATGGAGACCACTGGGAGGAGATTAGAAAGAAGTCAGGACAGGGGAACGACTGGATCCCCCGCCCAGGGCATCTCGCTGCCTCTGATCATTTTGGGGCATGTGAGCGGAGCATGTATGTTCTGATTTACATTTTAAAGAAGACTGCCTGACTTCTTGGTTGAGAATAAGAACCACTGCCCCAACCCCAGGAGAAGGGGACTGGAGGCTGGACCAGGGTGGTGGTGAAGGCAGACGCACTCTGACTACTGATGCTCCCTACATGTCGCCATGTATGATTTTAGGAACCATTCTTTGTGATCAAAGAGACGTGACCTTTTCAAACTAGTCTACAATTTCATGAGGTTCAAGCAGAGGCTCAGATAGACACCATAACTTTCCCACATCGAGAACTCAAATATGGTTTGAACAACAAAAATTATTGCTTAGGGGAGATGAAGCTTCCTTCTTAATTCCTTGATAAGTGTCCATGGAGCCCCTAATGGACTGCAGGCCCAGTGCAGTGTGCTGAGGACACCGCAGGAATGCGGGGACATCTTTCTCAGCAGAGGGCTTATAATTTAGCTCTCCAGGGTCAGAAGACGCCACAGGGATCTGCAAGGCAAGAGAGACCTCGGGCTTGGGCATAGTCTGAAATTTAAGACTGAGCTCTGCCTCTCATTGTGGGGCTTCAGGGAAGTTATCTGACCTGCCAAAACCTTGAAATCTTCATCTGTGAAAATGTAGATAAAAGTCTGACTCAGTAGGACCATCGAGGAATGAATGGTAATGGGGACAAGGTGCTAAGGGTGTATGTACCTGGTGCCTGGGAGGCACCTCGGAAGCAGCAGCGGCCGCTCCTGGCAGAGGGTGGCTGCCCAGCTGTTCATGTCTTTTATCTGCACTGGAAGACACACATAAGTCTCTTCATTAATGAGGCAGCCAACTCAAGAACTTTCTTTTCTAAGATAAATCTACTAAGATAGATGAATCGGCTGATGACACGTACAGAACAAAATGTTTAAATGTTTGGGACTGACCTTCCCTTCTTTTATTTTTCCCTTTCTTCCTTCCTAAAACTGTTAAGCAGGGCTGAGCAAAGTAGGCATTCCCAATGAAGGGGGAGTGGTGAAGTGGCAACCTGCCCCCCACCACAGAGCACAGGCAAGGTGAAGAGAGCGTCTCAGTCACAGACTGAGGGAGACCACAGGTTTAACAGCTCCACGCAGTGTGCGAGCCTGGATTGCTATGAAAGTTGTTCTTAGTAAACTGGCAGAACTTGACTGTGGTCTGTGGCTTATATGGCAGGAATGTCATCAGTGCTAATCTCCTGGTCTTGATGGTTGCATTGCGGTCATGGGGGGGGGGGAGTCTTTGCAGAAAATACATACTGAAGTATCCAGGGCTGACTGGGTTGTTCAGGGAGTGATTATACACCCAGCTTGCTCTCAGATGGTTCAGGGGGGAGAAGTTTTTTGCACTCATAACTTTCCACTGTTTAAAATTATTTCAAAATAAAAATATCTTTAGTAGTAAAAAAGTTTAGAGTTGTAGCTCTGCATTCATCTGGCTTGAGTCTTAGAAGAGCTAGTTCCTCAGTGTTCTTAGTGTTCTACATTCATTTCTATGAGATGAGAGCTTAAGTCTTCAGCTATTCTTACATTAGGTATCATCTTCCCGTATCGTGTATACTGACCCTTATTTTCACTCTCTTACCCAGCTGGCAAATGTTATTTACATTTCCAGAGAGGCACTAGCGAGCTCTGGTACCGGCTGACTGGGCTGAAACCCTCTGGGTATCACTTCTAGCTGTGGGATCGCAGGCAAATTACTTAACATCTCTGCGTCTTAGTTTCTCCATCCATGAAATGTGGATAATAATAATATGTACCTCATTGGGTTGTTATGAGAATTAAATTTGATAATCTATGCAGAGCACTTAGATACTGAGCAAAACATAGTCAGTATTCAATAAATGTTAGCTAACATTAACTAGTATTACCCTACTGCACAGATAGCCCCATTAAATGAACCATAAGCATCATTGATGGCAGTACATACTCTTAAAAAGCATTCCTTTTATAAGTTAAATTAATTTTTTGAGTGTATGTCTTCTAGAGAGCTTGGGAATATATAAGAGGAGAATATAGCTGGGTGGCAAGAAACAGAATTAAAGACTGTATTTCTTATAAATAAAAGAGTGCTGAGTTAAAAAAAAATAACTTTGAGTCTTCCTGACCTGGAAAAAGTAATATGCCATTTGTATCAATCAGCTATTGTCACAATAATACCGTGTAACAAATCACCCCATAATGCAGAGCCTTGGAACGAAAAGGTTTATTCTCATGCTCACAGGCTTACAAGCAGACTGTGGTTCAGCGGATGTAGGCTGGGCTCAGCAAGACAGTTTTGTTTTAAGCTGTGAGTTGCCTGGGCTTGGCTCAAGGCTGTGACTTGGGTCAAGTCTGCTCCAGGTATCTCTCATCTTTTTTAAACCAGCAGCTGCAGAGACATCTTTGGTCTCTGCAAATGTCAGAAGTGCAAGCACCAAGTCCACTTATGCAACATGTTCAAGCTCTTTGCTCCTATTGTGTTCACAACATTTCATTGGCCAAAGCACATCACTTGGTCAAGTCCAACATCAATGGAAGAACACTGAGATATATAAGCCATTACAGGGAACTGAAGAATTGGGACCAATAACCAAACCACTGTATTTGAATTGCCTGTGCTTTGTCCATGTCCAGAAGTCTTGGTCCTTTATAAGAAAAGCTAATAGTACACCAGCAGCCAATACATGGCAGGTGGTTTCCCAGGGAGCAAGGATGGATTTGCCTGATTTTCCTCCCCTTTCTCTCTCATTCCCATGCATAGCTCACAAAGGAATGAAAATTTCAGGATAGCCGAAATTTATAGCCATGACATTGAGGTTTTGGCCTTATATAAAACTCTTCCATGTAGATTTAAACATGGACTGAATCTTCACCATCGTCCAATCAATGGAGCATCCCTTCCACTTACAGAAAGTCACTTTATTATTTTTTTAATTTTCTGTTTTTATTTTTATTTTTATTTCTGTAAAACTCTGGAAATATCCTTGCGTATAGTATGAGCTCAATAAATATAGGTTAAAAAAAAAAAGATGGAGGGCAGGGTCCTAATATTGGAGAAACAAAAATGATTCAACCATTGGAATTCTCCCAGATCACTGTACTTTTTGCCATAGGAAGGTAGTATTATGTGACAGTCAGCATGAATGATACGGAAATTTATTATCTGAAGTAAATATGGGCTCCTGTAGGTATATTAACTGAGAGAATTTAGCTTCTGTGTGACACTTTTTAAGCTCACAAAATAACCAGGCACTTCCCTGTATTTCTTCACATTTATTGTAAGCCTTTTAAATCCCTTCTAAAAACCACAAGTTTACATTCCCCGCTCTACTTAACTTTTTATCGTTTCTGTGCTTCCTGTGAAGATAGCTAGACAAAAAAGGCTGATAAAAAGAAAGACTGTCCTTATCAAATACTTACAGGTAACTACATCACGGGATTTTTGTCTTTCCCACCAGAGGAAGCCCACTATTTCACCAAGAACACACCCATTTGCGGGGGGAGGGGATGGCTCTGTGGTAGAGTGCCTGCCTAGCATGCGGAAGTTCCTGGGTTCAATCCGCAGTACCTCCACTTAAAAAATAAATAAATAAATAAACCTAATTACCTTCTTCTCTAAGAAATTAAAGAAGAGGAACTCACCCATTTGAGGCATTTTAAACAGATGAATAAGTTATTAAGCCAGACAAACTATCCTTCTAAAAGAGTGAAATGAATGCTAATCTAATTGCTGGAGAATGCATAAGCTGGGCTTTCAAAGCAAGACTTCTACACTGGTTCCCCCTGCTGGATTCGAGGATGCACTGTCTTTGGAAATTGATGAAGGCAATATACCTGAACCTTTTCATTTGAGGGCCTGTTACTCAAATGGCAAATCCAGCATTCTTCTGGGATGCATTTACTCCGTGATAAACATGCCAAGCGTTTCTTGAATGTGCTTCCCAAGGGCAGAAATACTGCAAGGAGAACACAGCACAACCAAGATTCAAAGTGGGAGAGAGACCGTGCCACTCGAGTATTAGGGACCAGGATGGCAGGCACGTGGGTTAAGGGCAAAAACTCGGCAGCAGTAGATCAGGTAAAGAGCCTGACTGGTGGTTATTATTGTAAAGCTGCATTTGGTCTGATCATGAATTTCCTTTTCATGTATTTAGAACGGCTGGAACCAATTCCTCCCCTTCCTGGGACTTCATTGTTCTTTCTCTTTCCCTTCTTACCTTCCCCTCTTCACAAGAAAGCTTTTTACCCCGACTCTGTAGGAGATATGGTAACTAAACTAATTTTAAAAGCAGCCTGTCACTGAAGACTTCAAGCCTACTGTGAAATTTGTGTTAAAAGGTCTGTCTATGGGAGGGACAGGAAAGCCGGCAGATTTTTCCTGCTTGGGTCTGAATGCATTTGGTAGGAGGAGGAGGGAAGTACTGACTTATGTTTTTGACACGTGCTCCTGCACCAACTTGGCTTGTTAAGGGAGCAGGAGCTGTAATGATGGCTATTTGCTGCCGACGGCCAAAGCCAGTACCTTCACATCCTCTGCGAGCCTGAGCAGAGAAAGTGCCAGACTGTCATGTGGTCCTTCCTTGTCAATACGCCACTGAGAACTTTGGATTTAGGGAGCTGCTGAGCCACTCCAGATTGTTATATTAAAAGGTATTCTGTGTCCCCCATGACACATGGCACAGAGGTGGGCAAAGGGAACTGGATACACATACTTACATGTTGGCTCGTTATAGCATCCCTCCCAGTCCGGGTACCACTGTTGCTGACTGATGACTGATTGATTTTTGCCTTTCTATTATAAGCTTTTTCTTTCATTCAGGTGAATTCTAAATGTTTCCCCGTCTGCACCTCCCTTCAGTAGGTTGTTTTTCAGAGCTTCGTGGTGGAAGGTGTCCCCGTTTTCCCTATTGCTTCTGAGGTCTCTGTTTCAGCCGCACTGGCTGCATCCTCCTCTGGGGAGGTTTCCCCAGCCTCTCGCCTCTGGATTAAGAGCTGGTAGTGGTAGCAGACGGCGGGTCAGAGCACTCAAGCACAACAAGGTTAAGTGGTCTGAGCTGGTCTGAGAGTCAGGACTTTGCAAAGGGCTCAGCCGGGGTGGGAACGGTATAGCTCAGTGGTAGAGCGCATGCTCAGCACCCAGAAGGTCCTGGGTTCAATCCCCCGTACCTCCTCCAAGTGGAAGTCAATGAAGAAACTAATCACCTCCCCCTCAGAAGACAAGCAACACAAGCAAAGGGTCCAGCCGGGTGATTCTTCTGCTCCTTGTGGCCTTGGCTGAGGTCGTCAGTTGGCTGGGGCTGGGCTGGCAGCGGGGCCGGGTTGGAAGGTGCCAGAAGGCTTCAGCCACATGCCTGGTCCTCTGTGCTTCTCCCTCCATGGGCCTCTCTCCGTTTGGGAGGCTAGTCTGAGTGTCTCTCTAGCATGGTGGCTGGCTTCCCAGAGGGAAAAAAAGTGGAAGCTGCCGGTCCTCTGAGGCCTTGGCTTGGAAGGCCCAGAACATCACTTCCACATTTCACTGGTCTAAACAAGTCACAGAACCAGGCTGAATTTAAGGAACAGGGAAATAGATTCTCCTTCTTGAGAAATAAAAGATCTCTGGCCATCTTTAACCCATAATAATATATGCCAGTAACTGCTGCTTCTCTGTTTTCTGTACTTTACTGCGTGTTTTATATTTTGTTCCTGTGTCTTTATATAAATGTATGATTTAAAAAAATTTCTTTCCAAACAAAAAGAGGTTTGGAAACCTTGCCAGCAATGAGTTATAAAAGTATGCCTTTATTTGCCTTTGAAAAGTTTATTTTTTTCCTACATATAAATCCTCAGATGTATATTATACATTTAAAGCCAAAGGAAAATTTTAGCTAGTTTCTAGTATATAGCCACCATTGCATCTGCCCTGTTATTTATTTTTCAAGGAGTTATGGACTGTGGCATAAACTTGACCAGCATCATCTGTTTAAGGCAAACTATTTCCTAGCATAGGTATGCTAGACTGTCCTGTATATAATGTAAGCAAATGTGTAAAAAAATAAGTAAAAATTGTAAAAAGAAAATTCAATAAAAATAGATTTTTTTTGCAACCTATGTCACACAGGAAGACAAAGGGCTGAGGAAGGTAATCAACCAAGCTTCCTTACACTGTGCATCTTGCTTGAGTCGAGGGAAAGCAGGTTGGGGGTAAAATCTGTATTGCATTTTGGGAAATGCTATGTAAGAGAGAGCTGTTCCGAGAACTGCTGAGTGAATTTTGTTTACTGCAGTTCAACATCCCACCAGGCAAATCACATGAGAAGGGGCGAGGATAAATGCACCTATTTACGTAGGTGATTTGTCTGTTTCATGCCTCTGATTCTTCTCTCAGCCTTGCTTTATGGGGAGTCATGCTACATTGGTTGCAATTAATTTCAGTGCTGCATATTAGCCATAAAGAGATATTTCACACATTGACTTGATGTATTTTTTTTTTCCCTCTGTGGTTTTCTTGAAAGATGAGAACGGTCCAGAGGAAAAGCAAAGCATGGACGAGATGGAAGGGCAGAGCCAAGAAGCAGGTGGGCTCAGATTTCTTTTGAGGGGTCTCCTAGGCCTCATCCACAGAGGTGAACAGTGGCTTTACTTGGTGCTCTGTTCTGAAAAATGTGTGTGCCTTTTCACCAGGTTAAGGTCCGTGTTCATTCAGGTCTCCCTCAGGAAGGCACCGACTCCGTTCATGACGAGTGTCAGGGCCTCAGTCAGTGGGTACCCTCTCTTGTCTAATCACCAGGTCCA